>NC_059331.1:142264663-142575444 GCF_018350155.1 Leopardus geoffroyi | reverse complement strand
GAGTGGGAGAGAGCCAAAGTATAAGAGACTCTTAAAAACTGAGAACAAACTGAGGGCTGATGGGGGGTGGGAGGGAGGGGAGGTTGTGTGATGGGTATTGAGGAGGGCACCTTTTGGGATGAGCACTGGGTGTTGTATGGAAACCAATTTGACAATAAACTTCATATATTGAAAAAAAAAGTTTTACAACTCAATACCCAAAAAATAAATAATCCAATTAAAAAATGGGAGAAGACATGAATAAATATTTCTCCAAAGAAGACATACAAATGGCCAACAGGCACATGAAAAAATGATCAACATGTCATCATGAGGGAGGGAAATGCAAATAAAAAGTACAATGAGATATCACCTCACACCTGTCAGAATCACTAAAATCAACACTGCAAGAAACAAGTGTCAGCAAGAATGTGGAGAAAAAAGGAACCCTTGTGCACTGTTAGTGTGAATGAAAATTGGTGCAGCCACTGTGGAAAGCAGTATGGAGTTTCCTTAAATAGTTAAAAGTAGAAGTACCCTATGATCCATGAATTACATCCTGGGTATTTACTCAAAAAACACAAAACACTAATTCAAAGGGACACATGCACAACCTATGTTTAAGGCAGCATTATTTACGATAGCCAAATTACGGAAGCACACCAAGTGTCCATCAATTGATGAATGGATAAAGAAGTAGGATGTGTGTGTGTGTGTGTGTTTGTGTGTGTTTGTGTGTGTGTGCATGTGAGTGTATACAGCCACATAAAAGAATGGAATCTTGCCAATTGCAACAACATAGATGGAGCTAGAGGGTATAATGTTAAATGAAATGAGTTAGAGAAAGACAAATACCATATGATTTCACTCATATGTACAATTTAAGAAACAAAACAAAAGAGCAAAGGAGAGAGAGAGAGAGAGAGAGAAACCAAGAAACAGACTCAACTAAAGAGAACAAGCTGATGGTTACCAGAGGGGAGGTGAGTGGGAAAATGGGTTAAATAGGTGATAGGGATCAAAGAGTACACTTATCCTGAAAACAAACAAACAACAACAATAAAATAAAATGTGCAAAAATAATTATTTTATAGTGCAGAAGTCTGAAATGGCTTTTATAGAAATGACTAAGATTAAGGCATCAGCCAGGCTGAATTCCTTCTGGAGGCTGTAGGGGAGTAATAGTTTCCCAGCCTTTTCAAGCTTCTGGAGGCTGCCTCCATTCTTTGTCTTATGACCCCCTCTATCTTCAAAAAAGCCAGCAATTAAAATCACTCCAACCTCAGGTTCAGTTGTCACATCTTGTCTGACTCTGCCTCTCCTGCATTTCTTTACAATGACCCTTATGATCACACTAGGACCACTCAGATAAATAAGGATAATCTCCCCTTCTCAAGATCCTTAACTATCATATCTGCAAAGTCCCTTTTGCCATGTAAGGTAACTTATTAGCAGGTTCCAGGGATTAGGACATGGATATCTTTGGAGGGTCATTTTTCTATCTACCACAGCACCCCTTTTGTTCACATTCCAAAAAAATATAATTGAAACATTTCTTTGAGTCAGCAATCATATTTCTCAATTTCCTGAATATCAACTGTAATGATTTAGGTTTTCAGAGTATTGAGAGATTTTCTTGCCAGATGACTGAATAATATAAATAGCATCAGCAACTGAGTTTTAGAAATAGAGGACATTATTTTAGAGTTTTTATTATATACAGCTTACATAGACACAGAATGACTCTGTCTCACGGCTACTCTATCCATCAACTCAATTTTATCACTTTGTTTTTCTGAACAAACAAAAATTATAAATCACATACATCTGTCATGTTATTTGTTGCTATAAGAGGCATCAGGTGTTAAGAACAAGTGTTTAAAGTTCAAAGTGATGTATTCTTTCTTTTTAATAACTTGTCTCTGCCTGGTATTTTCTCACCTTGCAGCAAAATTTTAGAGGCTGCTATGTTCTCCGGTGAGCCATTATAAATCCAAAGAGATTTACCACACCAGAAAAAAAAAAAAAAGAGCATCTATTTGTTTGATAATTCACGGAGTCCTTTCTTCACATCAGATGAGTGCTTTTTGACCCTGTGAGATCTAATAAAAGCAAATGCCAGTTTTGTTGAATTCCCCCTCTATGGCACCTGAGCATGGGTCATTACATACCTTCAGCACATCATGTGTGCTGGACATTAGAGCTAGACCTAAATCAATTTGTAATTTATATAGTTCAGTTACAGATTTTCACTGCTAATGCTTCATAATATGACCCAAGTATTTCGCTATTCAGCAAAGATTTAAAAATAACTTTCCTCAAACTGAGAACAATCGCTTTTATTTTTTGATGTTGACTTCATTGTGACGTTGGGTCTCACTTTGCTTGTATTTTGGATTCCTATCAATTCACATAAATCACAGATACAAATAATTTGGTGCCCTCACATAGTTGGTGCAATCAACAAACGAGCTGCAGCAGAGTAATGGACACTCTGGAATGCAATGCCCTGTGTAATCTGTCCTGGGGGACTTCATATAGGAGAAACATATAATGAGATTATTTTGACATTTCAGTAAAATTTTGTGTGTGTGAGGATCTAGACGGGTCTAACTTACTCTGAATTCCACATTAGGATGAGTTTTATTTTATTATTTTCTTTTCTTTAAATTTATTTTGAAAGAGAGAGTGAGAGAGCAAGTGTGAGTTGGGGAGGGAGAGGGTGAGAGAGAAAATCCCAAGCAGGCTCTACACTATCAGTGCAGAGTCCTCTCTGTGGGGCTCGATCTCACAAACTGTGAGATCATGACCTGAGCAGAAATCAAAAGCCGGATGCTTAATCGACTGAGCCACCCGGGCGCCCCCCTAGGATGAGTTGTAAAACATGATTTCCTTGTATACTGTTATTTGAAAGGGTCCCCTCAGAAGAACTCAGAGGAAAAGAATTCATTTGGCAACTGTTCTTTCAGAAATTGTTGTACAGGGTTAGTCTAAAGAATACATTACTGATGTGAAAGCAATATGTTTCTAGAGGAAATGTCATTGTGACTTGTTCAGGAATGGTTATCAAGCACACCATGTCATAAGTGAGGTTGTACTTGCCAGTAACTAGAACTGAGCCAACATGCACTTTGTGAAACACAGAGCAAGAGCTCACTTGAAGCTCTACTGAGAGCCAGCAAGAAGCTCATGATACCCTGAGAGCAGGGATGGCTCAGACATTACAGCAGTTCAGGGAGGGGCTCAGGCCTTCGCCGGTACTCTCTCTAATGCCAAGTAGTGCACAGAGCACCTCTAGCGTGAGGGAAGCAGTGTGAAAGACCGGGCCTCAGACCCCTTCTCTAAATTTGACCAATAAAGGAGGTGGCTGAAGACTGTTCTAACAGGAGCTCCTTTGGAAAGGATACTCAAAGAGATCATCCAGAGGGAGGAAAAGTAAAAGACAAAGGAGGAGGAAAAAATGAAGTTAAAGACATAGAATAATTTACTTGTGAGAAATAGCCTGATTCAGTTAGAATTTAGAGACAAATCAACTATGAAATTTTACACAAAACATTGCTTTTTTGGGGAGGCGATGGCCATTCAATGTCCAAAATTGCCCGCCACTCTAAAGACTGAAAAAATAAAATGCTGGAATGCTGGTGAATACTGTCCTGTCATTCTTAAGCCCTGCCTTCCCAGCTAAGGTTTCCTTCAGCAGCCCTTTTTACTTCTCCTCTTTTGAAACGGGTTCCCTCTTTATCTTCTGCTGGTCACTGGTCCTCCTCTTGGCTTCCGTCTGGATCAGAGTCTACCGGCTGTTGTCCTCTCCAGTTCAGACAGTTTAGGTCTCCTCTCGGTCTCTGGCCTCTACAGCTGCTTTCTGCTCTTAGTTGACAGTTCACTGTGCAAAGTACCTATACTCCCCTCTCCAGCTCAAATCACTCTTGGTGTCATCATGTTCATACAGGAACTGCCTGCATCAAAATATCCTGATAGGTGCGTGTTAATATGCAGACTCCTAAGCCCCACTTGAAGAACATGGGAAGCATTTTTAACATTCTTAACAAGCATTCCCAGCTGACTGACCTGCACAGTACATGTTGACAACCACTGTGTTAAGTCTTCAAAATTACCGAAAGGGATAAACCTCAGCTTTTTCTCCTTTGCCCAGCTGGTCAACTGGATCTTTTAGATGAGTTGACTCAGATAGAAGTAAACTAAGAGAACAGAAGTATCTGAACAGCCAGTTTGTAAAACCAAGTAAAAATTAAAAATGGGGATTCGATTTTATATGCATAGACATATAGCATTATTAAATGTCTAATGATAGTCATGAGACTAAGCCAGTACACTGCTGAAACAGCTGATGCCATGCTATATTACTTATCATTAAGGTACAAATTAATTATGTGTAAATTAAAATTTGATTTTTGAGGTTACTTTCTGTGCTAAAACAATCCCCCCAATCTAAGTTTGCCTGATGTTAGCAAACGCCTAAGATGTTTCAGTGACACTGTTTTACAATGTATCATGGGCATTTTAGAGGGGATTTATATAGCTGCAATCTAACATCAAACAGGTTTCAGGCAACATAGAAACTTCTCATTATAGGTGATTCTTATTTATCAAAACTACAAGTCAACACGTGACAGCATGCTTGTTAAACAAAAGTTCTATTTTTATAAGCTTGTTGTGTTTAGCAAGGACTCTGTTTTTCTTCACTGTGCCTTTCAAAAAAAAAAACATTACAAATATCACATAAAAGATTCCTATCAACTTTTAATGGAGAGATAAGGATCCAGGTTGACTAATCAGTTATTATGAATTAATTTTAGTCTTTCTAAATAGTCTTACAAGAATTATGGCTTGTGAGTGGATATATGGAAGTTGCTATAGCATTTGAACACACGTATGAACAGAATCACTGACAAAATTTAACAATTCAGTTAAGTATTTGGGTAGAGGATATGACGAAGACCCACATCAGCTGTTATTTGCTTAAAATAACAGCTTAATTTTTTTTAACTTGGCACCTTCCTGATATATGCAAATTATTCAAATGTGACACTGTGTTTTCTCAAGAACATTTGTTAACAGGAGATAGTTAAAGGTTCTAAAAATGTTTATTCTCATGGGATTGAATGGCCTGAAGTTTAAATCACCCCCAAGTGACAGTGCTACTGTCTTGAGTATTACAGGATGAACAAGAAAGCGGAGTAGGAAATGGTAACTTAATTCTTCATTGCTTTGATGGCAATGGAAGAAGAACCTGAGATCACAGGGGTGTCTTAAGACTAAATTCAAAGAAGTGTATACCAGAAGTCTCAGGATTCTAAGACAGATAATCAGAGAAGACTCAAAACTCTTATTTTTCACGTTACAAAGAATTTACAAGTGCCAATATGGAATTTTGCAAAATTCCCTTTACCTGTATAGCATGGCTTTCCTACTTCACATAATAAGATTTAAATGTTTACTCGGAGCTTTTTTGGTTCACCATTCAACTACAGACTTTATTCATTTAGTGATCACGATAAGACTGTGGGGAAAGTTCTCTTGTGATTCATATACTATAAATGAAACAAATGAGAAAACAAAAAAGAGCAAACTGGGATTCCAGGTAAAATTATTACAGCACAGACTGCACATTTAAACACCATATTCTTCGACCTGGTAAATTGTAGATTACCTACAACTGTACAGGGGAAATATTGAGTGTTGGACAGAACTATTTTCAAACTTTTCTAATTAGGACAACCGCCTAAATGTAGGGTCTCTAAAACTGTCTCTAAACACTGGCATTAAATGAGAGCATCATCACATTGCCCACTGT
This sequence comes from Leopardus geoffroyi, assembly GCF_018350155.1. Classification (NCBI taxonomy): domain Eukaryota; kingdom Metazoa; phylum Chordata; class Mammalia; order Carnivora; family Felidae; genus Leopardus; species Leopardus geoffroyi. The sequence continues at coordinate 142,569,650 of NC_059331.1, read as the reverse complement.
ATGTAATACCTTTTTTCAAGATATATATGGGGCTTCTATTTATTACTAATATCATTTCTTAGTTCTTTAGAACTTGTGTCACACAACAAAATCAAGGAGTATAGTAAGGGCTTTAACTATGATAACATTTATCTGAAATGATTCAATATGATGATTTTTATATACGACTTTTTGATGATTTTCAAGAATTACATTTGAGGGGCACCTGGGTGGCTCAGTTGGTTAAGCATCTGACTTTTAATTTCAGCTCAAGTCATAATCACATAGTTTGTGAGTTTGATCACTGCATCAGGCTCTGTGCTGACAGTTCAGAGCCTGCTTTGGATTCTCTCTCCCTCTCTCTCAGACCCTCTCCCAGCTTGTGTTCTCTATCTCAAAATAAGCAAATAAATTTTTAAAAATTATTTTAAAAAAGAATTACATTTTGAGTTTTGAGATTTAATATTTAACCAAAAGATTGTTTCAGAGGAAAGCTTTCAAAATATTCCACTCACTTTTATAGTAAATTATAGATCTTCTACTACTTTCTTGGAACTTACAAAAATAATCTAGTTATCTTATAATTCCAAGGAAAGAGTTGGTTATATAGCAGATATTTAATTAATACTGGATTGATAAACTGATTTAGGTTGCTTCTAAGTTTTGTTTTCTGGTAAATTATACTATTCCACCGTATTAAAAATTCTTATTGTGACTTAAAAATGATGTTGGAATTGAAAACAGTTTCTTAGGTGGACTTAGAAGAGATTTGCCACTTTTTTCCCAAGTATATCAGGTAATTCATTGATTGTCAGGGAAGTCAAGGTTCCCTTTTTCCAATTACTTAATTAAGCCATTAGATGTTATCAGAATGTCCAATGAATCCTTCACTTTCTTATCATTAAATCTTTTTTATTTCTTTCAAGTTCTTTAATTTCTTGTAAGAATTCCTAGCTGGTGGAACATGAGTGATGAATTTCAACTTTGACAACAGACTTCCCATGCTAATCCTGCTCTGTTCTAAGAAGTCACACAGCTTAAAGTGTTCTTTTTCATTTCATGGGTCTTCTCAGAGTCCATCTTCTCTCCTCTTTGCTGGTTACATTTTAGATTTTGATTTGAATAACTCCTAGTTGTGTTCTTATTAACTCATCCTAAATTAGATCTCCAGTCACTGCTATCCTTGTATTTTCAGCATTGTTAAGCTCTGCTCTTGCCTACCTCAGGAATTTTGTTTGTATGCTTTTTTTGTTTCACCAAGCAATAGCTGAAAAGCCTAGAAATTAAGCTCTTGCTATTGATACAAAGAGGTAGCCAAATACTAGTTTCACAATAAACGTGAGTGGATGGACTGCTCTCCTAGAGAAATGCATGAGGTGCTATCAGTGCCTTTCGTCCATGTCCCATCATGATACTTTTTGTCATCCACTCATCATGATACTGGAAAAATCATTTACCTTTTCTCCTACATTACTTCTTCAGATTTTTTTTCATTCTCTTTCTTTTGCTCCCCAAAATACACTCTTCTTACATTCCTCTGGTCATCCAGGCTGAAAATTTTCTAGTCTTGTTTCAAGAATAGATCATATTGTGGGGCACGTGGGTGGCTCAGTCGGCTAAGCCTCAGACTTCAGCTCAGGTCATGACCTCACGGTTCCAGAGTTGGAACCCTGCCTGGGTTCTGTGCTGACAGCTCAGAGCCCGGAGCCTGCTTCTGATTCTGTCTCCCTCTCTCTCTGCCCCTCTCCCACTTGCGCTCTGTCTCTCTCTTTCTCAAAAATAAGTAAGCATTTTAAAAATTAAAAAAAAAAGAGTAAAAACATTTGTTTCAGCTTCAGGAAGACCTATTCCATTGAGGTTGCTCTATTTTTTAAAAAAAGGATGCAGGATTAGGTAAATGTGATTAGTAACCTGAGAAGTGTCTCTAGACTCTACAACTAGAATCACAGAAGGTATGACTACAGATACAAAATTCTATTTAAATAGAAAGACATACTAATAAAAATATTTTCTGGCCCTTGAAAATATTTGAAAATCTCTCCTATATAACTGACAGAGGAACACTGGACGTTTTGTAATAACTGCATAAGTCTCAATAAAAACCGAACGAAACCAAAAAAATCTCGTTTTTTTTTTTTGTTTTGTTTTTGTTTTTCCTTTTTAGAATGCCTTCCTATATTCTGGACATGGTGGTTTTGTTGTTTTTTCCTTTTTTTTTCTCCCAAGGAAATTAAGTTTTGCTGTTGTTATTGTTTTGTATATACAACATCATTTTCAAGGTCTTTTAGCTTGCCTTTTCCATTGGTCACAGCCATCTTACACCCAAAGTGGTGTTAGAGCTTTTGAATTGCATTATGTAGGCTATTAAAATGAAGCAATCAGGGAGAACTGGTTGCAAGTCCAAGAGAAGTGGTAAAAATCATATGCAACTAATTCTTTTGCTATTTGAAATGACTATAAAAGATAATGGATATGTCAGCAGACAATTAGATCAGCAGTGCAAAGAAAAGAAATTGCAACACAGGAAGGAACTTCAACATCAGTGATTGTTAAAAAGAAAAAAAAAATCCTCTCAGTTGGTTCTTTGGAAACATCCCCTCACACAACCGAGTTTGACTTGAATATATTTATTTTCAAATTCTGTCAAACTAGTGATTAAATTTACAAGTACACAAATTATTTGGAATGTTTTAAAAGCTAGGGCCATTTGATTAAAAAGCTGCCTAGAAGCAGTTGAGCCCCTAAATGATGGAAACTATTTACATAATTAAAATAGTCTACCTTTACCCAAGATATTAAGGGCTCCAGAATTTACATAAACTCTCATTTTATGTATCTGTGTGCTTTGGAAGCCCCTGTTAGAAAACTGAATTTAGAAGTAGTTACCAATGATAAAAAGGAAAGGAGAGATTACTTCTTTAGCAATATCTCAACTTCAATATCTTAAATGCTGAGGGACTCTGATCTTAGCTAGATTTACATTAGGAGAAAATGAAAAGACAGTTAACAGTTAAAAATCATCATTTCAGAGCTTTGTGTTTAGAGAAGATTCTAAAGAGTAATTTCTATATTCATCCTCTGCCTGCCTGTTCAGCACTTTAGTGTCTGTCCCTACAAGTGTCTACAATTCCCATGTGCTAAATAAGGCTGAATTTAACAACGTGAAGAATTCAGTTTCACACATTGCTAAGTATGAAAATAATGTTCCATAAATGAACTGCGCAGCTAGCTCATGTTTCCTGAATGAAAGAGTGGATGATTGATGATGAAATGAACTAACAATTTGAAAGTAAGTGTGTATCATGGAGAGACTTGGTACACGGCTGTGTTTCTCACCAATGTGTAACTGCCCGGGGATAATACAGAAATTGCCTTTTGCTTGATAGTATAAATTTTAAATCAATCTCCTTCAGTTAATCAGAAGAGAGGCTGGTCTGGCTCCTGCTACAGCCTTTATGTTTGTTATTAACTTTGTTCACAGAATTTATGATTTATTTATTTTTTAATAACCAACTCACAGTATACACTGATGGATCAGCTATGATTTAAGTTGTGGAAGACTCACGGCTTATATTGTATACAGGATTACAGATCTCTTATAAATGTCACGCTATTTTCAAAATCATTCACCAGTATTATGTAAAACAATTAGCCACATTTAGAAAAATAGGAATAAAAAACCAGGTTGTGATATCAGCCTGAGTACAGAAAATATATCAAGCAGAAACCAAAAGATGTATACTTTGTACAGTAAAAGTACAAAATGGGCTGTTTCTGTATTGTATACCTACTTAAATTCTCCTTCCCTGCCAGGTATGTTATTTTATTTTCCCTTGGTAAACTTCCTTGACACACACAAAGTTAGACCTTCCCTCTGTAGACCTTCATCAATGAGGGGCAGTCAGGAGGACTTGAACTTGCCCTGATGTGACCCAACCTCTAACCCTTTCCCCCCTTTTCCTGAACTCCACTACTGTCTGTTTGGAATCATCGGGACTAAGCTAATTGTAATATTCATCTCTTTTTATATCAATCACCAGAAGCTCAGGTCTCCAGGTTATTCCTCATTCCCCAGATTTCAATTCTCAGAATGCTCTATAGCCCCCTTTTCTATCTACTTTTTCCCCTTTCACAATTCCTAAAACTGGTTTTTTTTTTTTTTTTTTTTTTTTTTTTTTTGCTTTGGTCTGTAGAAATTACTATATCTTCACCTTCTTCTCTGAGTATTGCCATCACTTTCTTGTTCTAACCAGCCTTCCCACACAGCTAGTTCAAATGGTGTTTGTCTCCTTACCTTCTCTAACCACTGGAACCAGACATGCGGTAGATATGCTTGTTCAGATTGCATAGAGAGTCTCTTCTCTTCCTCTCTAAGGACCCACAGTGCAAGTGACTTGAGTAACTTTTTTTCATTCCTTGAAGATTTGATACCTGAGTCACTATCACTCTTCAAAACCAACCTACCTCTTTTGAATTTTTAGCGATGTTAAATTCACTAGGAACAACTGCACAGAAAGCAAGTAGATGACTAGGGACCTTTCCTCATCTCTTTCTACCAGGAAATTCTTCTTTTTTTTTTTTTTTAATTTTTTTTTTCAACGTTTATTTATTTTTGGGACAGAGAGAGACAGAGCATGAACGGGGGAGGGGCAGAGAGAGAGGGAGACACAGAATCAGAAACAGGCTCCAGGCTCTGAGCCATCAGCCCAGAGCCTGACGCGGGGCTCGAACTCACGGACTGCGAGATCATGACCTGGCTGAAGTCGGACGCTTAACCGACTGCGCCACCCAGGCGCCCCTCTACCAGGAAATTATTCTTATACACACTAGCATCAGAAAGGATGTTCATTCACTGGAGAAACTGAATCAAAAAAGGCTCTGGACTAAGAAATGAACAGAATAGACAGAGGCCGAGTGTTGCAACTTTCTGTCCTTGCTACTCCAAGTATGATCCATGGGCTCACAGGATTGATATCATCTGGGATTCTGATAGAAATTCAGGAACTGAGATCCTACACTGTACCTGTGGAATCAGAATCTATATTTTACCATGTATTTATACACATTTAAAGTTCAAGAAGCAATAATTTATGGTATTAATTAAAAGAATGTGGCAATCCTAGTTTATATTCACGAGGCAAGCCCTAGAGCAAACATTTCTAACTCTGATTTTTCAGGGAGGTTTCTGTGGCAGAGATAACTGTAGCCATCAAAATTAACACTTCTGGGGCACCTGGGTGGCTCAGTCAGTTAAGTGCCTGACTTCGGCTCAGGTCGTGATCTCACAGTTTGTGAGTTCAAGCCCCGTGTCGGACTCTCTGCTGACAGCTCAGAGCCTGAAACCTGCTTTGGATTCTGTGTCTCCCTCTCTCTCTGGCCCTCCCCTGCTTACACTCTTTCCCTCTTTCAAAAATAAATAAACATTAAAAATTTTTGAATAAAAAAAAGTAATACTTCTGCTCCTCTAGGGGCACCTGGGTGGCTCAGTCAGTTAAGCGTCCAACTTCGGCTCAAGTCACCGTCTCACGGTCCGTGGGTTCAAGCCCCACACAGGGCTCTGTGCTGACAGCCCAGAGCCTGGAGCCTGTTTCAGATTCTGTCTCCCTCTCTCTCTGCCCCTCCCCCACTTGTGCTCTGTCTCTCTCTCAAAAATAAGTAAGCTTTAAGAAAAATTAAAACAAACAAAAAAATATTCCTTTTCCTATAGCCTAGATTTGTCATCCGGAAGCAGTTGCCAAGCCTGAGACTAGATTTCCAAGCTTCCAGGGAGCAAGAACATCCTGTCCCCTTTTAAGATCCTTTGGCTGAATTAAGAATCAAATTAACATGACACAGATTAACAGGAGAAAATCAAACTTAATAATACATGTATGGAGAATCTACACAGACATGAAATTTCAAAGACAGGCAAAATGAGGTGTGTATGTCATCCTGAACAAAGAAGAAGGGGATAGGGGTCTGGGACTTCAGAGGGAAGGAATGAAATCCATAGGGCAATAAGAAAAAGAGAAGATATTTGGTAATCAGATGTTTGCCATACCATACAGATGGGTCACTCAGATAAAATTTATCTCTGACAATAACTCTTATTCTGGAAAAGACCCCCAATTTAGATTCTTCTATGTAGTTGAGGGAGGGGCAAAAGCTTCTCTTGAGACTGCAGGGTCTTGATTGCTTTCAGCTCAAAACCATCTTTTTTTTTTTTTTTTAATTTTTTTTTTCAACGTTTATTTATTTTTGGGGCAGAGAGAGACAGAGCATGAACGGGGGAGGGGCAGAGAGAGAGGGAGACACAGAATCGGAAACAGGCTCCAGGCTCTGAGCCATCAGCCCAGAGCCCGACGCGGGGCTCGAACTCACGGACCGCGAGATCGTGACCTGGCTGAAGTCGGACGCTTAACCGACTGCGCCACCCAGGCGCCCCTCAAAACCATCTTTATGACAAAGTGACCCATCTTGGAGCAACTTTCCCTTCGCCCCTATATAGCCTGCTTTGCATTGATCTAGTTCTGGCTACTCTAATTTGAGTGGATATGATGAGTATCACTTCCAGGCCAAGGATTTAAAAAGTAATGTGCTCTCTCTAAAATTCTCTTTCCCCTTCTGCCATCTGGGTACTTCAAGACTGTGGGATGAATAGTATCACAAGATAAAGAGAGTCTGTGTTTCTGAATCTCTATATAGAGAAAAATCACCCATTAACCAGAAAGGTGAATTTAAAAAATTGCATTTGAGGCTTAACATATTTTAAAGTCTATTTGTTACAGGAGCTAGCCATGCTTTAGCCAATATACATTTCCAACTAAACATATGGTGATATATCTCATCAACTTATGGTGAAACTTAGCAAGCACTGGGTTCTGTACAAGGTTTCCAGTTACCATTTGAGTGCCCTACTCTTAATTATAAACAAGTAGCAAATCACCAAAAATTTGAGAAAAGCCTCTAAAGCTTCTAAAAGACAAGTAGGCAGTTGGAAAAGAAATCATTAACACTAAGAAAAGGAAAGAATTATACAAGAAAGAAAAGGAAATCAAAGTATATTATAGAGTTTATGTGAACAATATCTACAAAGTCACAATAATGTAAGCAGGAAACATTGGTTTGACAAATAGTTGTAATATAACTATACTGGGAGACAAGGAAGGAGAGTGGGGGGAGATGCAGATACAAGACAAAGAAATCCTCATCTTCCAACTAAAATTGCATATTGTCTACATTTGAAAAATCAAGAAATAGCAACATAACTATTTCATTTATGTGTAAAGAAGTAAATACAAAAAGATACAGTTAAAGATGTCAGGCTCTGAAGAGCAGGAATCTGGGGTGAGGAGAGGCACAGGGTGAATGCAGCTTTGTGGTTTTAGGACTTAAGGGGCCTTTTAATTCTTTAAATTATGCACATGTATAAATATGAAAAATAAAAGTTAAAAATAAAAAAAAACAACATGTAAATTATTTTTCTTTATTTACTTCAACCTGGTAGCATTACATTTTATTTGAATTACTTAATTCTACAACTCTGTATTCTTTTGTCATCCCACTCCACCTATTATTATATTTTGTGCATTTGCTCAGTTTAAAGATGAAGGTCTATATTTTATTGGAATGCTTGTTTGTTAACTTTGCACCTAAGTAGTCACACTGAATATAGGTATAGAAATCATTTATTCAATTGAAAGTATTACTCTATCACAAGTATTGTAGGTTACCCTCTAAAACAACGCATTTTATTTTCTAGTTAAATTACTAAAAATTTCAAATAGTGGAATTGCATTTGCTAATGAACTGTGCCTCTTAGAGTAGGTAAGAGGAGATAAGAAATTAGATAAGAATAAAATCTTATCATACCAAACCTAAACAATGTACTTCAAAAGTCCTCAAGTCACATATGCCATTTTGGATCCCAGCAAACAAACTTCAGTGGTGGGGCTCCAAATCAAAATTCAAATATAGTAATTACACAAACTTGGAAATATCAAGTCTAAAACACCAATGCTGTCTCCTTCAGATTCTTCTTGGAAGTCATTACTCAATTCCACATACAATACAAACTTCTTTTATATATAAAAATATCTAGGCCAAAGCTACAAAGCAGGAATAGTTAAATAAGTAACAAGACAAGCTGAACCAGAACAACCTAGTTCTAAAACAGCTTATTTCCAAACTAAAAGTGAAATTTGGAGTCAGAATACTCAACGTTATAATTAACCCACTTGTTATTGAATACTCGAGAAGTATTACAAAAATTCATGTGATCAGTTTACATGATAACTATAGGGGCTATTGGGTAGGCTACCCCAAGATGGGCCACTTTGGCATTGAAATTATTTTGAGTTAAAAGCAATCAATACCCAGCAGATTCAGGAAAATCTCTATCTCTCCCTCAACTGCCTGCCTATACCAGAAGGAGAGCTACCAACAGAGATTCCTCCTTACCTAAGAAATGTATTTACGTAACAGGGCAACCTTTACTTTCCAGATGCTTTCTCTCACCTTTCTGCTAATGGTCTTCTTCCCCCTTTGAATCCTTAGACCCCTACTGTCTCCTTAGCTCAGGATGTTAGATAAGCCTCAGATTGCCTGCCTTTGGAATTTCATGTCTGTTTGGATTCCCTTTACATATGAAGCTGAATTTTATTTTCTCCTGTTAATCTGTCTCATGTCAATTTGATTCTTAGTTCAGCCAGGACCTTGAAGGGCATAGAAAATTCTTCCTCCCCAACATGACCATGTTTAATTTTCATTAAAATTACTAGCAACATACAAAGTCCTCCTGCTAGTGTAGAATACAAATTTCCAACAGATTGACTGATTCAAAGTGTTGATGTATGTTTTCAGTGTGTCTCCTGATTTAGATCATAAAAGTGAACATTATTTCTCAACTTCAGTCTGATCACAGAGGGTAAACCCAAATATAGGAGCAGAGATTTGAAAGCAAACTGAGAGTGATTCACTTCACCCTTGTATTTTTTAAAGAATGCAGTTTCAAGAAACAAAGACCTCCTATGCAGTAATTATATTTTGTCACTTTACATAATAATATAGCTTGCAGTTTACTTCTGTTTTCTCAATCACCTGGAGATTGCAAATTGTTCTTGCAATTATCTGATTTTCTATCTAACTGGGACAGAGTTCTTCAAACTGTGAGTCTGATCACCCTGGGGAGACTTCAGTCTTTTATGAGGATCTGAAAGCCAACCCAAGGAGAAAGATGGTATATTTCCCTGCTCACTAATTATTTTCACTAATGGCTGAGAAAGCAAAAGCATTCATTAGAAGTTTTGGGGTGCACTTTATTTCTGTTGGATTAAGTGTATCATTTGTCTTCCCACATTGTGTCATCAAAAGATATTTATGCATTTTATTTGAATTCATACATTAAGGAGTATATGATGTAATTTATTGTAGTCATCAGAATAATAATTGTCTTCTATTTGCATCTCAGAGTAGGAAGAAATGTAAAGGTTTCAATAATTCTGGGGGGGAAAAGGATTCTACTTGCTTTATAACATACCCTATATGTATTCAATGGAAATGTTGATAACTGTATCATTTATGAGATGTTAAAATATTCGAATATCTTTTTGTCCTAATTAGTCATTGTCTTTTCCTCTAGTTTATTATGTCCTTTCGCAAAGAAGGGTATTAAAACATTGCATAATATTCTGCATGCCAATGATTTTAGAATGAGGTTGTTGAGAAGCAGAATACATCACCTCAAAATATGCCTCTTTGGCATAAGGATTATCTTCCGCTGACTATTTTTAAGAAATAGAATACACAGGAGAAGCTCTAAAAAGTAAGTAGAAGTTACCATTTTGTAAGGAACATTTACATTAATAAGGCAAATAAGTATGTCTCCTTCTCTGTACCAGGAAGAAGACTCTATATATCTAGATCTAGATATAAGACTCTGTATCTGTAGAAAGTCTTATCAATAGAGAAGGTAGCAACTTAAATCTGCATCATGACCACATACCCTTGTTTACAGCGCTTTTCCTGACAACCTACTATAACTGCCCCTCCACACAATATCTTTTCTCTTTGGCTGTAAAGGGTATCTAATGTGGTGGCCTGGGCCATTTCAGGGAGTTACTCAGTTTTTCTAGGTATCTCCCATGTGTATAAGAAGTATTCATGTTATTAAACTTTGGTTTGTTTTTCTCCTGCTAATCTTTTTATTACAGTGTTTGTCTCAGCCAAGAACCTAGAAGGGTAGAGGGAAAATTCCTTTTCCTCTCCCACAAGATTATAGAAAAACTATTTGTTGCTTACAGTTTAGCCCCAAAGAGGCAGGGTTCAGAATCAGAAGTAATAGTGCCACTGAAAAGTAAATTTCCTCTAAGTCAATGCTCTATATGACTGAGCAATCCTCATAGCTCAATGGTTGATCTATTCCCCATAATAGGCATAAATAATCTTTACTATTTGCAAGTCGAGTAGCCATAGAAATAATACATATGTTATAGCTTCTCTCTGCTCTGTTTAATTAACTAGAAGTTTGTTATATTTTTGACATATTAAAGAATTTTTCTGTTGATACTACCTCCGTTCTATATTTTTCTGGAATGAATACTTCTGTATTTGTTTATGCAAAATTATCTTTATTAACTGTACATGGTCTCCAAAGATATCAGGCAAGTGCAGAAATACAGCAATAATAAATTAACCACTATTGACATTTTAATGTATTTCCTGCTAATAATTTTTTTTTCTGAAAAAAAATTATTGTATCTACAATTTTGTATTCTGCTTATTTTTCTGTGTAACATTATTTGAATTTTCTATAAACACTCAATTCAAAAGCATATCAGACTTCCAGGAAAATGGGTGGAGTAAGAAGATTATAAACTCACCTTATCCCAAGGGTGTACCTACATAACATACCCATTAGTGTAAATAACCCAGAAAACCTCCCAAAGACTGACAACTGACTCACCATGTTGATTGTAGAGAAAGGCCATATTATAAACAGTAGGAAGGGTGGAGATGAAGTCAGGAGCCAAGTGACTCACAAGACTGACCACAGAAGGGAGGGCCACCCCAAGCCCAGAGAAGAGAGAGGAGTAGACTCTACATCAGGCATACCAGGCACCCCAGGCACAGGGATCTGCACTGGGAAGATGAATCCCCACAACATTTAGCTTTGCAAATCACAGGGGCTTACCCTCATGAGTTTTTACAACCAGTGTGTCTGAACACAAAACAACTTTAAAAATCAGGAGGCTCTACTCTCAGAGAGCAGGAAGACATCAGGAAACTGAGTCGCTGACCTTAAAGAAGAACAACAAACAACCCTGCTGAGATACAACATAGAAGCAGCAGTTTGAAAAATGCTTGGGATGCATGGGTAGATCTATGTATTAATCTCAGAACATGTGCTGGAGGGGCAGGAATCTTTAGGAGACTTGTTCAGAGTTGTCCAAGAACTAAAGAGCTGGCAGGCACCACTTCCCTCCCCCCACTCCCCAGCCTAGATACAGGGACACTTGTGGGAATGAACCAATGCAAACATTCACCACCTAGCTTGCTAACAGTATGCCCCACTCCCATGCTCCTCTACAAATCTGCCCCCTCCAACCCACCATCAGAAGTTCTCTAACACAGCTACAGGTCCCCTCCCACATCAGACCAACCCAAACCTTGCTAACACCACATGCCTGCTCCTGTCTTCTCCTGTGGACCTGTCCCATCACACCTGCCCTCATCAGGAGTCCATCCAAAGGGGCAACAGAAGCACAGCACTATGAAAGCATCCCTGACAGCGGCCAAGGCCATTCCAAAGTGATTCCTGCACTGGGCATGGAGAAAGATAACCATACCTACTTGTTCCACTGTGGCCCCAGCTGTGGACTGGGGGCAGACATCTGGTCTGACTACAGGCCCCACCCACCTACAAAAGTCTCTCAGCAGACAACACAGGGGTGTGTGCTCTGCAGTTTGATGCTACTGCATCCCTAGCAAACACCTGGTCTGACTAAACTAAAGCCCAAGGTGGCCCTAGACTATTAAGAACACTGGGACCATTAATAACACAGGGACCAAACCTTGCCACAAATAGGCAAACAGAGCCATTGTAGACAACTGAACTGAAGGCAAAGGCAGCTCAGTCACAAAATAGGGTACATGCAACACACATAAGAGATATCCCTGAAGCACCAGTTTCTGGTGAACAGGGGATATTGCACTGCAGGGCACTCCAGAGCCTCTCTTTCATAAGGCCACTACTTTCAAGAGCAGGATATGTAGCTGACTTTATTTTAAACACATAGAAGAGACATAAAAAGTTAGACAAAATGAAGAGAGACTGGAATGTGTCCCAAATGAAAGAACAGGACAAAATCACAGCAAGACAGCTAAATGAAATGGAGATAAGCAATATGCCTGATAGAAAATGTAAAGTAATAGTCATAAAGATACTCATTGGACTTGAGAAAAGAGTGGAGAATTGCAATGAGACCCCCAACAAAGCGATAGAAAATATAAAAAAGAACCAATCATAGATGAAGAACTCATAACTGAAATTAAAAATACACTAGAGGAAATAAATAGAAGAATAGAGGAAACAGAAGAACAGATCAGCAACCTGGAATACAGAAAAATGGAAAGGAATCTAGTTGAACAGGAGAAGGATAAATAAAAACAAACAAGAATAGACTTAGGAAACTCAATGACACCATCAACATAATATCATTCACATTATAGGGATCCCAGAAGAAGAGAGAGAGAGAAAAAATACATGAAACATTCTCCAGAACAGATCACAAATAAGGCCACAAAACAAGTCTCAACAAATTCAAAAAGACTGAAGTCATATTATGCTTCTACTTTGACCACAACACTATGAAACTAAAAAATAGCCACAAGAAAATATATGAAAATAACACAATTACATGGAGGTTAAATAACATGCTACTAAACAATAAATGTATCAAAGAGGAAATAAAAAAATATAAGGAGAAAAATGAAAATGAAAACACAATGGTTCAAAATCTTTGGGATGCAGCAAAAGCTGTTCAAAGAGGAAAGTTTATAGCAGTACAGGTTTACATCAAGAAGCAAGAAAAATCCCAACTAAACAACCTCAACTTACACCTATAGGATCTAGAGAAAGAAGAGCAAACAGAACCTAAACCCAGTAAAAAGAAGGAAATAATTAAAGCATAAATAAATGAAATAGACAGTAAAAAAAATAATAGAACAGATCAATGATACCAGGAATTGGTTATTTGAAAAGATCAACAAAATTGATAAACCTTTAGGCAGACACATTAAAAAAAAGCCTTGAATTAACAAAGTCAGAAATGAAAGAGGAGAAATAACAGTTAACACCTCAGAAATACAAAGGGCAGAGGGTAATAAGAGAATACCATTAAAAATTATATGTCAACAAATTGGACAATCTAGAAGAAATGGGTAAAATTCCAGAAATATATAACCTTCCAAAACTGAATGAGGAAGAAATAAAAGTTTGAACATACTAATTACAAGTAATGACATTGAACTATTTATTTAAAAAGAAAAAAGTTGTCAACAAACAAAAGTTTAGGACCAGATGGCTTCACAGGTGAGTTCTACCAAACATTCCAAAGAGTAGAAAAAGAAGGAAAACTTCTAAATTTATTCTATGAAGCCAGTATTACCCTGATACTAAAGTCAGATAAAGACATCACAAAAAAAAAAGAGAACTACAGGCCAATATCTCTGATGAACATAAATGTAAAAATCCACAAATTACTAGCAAACTGAATTCAACAATACATTAAAAACATCATTCACTACAATCAAGTGAGATTTATTCCTAGGATACAAGAGTGGTTCAATATTCACAAATTAATCAGTGTGAGACACTGTATCAATAAGAGAAAGGATAAAAATAATATGATCATTTCCCTACAGGTATAAAAAAGCATTTGACAAAGGGGGCATCTGGGTGGCTCAGTCGGTTGAGCATCTGTCTTCAGCTCAGGTCTTGATCTCGTAGTTCGTGAGTTCGAGCCCCGCATCGGGCTCTGTGCTGACAGCTCAGAGCCTGGAGCCTGCTTTGGATTCTGTGTCTCCCTCTCTCTGCCCCTTTCCTGCTCATGCTCTATCTCTCTCTGTCTCTCAAAAATGAATAAACATTAAAAATTTTTTTAAATAAAAAATTAAATTAAAAAAAAGCATTTGACAAAGTACAACATCCATTCATGATAAAAACCCTCAATAATGTAGTTTTAGAGAGAACATACCTTAACATAATAAAGGGCATAGACGAAAAACACGCACTGAATATCATACTCAGTGGGGAAAAGCTGAGAGCTTTTCCTCTAAGGTCAGGAAAATGTCAAGGATGTCCACTCTTGCCACTTGTATTCAACACAATACTAGATTCTCTAGCCACAGCAGTAAGACCAGAAAAAGAAATAAAGAACATCCAAACTGGTAAGGAAGAAATAAAAATTTCACTAATTGCAGATGACATGATACTATATGTAGAAAACCCCAAAGACTCCACCAAAACTGCTAGAACTGATAAATGTACTCAGTAAAGTCTTAGGATACAAAATCAGTGTACAGAAATCTGTTGCATTTCAATACACCAATAATGAAGCAGCAGAAAGAAAAATTAAGAAAATAATCCCATTTACAATTGCATCAAAAATAATAAAATACCTAGGAACTAACTTAACCAAGGGGGTGAAAGACCTGTACTCTAAAAGAAATTGAAATAAGTGAATAGAAAGATATTCCATGCTCAAGGGTTAGAGGAACCAATATCATTAAAATGTCTATCGTTAAAATTCTTTAATGCCTAAAGAAATCTACAGATTTAATGCAATCCCTTATCAAAATACCAACAACATTTATCACAGATCTAAAAAAAATCCTAAAATTTTCTGGAAACACAAAAGACCCCAAATAGCCAAAACAATTTTGAAAATGAGAGAAACTGGAGGTACCACAATCCCAGATTTTGAGATATACTACAAAGCTGTAGTCAATCAAACAATATGGGTACTGGCACAATAAAACATTTTTCTAAATATGTCTCCTGAGGCAAGGGAAGTAAAAGCAAAAATAAACTATTGGCACTACATCAAAATAAAAAGCTTTTGCACAGCAAAGAAGCAATAAAAATAGATAAATGATGGCCTACTGAGTGGAAGATATTTGCAAATGATATATTCAATAAGGGTTTAATATTAAAATACATAAAAATTATATAACTCTACACCAAAAAACCCACAAATAATCCAATTAAAAATGAGCAGAAGACATGAACAGACATTGTTCCAAAGAAGACATACAGATAGCCAACAGACACATAAAAAGATGCTTAACATCACTCATCATCAGGGAAATGAAAATCAAAGCCACAATGAGATTTCACCTTACATGTGTCAGAATGGCTAAAATAAAAATACAGGAAACAACAAGTGTTGGCAAGGATGTGGAGAAAAAGAAACCCTCATGTACTGTTTGTGGGAATGTACAATGGTGCAGCCACTGTGAAATATGGTATGGAGGTTCCTCAAAAGGCTAAAATTAGAATTACCCTATGATCCAGCAATCATACCCCAAAAATACAAAAAGTACTAGGTATTTACCCAAAAAATACAAAAACACTAATTAAAAGGGATACATGCAGCCCTACATTTATAGTAGCATTATTTACAATAGCCAAGATATGGAAGCAGCCCAATGTCCATCAGTTGATGAATGGATAAAGGTGTGTGTGTGTGTGTGTGTGTGTGAGAGAGAGAGAGAGAGAGAGAGAGAGAGAGAGAGAGAGATGGAATATTATTCAGCCATAAAAAAGAATGAAATCTTACCATATTCAACAATATAGATGGATCTACAGGGTATGATGCTAAGTGAAAAAAATCAGTCAGAAAAAGACAAATACCATATGATTTTACTCATATGTGGAATTTAAGAAACAAATAAACAACAATGAGAAGAGGCAAACCAAATAACAGACTCTTAACTGTGCCAAACAAATTGGTGGTTAGCAGAACAAAGGTGGTAGGGGGATGGGTGAAATAGGTGAAGGGAAATAAGAGTACACTTATCATGATGAGCACTAAGTAATGCATAGAATTGTTGAATCACTATATTGGACCCATGAAACTAATATAACAATGTACATTAATTATACTGGAATTAAAAAAATAAAAGAAAAAAAAAGTACATCATTAAGTGAGTGTACCAAAGTGTTTGTATCCACACTGGGAGGTTATTAAACATTTAGTGCAATTGTCTTACCCAGTTCAAAAATGTGTTAATTGAAAAGACTACAAATTTAGAGAATGTTCTGCTTATATCATGCATTAGTTTCATGGAATACATTTGTTTCTACTGAATGGTAGAGAAATCAGAGAAACTAAAATGACAACACATTGAAATGCCAGAGATTACTGAACTAAGCAAACTCAAATGAATTCATGGATGAGTTACAGAATATTGATGAACAAATGAAACATGCCCCACTTAGTGGGAACTATGGAAAATGAGAGAATATTCAGCCTACTTATGGCCTGTCAAGTTGAGTTTGTCATGCCAAACAATATGTTTCTGATAACCTGTTGGCAGGTTGCAACATCCATATATCTAATGTAATACCCTCATTGTACTTGAAGAGAATTCCAGATCATCAAACTTCATTGTTGTAATTATAACAACACTAGCTATAGCAAATATGCAAGACTTTAAATCATTTCATTTTTCACAACGTCTACAACTTTCATCTTAATACATTTTCTTCTACGGTAGCTTCTACTCCTCAACACTTTTTTTTTCGCATCTGTTAAATAACTGTTCTTAAATACTCAATAACCAACATGAACAGAAAATTCTGTGCAACCTCAAATATTCTGAATGTTTTATTCCTAGCTGTGGAGTCCTTTAAGACTAATTTCAACTACATATTTTTCTCAGCCTGCACATCATTTGAGTGCTATGTGCTAGGATTACTCACTGCTTACACGTGTCATTCATTTGATTCTATTAAAAGGCAGTGCTGGGGCGCCTGGGTGGCGCAGTTGGTTAAGCGTCCGACTTCAGTCAGGTCACGATCTCCCGGTCCGGGAGTTCGAGCCCCGCGTCAGGCTCTGGGCTGATGGCTCAGAGCCTGGAGCCTGTTTCCGATTCTGTGTCTCCCTCTCTCTCTGCCCCTCCCCCGTTCATGCTCTGTCTCTCTCTGTCCCCAAAAAAATAAATAAAACGTTGAAAAAAAAAATTTATAAAAGGCAGTGCTATAAGCTGTTCTTCACCAACACCACCACAACGTGGAAAACTATTCAATAATTATTTCAGAGGGAACTTTATAAACTACTTGGAAATTAGACCAACAAAAATATCTCAAAGAACAGAAGATGTAGGACTATGAATGTGCCTGCTAAAAACGACAAATAGCAAATTGAGTTTCAACTTTTTCATTCATGTATTTTTTAACCTGAATCCCTAGGCTATCTTAACCTGCTTAAGAGTATATTTTTCTATCAGAGTTTACTAACATGAGTGTGTTTGGCAATAACTGTGAGAGAACCTCATATATGGTATTGTATAAAAATCATCAACGTTGATGTGAAATAGCTGGATTCGAATCCAATTCAACTAGTTAAATGACCCCAGAAACTCTCTGGAGTCACCTAGAAAATGAAGGGGAAAATCTTACCAGAAATAGTTGCTTTGAGTATTTGATAAATTCAAATTCTGAATTGACAAGTTCAATTTGATTGGCAGGTGCGATAGTTAAGGCTCATTTCTGCACCTTCTTTGCTGTAAAATGGGTCCCGTATTTGGATACTATGATTTTATAGGATTCTATGCCTGTATATCAGGTATTCCATAAGCCCCTAGATATCAATGCTACTGTGGCAGGAAAAATACACCCATACCTAGAATAGGTATCTATCCTTGAAAGGATAAACTGCTAGCCCTTTAAGGATGGAAGGAAGATTGTGTAGTCAACTTGCCCCCAAGTGGTTGAGTTAGACAGCCTAGGGAATAGTATAATACTGCAGCATTAGTGTTGGACCGTATTACTATGAATTGTATACTTAGTGGCAGAAGTAGGTAGATTGTTAGTAACACACGGGAGACAATGCTGTCAGATTCGTATATGGTCTCCATCTCTGCCGTACTAGCCACTCCATTCATATACTCATTGTGCTATGTCTGAAATGGCTGATGATGAGGACTGGGTCATTTTGTCTATTTGGTTGTTCAGTGCCTCTTCCATGGTAAATATTTTTTATGGGCTTAATGTGTGAAATAAAACCCCACCTTATTATGTCCATTTACATTGTATGCCTCTACCCCAGAATTCCTTGTCTCCAATCCCACAGCCCTTTCTTTTCCAGATCTCTGAATAGACAGCTAGGCCACTGGCCAATAGCCAGGAATGCATATTTCCCTTTCCATTGTCCTTCAGGGTCAATTCTGAAAGTGTTAGTAATCTAACAACTGCCATCCATTTTTGGCTTGCACTTACCTATGCACTAAACTGAACTATCTATAAACCAGGCTCAGGCTTTTTTCTCTTCTTTCAATTTGTCTTGTAAAACCACGTATAGGAATAGATGCAGATGGAGAAATGGACTGGTGTGAGATTTGAGAGAGATATGAGGGTCTGAGTTATCTGCTGGGAGGCTTATTCATACCCTTTGGTCCTGTGCAAGCTTGTTTCTGGATATGCCATTTCCATCTTACAGTGGACAGTTGCAAGGCCTGTACAATATTTTAACTTGAAAGATCTGACAGAACCCATCTCATAATAGGCATAATGAGTTGCTGTCCCATGACCAATTTTTCCATCTCTACCAGGACCCAGTAACACACCAAAAGCTATTTCAGAAAGAGTGTGTAATTATCTATTGCAGATGGTGTGGCTTTGCTACAGAATCCAAAGGGCCTATGTTGTCATTCCACTGCAGCTTGCCATATACTTAATTTCATCTCTTCCAACCACTGACGCTCCAACACCATATGTCTGCCAGGTGGTAAGACCCAAGTGGTAGGGCAGATTGCACCGTGACCTGGATCTGATGCAGCAAACTTTCTGGCTCTGGTCACCTCTCAAAGCTGGAAGCCCTCCCTGCCACTCAATAAATGGGCCAGAACAGTATTCCTAGATATGGAATGTGTTGTCTTCTGAACCAAAGTGGCTTACCACATGCTGTGCTTCCTTTTGGTGTGTGCTATGGAATTCAAGATGCAGCCACCACTTGGCCTCTGTTATTAGGACCCCATTATTCTCAGATGTAAATAAGACCAGGTTTGTAGCTATCTTTTTTGTCATCCTTACCAGCTGGCTTGTGGAAAATGGCACCACTGAACTTAGTTATGTTGGTATCCCTCTCACCACTATTTTTATGATGACCTTGGTAAACGGTATGGCCTCTGGTAGGTGTTAAGAACATAATCTTCTTATGGGTCATTGGGTCATCTTATTGAGTATAACACATGAATTCAAGAGTGCTTCCTTCCTTCAGCTTCTTTATTCTTCCCTCTAACATCAGCCAGGGTAACTGTACATACACACATGCACACACCCACATATATCTTCACTGAGATGTATATGTGTGTGTGCATATACTATATAACATATTTAGTGAGAAAAAATCCACACACCATAAAATTCACCTTTTAAAAGTATAGCTATAAGTGTGTGTATACACATAGATGTTTTTATATGCACAGGCCTGTCTAATATATGTGTATACATACCTACACCCACTTATATTTTATATGTATATGCCTATCAATTGTGAATGGATATATACTAGTATTGTTTCCACTTTTACTACTATGAAGAAGCTAAAAACATTTGTGTACAAATTTTTGTATGAACATATGTTTTCATTTCTCTTGTATATACATAGAAGAGGAATTTCTGGGTCATATTGCAACTCCGTGTTTAACATTTTGAAGAACTGTTCAACTGTTTTCCAAAGTAGCTGTGCCATTTTACTTTTCTACCAGCAAAGAATGAGGGTTCCAATTTCTCTATATCTTTGTGAATTCTAGATAGTGTGTATCTTTTTGATCATAGCCATCCTAATGGTTAAGTAATATCTAACTGTGGTTTTCATTTGCTTTTCCCTAATGATAAATGATGAGCATCCTTTCATGTGTTTATTGGCTATTTGGGTATCTTCTTTGGAGAAATATTTATCCAGATCCCTTGCCTAATTTTTAAGTGAGTTATTTGTCCTCTTGCTGAGTTATAAGCATTCTTTATATATTCTAGATACAGTTACCTTGTCAGATATATGAATTATAAATCTTTTTCCCATCTGTGGATTGTTTTCCACTTTTTTGGTAGTATCCTTTGAAGCACAAATGTTTCTAATTTTGATAAAGTCCAACTTACCTATTTTTGTTTTGTCATCTGTGCTTTTGGTAATAGATGTTGGGAACCATTGCCTTATCCAATGTCATGAAGATTTACTCCTATGCTTTCTTCTAAGAATTCTATAGATTCTATTCTTAAATTTAGGTTTTGCTCTATTTTGAGTTAATCTTTTTATATGGTGTGAGGTAGGAATTCAACTACATTTTGCATGTGAATATCCACTGTCCCAGCACCATTTATAATTTACTGATGAATGCTCTTGGCATCCTCAGTAAAAATAACTTAACCCAAAGATATATGGGTTTATTTCTGGAATCATACTTCTATTCCATTGATACATGTCTATCCATATGGCGGTAGCAAACTCTCTTGACTACTGTTGTTTTACAGTAAGTTTTAAAGTTGGAAAGTGTGAGTTTTCCAACTTTGTTCTTCAAGATCATTTTGATTTTTCTGGGTCTACCAGGTTGTTTTGAGAATTCCACATCCTACTGCACAATGACTTATAAATGATAAATATTTGTTGAATAAATGGTATAACTAAGGAATGAACAAGATCTATTACTATAGGAAAAGCACTTGGAAAACAATGAAATATTCTCACCCTCCCGTTAAATTCTAAAAAGAAGTATTTCAAAATGTAGCAATAAGATAATGCTGTTCTGCTCCTGAGATGTGAAGAAAATGGCTTGATGACTTTAATATCTGTAAACTAAATATTCCTAAATTATTAGACCAGTATTAACAGTAACCATATACCATAAAAAATGATAGATATATTGCTTTTCTGATTAGTCCTCCTGGAATCTTTTGTTTGTAGTTCTAACATCTCCACTTATTTCATTTTACTCTATTTGGAATTATTAGCAAGCTTGTATAATATAATTCAGTCTTAAGTAAGTTAGAATGATTTATCAAATTTAACCCTACAAAATCAGACTGCTTTCTTTCAAACAGAGTGAAATCAGCAAATTTTAGAAGTTTCCCAAAGGTGAGAGAGGATGGAACCACTGGGATTTGCATCAGTCCTCTGAATTTATAGTGTTTTGATTGTACCCCAGATTTTAATAGACTAACTGTGCTGTATGTTAACAATCTCCAAATTTTCTCTGAAAAGCAATCATTTAAGACATCATTAATACTTTTTGGGTAAAAGAATGAGTGTGCACTGATAAGATCTAAACCTTGCCAGAATTTTATTCTACAAGTGGACAGTATGGATCTACAAATAAAAAAGAAATTAATTTTGAAAGATTAGTTCCAACATTTTATTTTATTTATTTTTTTTTTCAACGTTTATTTCTTTTTAGGACAGAGAGAGACAGAGCATGAACGGGGGAGGGGCAGAGAGAGAGGGAGACACAGAATCGGAAACAGGCTCCAGGCTCTGAGCCATCAGCCCAGAGCCTGACGCGGGGCTCGAACTCACGGACCGCGAGATCGTGACCTGGCTGAAGTCGGACGCTTAACCGACTGCGCCACCCAGGCGCCCCAGTTCCAACATTTTAATACAAACTCTAGGGGTTCATAAGTGATTACAGGCCAATCATGAACATTTGCTAATCATCCTTGAACTATGCCTGGGGCTTTTTATGAGCTTGAAGTCTCCGTCTTTTTTAGCAGTATGTCAAAGTGGGAAACTAACATACTTTAAGGTCTGATTCATCTGGTATTTTAACTATCTTTGGCAAGTCCTTAAGTTTTCTGACAATCAGACCATTTTTGTGAGTATTCCAATTCAATGAGTTTATGAAAAGTACAGTAGAGTGTGTGGCACAGGATATATGGTGAACCCTGAAGCTTCCAAATCAATTTTATTTTGAAACTATGTGGTAAACAATTTACCTCAAAGCTTTTCCCCTTTAGTTATCACCTGCTTGCAATCCTCTACTGTGTTCACTGCTTGCGTCAATAGAATATGTTCCTGAATCTGCCCACAACTGAGTCCCAGTCCAACATCTATCCATTGGATCCCAATTAACCTGAGTCCTTTTCCCTGTGATATGCTTGGGCCCTAATGCCCTAACTTTGATATCAAGTCATATGAAATTGAGGTTGAGCTCTGCTATCTACTGCCTACACCAGAAGAAGTATAGAGAGACCCTGTTTTAACTCTCTCTGAATAGGTTTAGTGTTTGAAGCTAAAAAGTTCATTTCATTTATAAGCCAATTCCATAAGGAAAGTCCCTCAATGTAATACTGTAATAAACACTAAATTATTAATGAAAAAATTTAGAGTGAAAATATTCCTACCTAACATAAGAAAAGGTATATCTAATCAAGGTTTATGCATATTTTTCAGGTTATTTACTGCACAATGGAAACATATTTATAGCATAAGCTACATGAATGATGATCATTTGAGTTGTGTAGTATACAGGCTGCACAACTGTACCTAATAGCTCCATTTTCCAGCTCTTTATATTTTTGGAGCACTGGATTAAATATTAAAGTCACAGTGTCTCTAAATGTATATACTAGAGAAAGCCAATGCTTCAAAAGTGAGAATATTTTCTATAATTTATCTTTTTACCTGATGAAAATAGAGAACAATGAGTACTCTAATCACAGCATATTTACACTTTTAAATATTGCATTTAATTATATCCTTCTGCTTAAACAAAAAAGAGACAATTGAAGGTAGTTAGGAGTATTTTCCATAATGGGTTTCTATTATAAGACAATCTAACCCTCTAAGTGGTGAGCATTAGTGTTTCTGAATTACAATATCGCAAGTCTATTAATTCTACCTCAGGGGAGGGGAGTTCATAGAATCCCTTTAATAGTAAAAACTGAATTTTTATCAGAATGGAGTTAAATGGTCAATCATTAAAAGTTATCTATTGGTACAGTATCTATTCATATGTGAAAATACGGATATAACTCAAGGGTGTTCTCAAGTTTATCTCAGTCCTAGTATGAAGATCAAAAAAAATAAAATTTGATGCTAAACTGACCTCTTAGCAGGCCAATGCATTGAGCTTAAGACTGTCTTAATGCAGGCTACTAAAATGATCATTTTGTTTAGTAAGGTTACTTGAACTGTCATTTCATTAAAATAGCTATTGTCACTGATGTTTTCGTCATGAGTTGGACAACTAGGTCAAATATCTGTTTTGGATTAGGCTTAAGTTAACTAAATAACAAACTAACTTAATTAGTTTACCTAGCTGTCTTAGAAACAACTTTTTAAGTTTGGAAAGCCATTTATTCAAGAATGAGGGTTCACTGGGGAAGTAGAAATATGAAAGATCGCAGAAGTTTAAATTTTAAAAAAGTAAAATACAAAACAGAAAAAAATTAGGACTGTGGAGTTTAGATAACTCTTCTATTTAAAAATTCCCATGTTGTCATCATAAACATGACTCCAAAACATTAAACACTTCAAGGAAACAGATTTCTGAAAGATAGAAAAAAAACTCAAAATTTCTCTTATTCCTAAAACATCAATAGCCAGACCACTTTCCATATCAGCAGTGCCAAGCCCCAGTAATACAGCCACTCCAGTTTAGGTATCAAACTGTGAATATAAATCTTTTCTTAAGGCTCATTTAAATGCCCCACATAACACAACAGAGTGACAAACAGAAACATACCCCTCTGATCTAAACTTGCCAACCATGTGCTCTTTTTTCCCAGCTACGCCCAAAAGACTTTTATTAACCAAACAGATTACTGGCATTCAATTTCTTGTATGCAATTCTGTATTCTATTACTAACTCAGCTGGGGTTTAGAAGTTAAAAAATTAAAATAAAAAACCCCTTCAAACCATAGGTACATTAATTACACACTTTTGAACACCCATTCTTGCAGAATTTAAAGAAAGTTTGCTTTGACATCCCATTTGCAATCAGGGAGTACATTTCTGAATAAAGAGTTGCTTTCATATCACACTTCTGTACCTTTTCAAGTTTTCTGAGGTTGACACATATGGTGGGAAATAAGTAGAAACATGTTTAAAAAGGAAATTGTTCATTTAATCATAAAAAGCACAAGACTATTCTTTTTTTAAAAAAGTATGCTTTCTTAGGATTAGATTCTTAGCATTAATGAAACGACATCGTTTTAGGGATAGCTAATCATCTAAATTTGCTCTATGAAAAAATAAGTCTTATTTTAATTTTAGTGACAGCTACCTACATAAATTATCATGAAGTGTAGCATTCTATGTGGGAAATTCTAATTGAAAACCAAGAAAAGTAATTGAAAGAATATTATCATTATCGAATAGAAGTGTCTAAACTGAAGCCAGCCCTCTTCATAATGCCTTTCTTTGAGCCATGGACCAAATGCCTTCATACAGTCACATACAGGGTTAAAAAAGATTCAGTTCTCTTCTTTCCACAGGTCAAGAGCAATCATGGACATCAATAAGGATTTACAGTATAGTAGAAGTAGTGCCACATCTTAAAGAGGGTTTCTTTTTTTCTTTTTTAGAGAGCATCTAAACCAAAGCTTCATAACCAGATTCAAGAGATTCAAGAAGCATCAGTTACATAATTTCTGGGATCCAGGACACAATGAAAATGTAGAGCCATGTATTTAAAAATTAAGACTTTCAAGACAGTTAACAGTAGAAAAGCAAAGCAAACGCATGGGTCCTATAGGACTCCATAAGCTGCACACCATGAAGCTGGTCTTGGTTATTTGTACATGAAATCCCTTATGTATTTAATGATCTATAACTTTCATCAGATCCTCCAAGGTAGCTGTGCCAAAAAAAAAAAAAGTGGAGGGAGAATATTACAACTCCTGACTTATCCACCCTCTCATATAGCTATGAACCTTGAGGCCCAGGGGAAGTTAATACGATAATAATAGGTTTTGGTTTGTTGTTATTTGTTATTTTTAATATACCATGCTAGTTTTTTTTCAGATGTAGGATGTAGAGTTCTCTTAAAGCAAAATTAATCTGGAAACACCTTAAAAAGTTTATTCCTAATAATATTAACTAAATTTTTAAAATTTGAGAATTTAATATAAAGTATATACTTGATGAAAATATTTTTGTTTTATTGCAGAACTCAGTGTAGACCTTTCCTAAATTCAGCCTTCCTTCTAGAGCATGAAGAGGAGAAATATCACTACCAGATAATTCCCTATGTTTTTAGTTTATTTTTGAGAGGGAGAGTGAGAAAGAAAGTGAACACATGGAGGAGGGGAAGGCGGAGGGGGGTGGTGTGGCGGGGAGAGAGAATCCCAAGCAGGCTCTGGACTGTGAGCTCGAAGCCTGCCATGAGGATCGATCTCACAAACTGTGAGATCATGACCTGAGCTAAAATCAAGAATCTGACACTCAGCCAACTGAACTACCCAGGCACCCTGATAATTTTCTATTTTAAAATAAAAGAATAACAAGTGAATAAAAGAATAACAAGTGAAAAAAAGGGAAAGTGAAAAGAAAATCACGACTCAACTTTAAATAAATTCCAGTGTTGCCAACTAAATAGAAAAGGTAAAAATCTTTCCCCTAGCAACCAGAGCCTTATAACAATAGATTTTTCTTCTTGTGGATCACTAGGGGCTTAAATAGTAAAATTAATGTCCATTTCAGATGATAACATAACCTTGTAAAAAAAGCATTTGGAAAAATTGGATGCATAAGGGCAATAAATCTTAATAGAAGTTTAGAGTATATAAATTATGTGGAAATCAACGTAGGGACCAAACATATAAAATGATACAGCTCTTTTTCATGGAGGAATTTGAAGTTTATTATTTAAAAGCAAAGATATATATTGTTTTGATTTTTAGAAAAGCATTAATATCAATATCCTTAGAAAATATAAATAAAATTTTAGGAACTTCTGATCATGTGACTTAAAGGACTTTCAATAGGTTGGTGGTCCTTCCTGTTCATAGAGGTGTGTTCAAGTTCACCTAAAGTCTGAGCAAATGGGCTCTGATTCATGCAAATGTTATAGTGGAAACCCTTGCTTTCTTCCCTCATAATATGCATTTTAATAAGGGATTTTGGAAATAACTCATTAATCAAAATATCATTCTAGTGGAATTTCAGTTACAAATGGAGACTAGCAGGGGCGCCTGGGTGGCTCAGTCAGTTAAGCATCTGACTTTGGCTAATGTCCTGATCTCACTGTGAGTTCGATACCCACATCAGGCTCCGTTCTGACAGCTCAGAGCCCAGGGCCTGCTTCAGATTCCCTGTCTCCCTCCCTCTCTATCTCTCCCCTGCTCACACTCTGTCTCTCTCTCTCTCTCTCTCTCTCTCTCTCAAAAACAAATAAGTACTAAAAAAATTAAAAAATTAAAAAAATGGAAACTGGCAAAAGATCATTTGGAACAGGACATTTACAAGCCTTTCTAATATCACCAAATTCTAGTCAAGGCTGTATGAAATGCCATATGTAAATTTTTAAACTTTATATGTTAATGCAAAGGCAAGGAAATACTTAGGGGAAGGGACCTATGTTCACAGTAAAACAGTTCACTTAGTCATCTTGCACATCAAAGCTTTTTATGAAAGTTTGTAACAGTATTTTTTGATACTAATATTTGTGAAAAAAGTAATATAGTATTTTATGGAAAAATTAGGCAATATATATAAGCAAAATGAAAAATCATAAGCCACCAACAACATTTAATGTATAAAGGAGAATACATATATAAGCATGTCATACACAAAACTATGACATAATGACAAACTGCTGCCGTTAATTGACAATAAATAATGGACACTGCATCCAGTGCTCCTTGAACTATGGGCCACAGAACTGTTTGAAAAAATGTTTTGAAAAGGCAACCGACCCTATGGCCCTATACCTCCAAAACTACACATATACTTCTACATACAAACTTGAAATAAACTATCGTGGAATTCACAAATCCTTTGAAGCCCATCCAGTGACTCCTAGAGAAGCTAAAATAAGGATCTCTGATTTACAGCATCATTTTTATTTGTTGCATAACATTTTTTATGTGGATGAGTATAATGTTTTTTTTTAATTTTTAAATGTTTTTTTAAAGTTTATTTATTTATTTTGAGTTAGAGAAAGTGGGAGAGGGAGAGAGTGAGGCAGAGAGAGAATCCTAAGCAGACTCCACACTGACAGTGCAGAGCCCAATTCAGGGCTCAAACTCGCAAACTATGAGATCATGACCTGAGCCAAAACCAAGAGTCACCTTTAACCAACTGAGCCACCCAGGCATCCCATGTATAATATTAGTTTATTAACTAATAAACATTAGTTTATTAACTAAAACTAAAATATTAGTTTATTAACTAATAAACATTAGTTTATTCCTAAATTATAAGAATATTAAATAATACTATGGTGTACATTTTTATATACAAATCTTTCCTCACTATATATTTTGGATATAATGTTAGAAGTGAAATGGCTTGATTAAAGAATAAGCACATTTTTAAGTTTTGATATTTATTGTCAAACAATGATACAGAATTTTTTAAAAATTCACCTTCAATAAGCAGTAAAGTATCCATTTTATTTATTAGATATCTTCATTCCTTTTAATTAAAATGGATGCTATACTTAGAAATATAGTGTTTCATTGTTGCTATAGTATGCATTTTTAAAATTTAGTGAAGTTAAATACACCTTTCATATCCTTATTGGTTATTTCTATTTCTTCTATTTCTTCTTCTATTTCTTCTTTGTACATGTTTTCTGCCTGTTTTTCTTGGTATTCCTAATTTTAAAATATACAAAAGTACTCTCTGGGTATTAATATTAATGCTTTGTTACATATGTTCAAAATATTTTCTAATTTGTGATTTGCCTTTTAACTTGGTTTATAATAAATAATTTTTAATGCTGTAGTTCTATCATACATCTATCTATTTGAATAATAGGGTCATGCAAACATAGACTTTTCCTACTGGAATATTATACGTATATTTGCTTGTATTTTCCTTTAATTGTTTGTCTATAATTTAATGAAAATAAGGGTATATTTTATAATACATGTTTATTGTAATATTTCACAAATTACAGAAAAGTATAAAGAAGAAAAAAAAAACACTTGAAAGTTGACTACCCAGAGGTGATCAGAAATAACACAGTGATTATCAATCTTTAAAATCTGCTTATATGCTAAACACACACACACACACACACACACACACACACACACACACACACTGCTTTGTAATTTGTGTATTCGTTCAAACAATATCCTATGGACTATTCTCATTTGGGGAGCAGTATGATACTGATTTAATTACTATGGCACTGATATATATTTTAATATCCAGTAGACAAGGATCTCTCATTTTCCTATCTCTAAATGCTGGTAGTTATTTTCACTATTCTTTTATTCCTTGGAATTTTAAAGAATTTTTTTCCAAATTAAAAAAAAAATGCCAAAAGACATTGTATTTGCAATTGTCTTTAACTCATAAATTAATTTGTGTGTGTGTGTGGGGGGGGGGGAATTAACTTGGATATTTACAAGATCCCATTTCCATCAAGAAACATGCAATGTCTCTTTAGTCCAGTCTTCTTTTATGGCGCTCAGTAAAATTTTATAGTTATTGACTTCTCACAGCCTCTGCTACCGCTGCAGCTGTCTCCAGTATACATTTCCAAATGATTGACAAAGCTGAGATTTGTTCCCACCAAAATCCCATAGACAGCCATCACCCATAGTTCCTGCATAGTGTGTTTAGATGTTGATGTCACTTTAGAATTATAGTTACCTGTGGAAAGTAGAGATAAAGTTCCCAGAAGAAACGTCCTCTAGGCAAGGAGCTTCAAGTCTATGCCAAGAGTTTTTTCTTGGCGTTTGGTAGGGAAGCATGGTTTTAGCTGGGATTCTGCCTTCCACTCTAAAGGGTTCATCTTCCTTTAGCATAAGCTCCTAGCAGTAGTGTCTCTCCTTTCAGATCAAATATAGTATTTCAACAGCCTCTGGCTTAATGCTATTTATTGTGCATGAACATGCATTAATGAGCTACTGGCCAAAAATTCCAGCCAGTAGGAAATCAGAGAGGATTATGCCAGACTCAGAGTTTGCAAACTTCGTACTAAATATAGATTTGTCATTTACTAGAGTTTAAGGTGAGTCATTTAACCCTGTGAGCCTCAGTTTTGATATACAGAAATGAACAATATTGTCTTTCAAGATTTTGCTCAAACCCTCACCTCTTTGAAGATTTTGTAAACTACTTCTATTCTTAGTAATCCATCTCTTTTCTTAACTGTTGGAGTGTCATTATATACTTGGCACTTGCCAAATACAGTCAAATTTTCATCTTATTTATGTGTGTGTCTTCTGTCTCCTGAGATTAAATAGTATTTCCTTGGAAGTAACAATGGAGACTTTTCTTCCTCTTACATTTACTAGGTCAGCACTTTCCACATAGACTGATATAAACAAATATTTGTTACATGGATTGAGCTACTCTATTTCCTTATTTTTTATGAGTTAATTATTAAGATCTGTTAGCATCCAGACAGTGAAATAATGACATATTAATGGTAAAAATATTTTTTTAATTTTCATTTGCTAAAATATTCTATCCATGTTCATGTAATTTTACATTTCTAACTGATTTCTGTAGAAGCCCCCTGCTTTTTTCACCTCTGGGTATAAAGAACAAAACAGACAGTGAAATTATTATGTTTGGTTGGGGCACCTCAGTTGGTTAAGCATCTGACTTCGGGTCAGGTCATGACATCAGTTTGTGAGTTGGAGCCCGCGTCTGGCTCTGTGCTGACAGCTCAGAGCCTGGAGCCTGCCTAGGAATCTGTGTCTCCTTTTCTCTCTGCCCCCCTGCCCCCACTCATGCTCTGTCTCTCTCTCTCAAAAATAAATAAGCATTAAAAAAATTAAATAATATGTTTGGAGATGCCAGTTTACAAAAAAAAGAACATTCAATGAAATGCACAATTCATTATAGAAAGAAATAATAAAGAATGCAAATTTTACATATACAACTTCAGTGTTCTCCACCACAAGGACTAAAAACAGTTGTTAATACTACTGAATTTCTTAGCATCAACTGTCAATTGGTTCAGTTTTCTTTCTTACCACTATGTTGCTAGTAAAACACACACTTAATATGTCTTAAAAATATGTTTAATTAACTTTGTTGGTTGAGTCACTCAAAAGTACTAAACTTCAAAATGCCTAACGATGGTTAGCACAAACTAGCTCCTTATATTAAAAAAAAAAATCTTTACTGAGACAAAATAAAAACAGGTGAATTTTATGGTATGTTTGTTTTGCCTTTTCTTGATGATTTGCATTTTCACACAAATTTGATGATTAACTTGTCAATTTCTGCAGAGAAGTTGGCTAGAATTCTCATAGGGAACATGTTCAACCTACAGATCAAATTAGAATTGCCATTTTGATAATACTAAGTCTTCTTATCAATGAATATGGGGTGTCTTTCCACTTATCTGGAACCTGTTTAATTTCAACATTTTCTAGTTTTCAATGTGTATTTTCTACTACTTTTATTAAATTTATTCCTCAGTATTTTATTCTTTTTGTAAAAGCCATTTTTAAGTATTTTTCAAGTTTATATTAAAATTCCAGTTAGTTAACATAAAGTGTAATATGAATATCAGGTGTACAACGTAGATTAAACAATTCCATACAACACCCTGGGCTCATCACAACTGCAATCCTTAATCCCCATCCCCTATTTCATCCACCTCCCCCCCCCCCCCCCCGGTAACCATCAGTTTGTTCTCTATAGGTAAGAGTCTGTTTCTTGGTTTACTTCTCTTTTTCCCTTTGCTCATTTGTTTTATTTCTTTTTTTTTTTAATTTTTTAAAATGTTTATTCACTTTTTTTGAGAGACAGAGAAAGAGAGAGAGAGCAAGCAGGGGAGGGGCAGAGAGAGGAGGAGACAGAATCCGAAGCAGGCTCCAGGCTCTGAGCTGTCAGCACAGAACCCAATGCGGGGCTCGAACTCAAACCATGAGATCATGACCTGAGTGTAAGTCAGACACTTAACCGACTGAGCCACCCAGGCACCCCATCATTTGTTTTATTTCTTAAATATGAGCGAAATCATATGGTATTTGTCTTTCTCTGACTTATTTCACTTAACATAATATTCTCTAGCTCCTTGTCATTACAAATGGCAAGATCTCATTCTTTTTTTTGGATGAATAATGTTCCATTTTGTGTATATGTGTGTGTGTGTGTGTGTGTGTGTGTGTGTGTGTGTGTATACACACACACACACACACACACACACACACACACCATCTTCTTAATCCAATCATCAGTTAATGGACACGTGGGCTGTTTCTATAATTTGGCTATCATAGATAATACTGCTGTAAACATTTGGGTACATGTATCCCTTCAAATCTGTGTTTTCGTATCATTTAGATAAGTACCTAATAATGCAATTGCTGGATCATTGGGTAGTTCTATTTTTTTTTAAGTTTATTTATTTATTTTGAGAGTGAGTGAGTGAGGAGGGGCAGAAAGAGAGATGGAGGGAGAATCCCAAGAAGGTTTCACACTTGATCTCATGAACCTTGAGATCATGACCTGAGCTAAAATCAGAAGTCAGATGCTTAACTCACTGAGCTACCCAGGCGCCTCAGGGTAGTTCTATTTTTAACTTTCTGAGTAACATCCATACTGTTTTCCAGTGTGATTGCACACAGTTTGCATTCCCACCAATAGTGTAAGAGGGTTCTCCTCTCTCCACATCCTTGCCAACACATGTTTTTTGTGTTGTTGATTTGAGCCATTTTGATAGGTGTGAGGTGATATCTCTGTAGTTTCAATTTGCATTTCCCTGATTATCACTGATGTTGAACATCTTTTAATGTGTCTGTTGGCCATCTGGATGTCTTCTTTGGAAAAAATGTTTATTCATGTCTTCTGCCCCTTTTTAAATTAGATTATTCATTTTGGGGATGTTGAATTTTGTAAGTTCTTTATATTTTTTTGGCAACTAACCCTTTACCAGATATGTCATTTGCAGATATCTTCTCTCATTCTTTTAGTCTTTTAGTTTTGTTGATTATTTCCTTCATGGTACAGAAGCTTTTTATTTTGATAAAGTCCCAATAGTTTATTTTTGCTTTTGTTTCTCAGGTGACATATCTGGAAAGAAGTTGCTAGGTCTGATATCAAAGAGGTTACTGCATGGGTTTTTCTTTAGGATTTTATGTTTTAGGTCTCACATTTAGGTCTTTAGTCCATTTTGAATTTATTTTTGTGCATGGTTTATAAAAGTGGTACAGTTTTCCCAATACCACTTGTTGAAGCAACTGTCTTCTTTTTCCAGTGGATATTCTTTCCTGCCTGGTCAAAGATTAGTTGGCAATGTAGTTGTGGGTCCATTTATGAGTTTTCCATTCTGTTCCTTTGATCTATATTTTTATGCCAGTACAGACTGTTTCGATCACTACAGCTTTGTAATACAACTGAAAAGTGTAGAATTGTGATGCCTCCAGCTTTGCTTTTCTTTTTCAAGGTTGCTCTGGCTATTCAAAGCCTTTTGTGGTTCCATAAAAATTTTAGGGTTGCTTATTCTAGCTCTGTGAAAAATGCTGTTGGTATTTTGATAGGGATTGCATTAAATGTATAGATTGCTTTGGGTAGTATAGAGGTTTTAACAATATTTGTTCTTCAAATTCATGAACATGGAATGTCTCTCCATTTCTTTTGTGTCCTCTTCAATCTCTTTCATTGGTGTTTTATAGTTTTCAGAGTACAGGTCTTTTACCTCTTTGGTTAGGTTTATTCATGGGCATCTTATTGGGGTTTTTTTTTTTGGTGTAATTTTAAATGAGATTGATTCCTTAATTTCTCATTCTGCTGCTTCATTATTGGTGTATAGAAATGCAACAGATATCTGTATGTTGATATTTTATCCCGCAACTTTATTATATTCATATATCAGTTCTAACAACTTTTTGGCAGAGTCTTTTGGGCTTTCTATATAGAGGATCATATCATCTGCAAATAGTGAAAGTTTAACTCCTTCTTTACCAATTTGGATGCCTTTTATTTCTTTTTGTTGTCTGATTGCTGTGGCTAGGACTTCCAGTACTATGTTAAATGACGGTGGTAAAAGTGAACATCCTTGTCTTATTTCTAACCACAGAGGACAAGCTGTCAGTTTTTCCTCAATTGAAGATGAAATTAGTTGTGGGATTTTCATCTATGACATTTATTATGTTGAGGTATGTTCCCTCCAAACCTACTTTGTTTACAATTTTAATCATGAATGGATATTGTACTTTGTCAAATGCTTTTTCTGCATCTATTGAAAGGATCATATGGTTCTTGTCCTTTAATTAATGTGGTGTATCATATTGATTGATTTCAAACATTTAAACCACCTTGCAACCCAGGAAGAGATTGCACTTGATCGTAGTGAATAATTTTTAATATACTGCTGGATTCTGTTTGCTAGTATTTTATTGAGAATTTTTGTATCCATGCCCATCAGGAATATTGTCTTATAATTCTCTTGTTTAGGGGAGACTATCTGGTTTTGATATCATTCTTATTGATGTTTTTGTAAATAGAATTGTTTTCTTAATTTCATATTCTGATTGCTCATAGTCACTGTATAGAAATATAATTTATTTTTTGTATTGATCTTATATCTTGCAAATTTGTTTAATGCACTTATTATTTCTGACAGTGTTGGTGGGGTGTAGATTCCTTAGGATTTCCAAATTCAAGAGTATGTGGTCAGTGACTGGAGATAGTTTCTTTTTCCTTTTCAATCTGAATGCTTGTTTCTTTTTCTTATTTTTTCCTTAATTGTTCTGGCTAGAACCTTCAGTACAATGTTGAATAGAAGTGGTGAAAATGGACATCCCTGTGTTGGTCCAGCCTTATGAAGAAAATACCCAGTCTTTCTCTATACATGGTAGGGAAGATTCCTAAGGCAGGCAAAGAAGCTATGAAGGTTTTTTGGCACAGATATTCTGTTAAATCTAATCCATAAAAACCAGTGCCCCAACAGAGAATCCGTTGGGATCATTTTAGCAAAATAGAAAGGCTTCCTAGAAAGAAGGTAGGATTTTTATATAAAATTTGCATTGTAATGCATACAATAGTTGAAGTATTTTGAAGGCTCAGGCATATCAGTCATTTCTATTCAACGAGTAGAAAGAGGAGAGTTTAAACATCCGTATCATAAAAAGTTGACACAATTGCCAACAATCTATATTCAAATCTACATTCTTGATCTTCCCTAAAGAAAATCATTCTTATAGCATAGTATGCTAGAGTACAATGCAACCATCCTTTCTTTTTCTGGGTAGGTATACAACAGGAATATTGAAGATTATACGCTGGTTTAGACTTTGCATTATCGCATGGGGAAAAAAAATACAACCATATCTGTGTTAGTCATCTCTTTCTCCCCATTCACACCTCCTCTATGATACTTTCTCATTCCTCTCTTCCCCAGGAGTATTTCCTCTCCACAAAAATCTGTGAAAAGATAACACTCATTAAATCAGTGATCTGCACAGACCCCTTTCTTGGAAATACAAATGATTCTCTAATTCAGAAGCCAGTTAGCAAACACAGATGGCCTCGGATCCCTCACCCCACATCAGCTCCTAAAAACTCCAGTTGAGCTTCGACTGAGCCCTGGCTTCCCTAATCTATTACAATAGCCTTGAATAAAGTCTTCCTTGCCTGTTGGACTTCGGCGCAACTTTTGCTTTGACAGTACTTTATGATGACAATGATCAACACTTTGTTTACTTCCATTTGTGCTTGAAAAACAAAGTTTACTCAGTAAACTATTATCTTTAAGAATTCTATATCTTAAATCATTCCTAGAATATTTTGTCAAGCTACATTTTCTCTAATGTTTCATAGGTGCATGTGCCAAAAATATAAAGTAAGAACTCAGAGCATTACATAAATATAAATAGCCACATGGATTAATATGATGAATTAACTAATGTCCTCAAAACACAATTTTTAAACACAAATGTTGACCACAAAACACAGGTGAATAATCTATAGATGAAAACGAAAAGATACCCAATCATTACAAATTATCATCTTTGTACATAAATATACCGAACTGTACTTCTGTTCTTGGCAAAATAAAAAAAGAGATGAGATATCCAATGATATTACTTTTCATCATCACCTCCATTGATCATAGCCCATTGATCCCCTGTGATAAATGTGATGTCTATGTTCCACACAGGTATGCAGGAAGACCTCTCTTCCTGATCTCAAGTATGAATTTTCTATAAATGAAATCACATTTTAAATGATGCAAGAGGATCTTTCTCTTTAAAAATATGTTTTGTAATGTAAACCAATCACCACTTTTAGATGATTTTTTAATTATATTTTTGAATAATTAGTTTCAAAGAGGCACTAACCTGTATATCAACAGTTTAAAAGTTTTATGCCTCCATTCCAATTAGCTGAGACTCAATATTGGTTTGAGGCAGTAGTACATAGTGGTTAAAACAGAGTATGGAATACAGCTGCCTGTTCCAAGCCTAGTTGTGTGAGCTTGGGCAAGTTACCTAGACTCTCTGTATATTCAATTTCTCACCTGTAAAATGAAGATACTTACCTAGTAGCTACTCATAGAATTTTGAATACCAAATAGTTATATGTAGCCTATATCACAGGCTTTCAAAATGCCTGTGATGTTCTAAATGCTATACAAATGCTTACAGTTTTTACTATCAAGGGGAATTTTTGTTCTTTGAAAAATAATTCTTTTTCACACTGTGGACACTTAAAATGCTTATGTGAATTAGGTTATTTAGACTGAACTAAATGCAGTGATGATGAATGTATCTCTAAAAGACACTCCATGCCTTTAAAATGTATTTCTAAAGGTCTTGTATTTGTTTCTAAAAATCTCAAGGGGAAGATAAAACTATAATGCAACAAAAACGCAGTTCTCCTAGCCATTCTTATATTAGTTTAGGGTGATTAATCAATCATCCATGTTTCAATCAAGAAAGGCCTGGTAATTTGCAGTAACAAATAGTTGCCTCTTATTTCTAGTCTCCTAATGTCCTCCTTGCATCTGGGCAGCAGTCACCTTCCATGTGGCCTCTTAGTAATGTGGACTGATGGAGAATCTGAATATATAGCTCTTTGATCAGTGAAAGAGAAAATAAAAGATTAGACCTGCCTTAGATCAGTTTTTCAGTGACATTTGTCACTTCTGCTCTCAGCTCATTTGATTAACATTATTCCTATGGCCCTGCCTCACTGCAGTGGGATGGGTAATGAGAGAAAGAAATCGTTTATTCAGTGGCCATTTTATCTCTGCCTTTGTCTGCCCTTCTGTTTGCCAAATACCCCTATCACATGAAATCACTCCTCAAGGGAGATAACCTAAAGTTCTATCCTATCAGTATATCCAATTCAAAGGTTTATCTCTGAGTCATATTCATTAGTGAATATATCAGGTCAAGGTATGGCTTTGCTTGGTTTGGAGATCCTTGAACTAAAAGTACAAGTTAATGCCCTGCCATATTCCAATATAATAATAAAGCTTGTACAGAATAAGTATGGAAATCACTATTCATTAGAAGAAGGAAGAATGGGGGACAAACAGTGATGTAGTCTATTTGATTTGTTGATAAATTGGGAATACTGTGTGAGGCAGTAATGTTCACCAACTATTCCATTTGTTCCTTTACATTTTCCACACATACATATGCACATGTCTCATATGCATTCTGCAACCCCACTGAGATGGCACTGTAAGGCACCCCAAGTCATGAGAGTAGAAAATAGTCCAGAATTAGTCTTTGATCATGATCAATAGAAAGAGCAACTATGATCCATTGTTCTCTGTGGAGAACATGTGGAGTCTCTGTTGGAGACTATGTCATTTTAGTGGCTGAGGGGGTAAATCAAAT
This sequence comes from Leopardus geoffroyi, assembly GCF_018350155.1. Lineage (NCBI taxonomy): Eukaryota > Metazoa > Chordata > Mammalia > Carnivora > Felidae > Leopardus > Leopardus geoffroyi. The sequence goes on along the minus strand of NC_059331.1, from coordinate 142,532,484 downwards.
CATCACCTTAATTTAAAATGTTAAGAAACTAAGAGTGAGGAGCACCTGGGTGGCTCAGTCAGGTAAGCATCTGACTCTGGATTTCGGTTCAGGTCACAATCTCACAGTTCATGAGACTGAGCCTGGTATTGGTCTCTGTGCTGTCAGCATAGAGCTTGCTTGGGATTCTCTCTCTCCGTCTCTCTCTCTCTCTCTGCCCCTCATCTGCTTGTGCATGCTCTCTCTCTCAAAAGAAATAAACTTAAAAAAGAAAAAAAAGGAAACTAAGAGTGATTTTTAGTTTTAGCCTCAGTGTTTTTGCTCTAAGATGTGATACCTCCCCACAACTAATCTTGGTCTTTCCAATATAAGTTTTAGATTCACTACAATTTTTGTTTTCTTGTCCCCATACATTTCTGTGAGTTTAAATTAGGACATTTTGAGGCTGTGTGCTTTTGTGGACCCCAATCATATTTTTGCCCTAAGTCATTTTATTTAGTTGAAAGTATTTACTGGCTCCATACCCTTAATCTGATTTTTTTTTTCCTCTGAGATAATTAAATCAGTTTAAAGATTTTACTGGAATTTATTCCTCAACGGCTTATTCATCTTATTTTTATCACAGAAACAGTGGACTCTTTAATCCCAAGAGACCCAGATTTTGAGCACTATACTTATTCATATTCATTTTTGCTTAGAGATCAGTCAACCTGAACTATTACCTCCTTGTAATATCTTGCCAAACACAACCCTGTACAACTACTCAAAATTCTAAAAATTTTAACCTCTCTTTCCTTAAAGCCACACATTGTTGTTGTTGTTATTGGTGGCGGTGTTTCAGTTTACTTTGCATTTAGGTGTATCATCTGCTTCCTCAAACCCTGCAGGTGTGCATTTTGCCAAATATTTTACTATTGTAAAGATCACCATCTCTTTTGGGTTTTGATATCAGTTTCATGCTGCCCCCTATTTTAAGTTTTTGTTAAGAAAGCTCTCTCTTTGGTTCCGATATCAGCATGGTTGGTTCCGAACCAACTTTGGTTCCGGTATCAGCATCTGTCAGGACAGGCTTGATTATTCTGAGCTAACAACTCCCCAACTTAGTGGGGAATTTATAACAAAACTATAAAAAGGTTATACATTTATATCAAAAGTTAATTCCCTCTCACACAAAATTTGGTGGGTCTCCAAGCCACTCTATAGTAAAACTGTCCTCCTGAAGTCCACTCAGGCTGAGTTTCCACCATCTGAGTTGTACTAGGGGATTGTCTACGACTTGCATAACTTCTGGTCATGGCCCATTGACTATTACTACTGACAGTGTTCTACCTTCAAGGACTGGAAAGTTTAAAGGGAAAAATGAAACAGTTGATGCGCATACTGCCTCTGACCATGCTACTTTCTTTATTTCTCTGTAAGTTAGATTACAGAACACAATCTTTTCGATTTAGCAATATCCTTTATAAGCAATGTGTTTTTCACACCTGCAGGTGCAGCTGGTAGCTGTGGATTAGTGCCTTTCTCTGTGTGAGGAGACCACTCAGAAATTGAATATGTGATATTAGCTTCATAAGCACTCTATGTAACTATCACTGAAATTATAGTAGGGTAATGAGTATGGAATCAAGGGCTAGTTGTGTTGTGTTCAGTAAAACCGAAAGAACCTGAGAGCAATTTCCATAAGAATTTAAATATTGTGTGGTTTAACATTATTCATCCCTTAGGCTTAAAGTCTATTTAATATATATGGATCTGAACAGAAAATGATCAAAGGATAGTGGACGTGAACATGGAAGAAGCACTACGAGAAAATCCACGAAGAAAATTCAAAGACTATGTCTATTTAGAAACTCAAAAATATTTAGGGTAAGTAAAATGATAAATCGACAAGGGATAAGATAATAAAGTGTTAACTTAGCCTAAGGACAGGCTGCAAAAATGTGGTATGCAAAAAAAATTACAATATAATCCTAGATATTAAAATATTTCAATTTATTGTTTGTCCTTACTGATAATAAACAAATCCACATGCAATTTAAGTATTCATATATCATCAAAGAAATACTTATATTTTTAAGGCTTGTGACATTGAAAATGCAATTAAGCTACCAATGAATTAGTTAGCAAATTTCTATTCTCTGTTTCGAAGGTCAGCATATAAAGCCCAGTTTTCAACTAGATATGGAATGTATATCAAAGAGTCTACCTTCTAGATGTTTTAACCCTCAGAAAAAATGAAAAATAGATTCATCAGCAATTTTACTCTGAAGTAACTCTTACCTACCTCACATAGGACCACCTGAAGAGTAGGAAAGGCTTGAATATTAAAATATTCTTAAAGATATGTCATTTGGTCCATTAAAATGACACTAGTTTGATAATGCACTTCGCCATTTATCACTAACTATAGAAAATCTTTTTCTTAATGACCCAGATTTTATCTTCATTACCAGTAAACATCTAGATTAAATAAAAAACTTTTTAAAAAGTACTGTTTTCAATATTTGCTATTTGATATTTTACTAACAACCTGAACACTGGAAACAATCATTATCATCTCTGATAAAGCGAATTATACTTTGCAAAGGTAAAAATTAAAGCAAATCTGAAAAATGAATTGAGCATAATCCCTTAGTGCATGTACTGTAATTGCTGCTTTTAATGAAATTTGAACATTACTTTGGTAATTAGAGTGGAAGTTTGGAACTGCATTAGGATTCTTTATAGCAAAAGTAAGTAGTTTTATATCTAAATACACCATAGGAAAAATTAGAAGAAAAATATAGAGTTTATTTGTAGAGTAAATCTATGTTTTAAAACACTATGTCATGAAAGCACAAGATAAAATTCTTTGGCCATAGTTAACTTGCGAAGCAGAATAGCAAATACACATACCACCTGGGGCTCATTACTAGCTTTGCTTTTGGCTCTGAGATGCAGTTCCAAGGGCAGAGTTTTCCATTAAATTCAGAGTCAGACAATTCAATCTTCGAAGGCTTGGGGCAAAGGAGGGAGCAGGTGCCTGGGGGACAGGAGGGAATACACCGTTCTGATCCACCTTTTATTGCCCTCTAGATGCTTAACACTGGGCCAGGAAACTTGCCAACTTGTGATCCTATTGGGCAGAAACTTTAGCCAGTTCTTCTTGGGATTCCATGTCTAATGAGTGCCAGGGCTCATTAACGGTTCATTACTAGCCCCAGTCTCCCAATTCTTTAGATTCCTATTCAGCACAATTGAAATAGTGCACTAGATTTGGAGAAAACTGAGCTACTTTTCTATATGTTTGTCTCATTAGCCTGAGTTTCCTCAAAGGCAGAGTCACAAAGACTTGCAGAGCAACTAAGCTGATCCCAAGAAGTTGGAGGTGAGGAGAATTTAATAGGAAAACAAGAACAACGAATCAAAAGAGGCATTATTTCATTACTGACCAGGCTGGGATGCCAGTATTTGATCTTGCAGGACATTCTGAGTAGGTTTATGAAATGTCAGAACCTGTAGCCCAGAGGAGAATAGGAGAGATTATTTTTCCATTAACTTCTGTCCCTACTGATCAGGTGTGGCCCACAGACATTGACACCCCACCCCCAGATGTCCATCCATAAGTGTCCCTAAAATCCCTCCAGGAGTTCTAAGCTGGGTTCTCAAAAAAGCCTTGTAGCAGGAAGCTAGAGGAAGCTCTTGCCCAAGGTGAAACACTGTCAGATTTCACCTGTGTGAGGTTACAGTACATCTTCAAAGAACTGTGAACCACAGCAGTGGCTATAGTAAGAGGTGCATCCAAGAGAATATGGAGTAATGTATAAGAAGTTCTTACACATTGGTTTAAATTAAAACTAAAACAGAATTAAAGTTCTTCAGAATAGGAATGGGAAATAAAGTGGTAAAGAGAAGTTATAGAATGGTTTCCTAAGTACAACTGAATTCTTTCGTCACCAACTTAAAATTTTTTAATGTTTATTTATTTATTTGGAGAGGCAGAGAGAGAAAGAGTGGAGGGGAGAGGCAGAGAGAGGGTGAGAGAGAATCCCAAGCAGACTCCACACTGTCAGCTTAGATCCTGATGTGGGGCTCAATCTCATGAACTGTGAGATCATGACCTGTGCCAAAATCAAGAGTTGACACTTAACCAACTGAGCCATTGAGGTACCCCTTGTCACCAACTTTTGAGTTTTTTTCCCCCTCCACACCTAGTAGACAGTGCCTCAGATGGCTGGCCTTGGGAGAACATTAATGTAACACTGTTAAATATTCAGTATTTTCAAATATAATATCTTAAAATGATGTCCTTCAAACAAAAGTTGACTAGTTACAAAGAAAAAAAATTATCATTACCAAACAGAATTATTAAGGAATGAAGCATTCTAGATAATTTAGTGTTCTAGCTAACTGAAAACAAACAGGGGCGCCTGGGTGGCACAGTCGGTTAAGCGTCAGACTTCAGCCAGGTCACGATCTCGCGGTCCGTGAGTTCGAGCCCCGCGTCGGGCTCTGGGCTGATGGCTCAGAGCCTGGAGCCTGTTTCCGATTCTGTGTCTCCCTCTCTCTCTGCCCCTCCCCGTTCATGCGCTGTCTCTCTCTGTCGCAAAAAAAATAAATAAACGTTGAAAAAAAATTTTTAAAAAAAAGAAAACTAAAACACATGTGTTATGAAACACCTGTAGGGTAGTAATTCTCCCTCCTGATGTAGTAGGAAGAGCACAGAAATTGGACTTAGAAGCTGTAGGTCTGAACTTTAGGCCTGATACCTTCTTAATGTATAAATTTGGATAAGTATCTTAACATCTCCGAGTCTGAATGTCCTTATATGAAAGACTGAGCTAATAAAACTTGCTTCCAAATGTTACCGGTTGGATATACAAGATCATGTGTTAAAAAATATCATCCACCTGGACTATTATTTACCTTGGTCATTATGATTTCCCATGGTTCAGAGATCTCAGAGAACATCTCAGATTGGTACTGTTTAAGACTAAGGAAGCCAATGCCAGTCCCTCTCTAACCCTGCATGTTGAAAGATCCTACCAGCAGCTCTAGTGGGCCTCCCATATGCATGAAATTTTGCATCTATGTTGGTCATTATCAAGCTACACGCATAACAACTTAGTCCATTGATTCTATAATTGTGCCCCTCAACATAGATTGTTTTTAACATATACTTTTAATATTTTTAAATTTTTTTAAAGGTTTATTCATTTCGCAGAGACAGAAAGAGTGTGAGCACAGGAGGGGCAAAGAGAGAGAGGGAGACACAGAGTCTGAAGCAGGCTCCAGGCTCTGAGCTGTCTGCACAGAGCCCAATGTGGGGCTCGAACTCATGGACCGCAAGATCATGACCTGAGCCGAAGTCGGATGCTTAACCGACTGAGCCACCCAGGTGCCCCTGACATATACTTTTAGATGGTTATGTCCCTGATTATTATTCTTTCCCAAATGTAGAATCTCCCACTGTTGGAATTATTTTCCAGCTCTTAAAAAAAAAAAGTCATCGTTTTTATTCTGGTGCCCTTTTTAGACTTTGGCTGATAATATTCCTCAACACATTATATACAGAAAATTCAGATTTTTGAAACAATATCTGACCTAGTATTGGTTATAATTCATTTCCTCTCTTTCAGTTCTTGAAATATTAACTTAAGGGCACAATATTTAAATAAAGAAAAATTCACTGCAGAAACATCAACATGTTAAGTACCTCTCTGCTAACCATACCCAGAGCATATCACAGTTTCCTGCACCCGTGTTGGATATCTTTCCATATTTAGGGAAACCTAAATACTTCTGGAAGGTTCCTTTGAGAAGTCAAAATACTAATGATTTCATTATAGTAAGATATAAGAAACTGCCTCTGAAAATTTGTTTGGAGTAGTTAAAATTGTATATTTGACCTATATATTATTTAGTTTTAGAAATATAGAACTTTTGTAATCAACCATTTATAATCTGTAACTGGTCTATCCATCTCAGTAACAACATACTTTCAAAGAGACTTCATTAAAAAATGTGCAGTTAAAGTTGTTTCTAATGACTTTTTTTCAAACAGAATTAAGGCAGAGGGAAAAATAGCCTTTCCCCAAAATTTTACAAAGTCAGAAAAACAGAAATCTTCAGAACTTCAGAGAAATGTATTTTAGAAACAATTTTTAATCTGATATATTAAGAAGCTAGAGATGAGGATAAAAGACAAAGGGTCACCTAGTATGGGAATTTCACTTATGAAGTAGCTTGAGTCAAAAAATATAAACTTAAAGTTGACTTTATACTAAAAGTATAAACTAATAGGCTAGGGTAGAAAGCAGAAAATTCCCAAAGTTTTTTTTTAATGTTTATTTATTTATTTTTTAAATGTTTATTCATTTTTGAGAGACAGAGGGAGACAGAGCGTGAGTGGGGAAGGAGCAGAGAGAGAGGGAGACACAGAATCTGAAGCAGACTCCAGGCTCTGAGCTGACAGCACAGATCCTGATGTGGTGCTTGAACTCAGGAACTATGAGATCATGACCTGAGCCCAAGTCAGACGCTTAACCGATAGAGCCACCCAGGCACCCGTGTTTATTTATTTTTGAGAGAGAGACACACACAGAGCAAGCAGGGGAGGGGCAGAGAGAGAGGGAGACAGAATCTGAAGCAGGCTCCAGGCTCTGAGCCATCAGTGCAGAGCCTGCTGCGGGGCTAGAAACCATGAACCATAAGATCATGACCTGAGGCAAAGTCAGATGCTTAACCAACTAAGCCACCCAGGTGCTCCCCCAACAAAGTATTTAAGTTAAGCAATGTTCCAGATATATTTACATACACTGCATATCCATCAGACCTATACACTTGCTTTTGCACTAACATAAAAGATTTTTCACCCATCCTGAGTCTATGCAATGAGAAGGTGATCTCTGCTCTCTTATTCCTATCTTCTTTCCCACACCTTCTCAAGAAGTGATGATGCTAATATGATTGTACAACATTAGTTGGGCTGTGTTTACAAATGAAGCCATGCTTTATTTAAAAGTCAAGAGCACATACGCTGGTCCCCTCTATTCTTTGGCCAAAATATTGTCTGCACAAGGCAGGCATGCCACCAGCAGGCCTTTTTCTCATGCTTAGCCCTCTTTCTTCCCTACCACATATATAAATAGCCATAGGGGAGTAAGACTCACCATATAGACATGATCTCATAGGAAGAGAGATGCACATCCTCCCAAGGTTTAGCAGATCGTGCATTGAGAAGTATTTGGCACTAATCCCCAAACAAAGCGTTTTCATTTTTTTATGCTGTTTTGCTACTGCCTCTTGTGTTTGTAACAGGGTTATTTTTTCTCATACTTTTTCTCTCGAAAAGATTCAAACTTTTAAAAAAGTTCCAAGGATATTATGCATTTGCGTACCCTCCACTTATGTTCACCAATTGTTAATATTTTGCCTCACTTGCTTTTGCTTGTTTCTGTTTGTCTCTGGATGGATGGATGGATGGATGGATGATGGACACACACACACACACACACACACACACACACACACTTCTCTTGAATCATTGCCAAGTTAGTTGCTAACATCATAATATCTTACCCTAAATGCTTCAGTATATAGCTCATGAGGTAAAGGCTATTTCAGGAGAGTAGCTAGAGATGAATGAAATATTTCTTTTTTAAAGCTGAAAGGGAATGTCTTAAGTGACTGTTAACTCCAGGTTTTTAATTTTTCAGATTAAAAAACTGAGACACAGAAAGGTGGTTTGTTTAAATTTGTATAGTTTGTGCCAGAGTTGGATCTTTTGATTCCTGAATCAGTGCTCTGGTAACTTCACCTAATTATGACTAAATAACACATTGAAAAATAGTATCAATGAACTCCTTGGATGTCAACAAGCTGAAATATACTACTGATTTTTAATCTTATTTATTAATTTTGAGAGAGTGAGCATGAGCCAGGGAGGGGCAGAGAGAAAGAGGGAGAGAGAGAATCCCAAGCAGGCTCCATGCTGTCAGCACAGAGCCCTATGCAGGGCTCGATCCCACAAACTATGAGATCATGACCTGAGCTGAAATGAAGAGTCAGACACAACTGACTGAGCCACCCAGGTGCCTCAAAACATGTTACTTATTAACACATTGTGACACCATCCCACCTTCTTAATGATAAGCTCTTAGGCAACTAGCTGGCCAAATCATGGCAGATAATATACTACTTCTTGCAATTAGAAGATGACTCTAGAACTTAGGTATGTTAAAAGCACTCCAAACATGAAATCGGATTGCTTCTACTATTCTTCTCATGGATGTCTTTGCTTTAGAAGTTTAGAGGGTATGTATTACTGCTAAAGTTCTTCAAATAGCACTAAACAGCTTCATTCTAGACAAAAGTTTAATAAGCAGAAAAATTCTAAAAAAGCAAAGACCCGCCACTCTTTTCTGCTTTCTATAGTTTACACATGTTGAATATTTTCCTAAGAAGTTAACTGTGTTGGAGAAAGATGTATTGAGCATTTTAAGACTTAATATAATAAAAACGAAAAGTACTTTTGGTGTTTACTGAATCACTTTAACAAGCGTAACACAGAGATCTCTCTAGTGGCTCAGGAAGACATGATAACTGTACAATTTTGATTAACTAAACTAGATCCCCCAAATACAGCATTCACATGATATTTAGATAAAATATTACTCAGAAATTACTTGTCATCCAAGTACAGTCCCCAACTTATGATGGTTTGACTTAGAAATTTTCAACTTTACAATTGTGTGAATGCAATACAAATTCAGTAGAAACCGTACTTTGAATTTTTATCTTTTCCCGGGCTAGCCATACACAATATGTGGTACAGTACTCTCCCATGATGCTGGACAGTGGCAATAAGCCCCAGCCTCTAGTCAACCACACTATCATGAACGTAAACGGTACACTTACAACCATCCCTTACCCAGACAACCATTCTGTTTTTCACTTTCAATATAATATTCAGTAAATCATATGAGATATTCAACACTTCTATAAAATAGACTCTGTGTTAGGTGATTGTGCCCAACTGTAGGCTCACATAAGCATTCTGTGCACATTTGAAGTAGGCTGGCTAAGCTCTGATGTTTGGTAGGTGAGGTGTATTAAGTGTATTCTCACCTAAGGAAATTTTCAACTTATGATGGGTTCACAGGGACATAAGCTCCATCATGAGTCGAGGAAGATCTGAAATACTAGGTGTGTTTGATTTTCTATCCATGAGCATAAAGTAAATAAATTTAGGCTTTCAAAGAAGTTTACAAAAAAATTATCCTTAGATGCCTAAGGAAAGATTACCCCAGCTATGATCCCCTTCACACATGCAAGTTCCTCTGTATGGAGAGAGGATATGACCGGGATACCAATTCCTCCTTCCTGGAATTAATAGCTATAACCCAATTGAAGGGACTTTTCTGCCCATCCATAGGAAACAGACAGCAAACAAGTGGATGATGGTGTAAACATCTGCATTCAACTCTGGGCATATGTAAAGTGAAAGGTCTTGGTTGGAAAAGCACTAGTGGAGAAAGAGCTAACATATATTTCCCTTTGCCCAAAAGGTTGTCAATATTACATATTTAAAAAAATAACTATGCTATCTTAGGAGAGTAGAAAATGAAAACTAATTTATCTGATTCAATTGTTTTTATAGGGAATGATGATTACTTAGTTGCTGGGGTTCATTACTCATCTAGCTACCACTGCCAAGGAGGCCTGGTCCACCCACTTCATCCCCAAGCCACACCCCTAACTCTCTCTGGGAATGTCAACCTCTACTTCTATTAACCCTGTAAAATTTAATAGTCACTAATTATCTATGTCTGTCAAAGGTGTTTCTTAAAGTTCTATTTGTGATTATTTAAATTTGCGGATTCACATGAAAAAATAAAGCAGATTCAATCTCTGTTCTGAGATATTTTCCCCCTCTATAGATACTTCTTTGCCTCTAAATAAAGGCAAGCTACGTATTAGTGTTCAGAAAATTAACATTTAGAATGGAAGAATATTGTGACTCCAAATGTACCACTAAATAAAAAAAAAAAATACTTTTACAGTACCCAGCCTGACCCAATGAAAGAAATTATCTGATTTACTGAACTTGATTTGAAAATTAAAAGAGTACAGCTAATAGTAACGCCAGTTTTTCTCTTCTGCCTGAACCTACCTTCCTTCTTCTCTTCCTTCTTTTCTTCCTCTCTTCTTTCCTAGCCCTTTTTTTCTTACAACAAACAGCATCCACACTCAGTGGAATGAGATTCTAGCAATAAAAAAGAGACACAGCGTGTCTGCACTCACGAAACTTACGTCCAACTGTGGGATACAGACAATAAGCAAGTAAACAGATATAAGTAAAGTACTTACAGGCTGGAGAAAGTTCTATGAAAGAAATAAAGAAGATGAAATAAGGTGATAGAGCATAAGTGGTAGAGCTCAACCTCGGTTAGGGTGATCAGGGAAGGCGCCTTTGAACAAATGATATTTGAGATGTCTGAAGGATAAGGAGAAGCCACTTTGGAAAGCCAGAAATAGCATTTGGGGCAGAGGCAGCCCAAAAAGAAACTGCGGTGGGAAAGGACGTTATTTATTCCATTTTTCCATAAACAGCAGGTGGCCAGTGTGTCTGGAGCACAGTGAACAAGAGGGAGAAGGTTAGAGAAAGCTGAGTGTGAAGAGATCATGGTTTGGGAGTTTAGGAGGCTGTGGTAAATATTTATGGGCCTGTTCTTGGTGCAGTGAGAAGCCCTTAAAAGATTTAATTAGAAAAATTACATGGCATGCTTTGTGTTTTATAATTATCACTCTTGCCGCTGTGTGGATAATGGAAACGAAAGTAAGAAGAAGAAAGATGAGTGACGGAAATATTGAAGTCACCAGAGAACAACGGTGGCCTTGGGGAAGAAATTCCAGAGATGAACACGTCTCGCTCAAGTAAGAGCTGTGAAGAGAAGGATCGCTGAGAATCTGCTTTTCCTCTCATGGCCAAGAGTAAGGTCTATGCCTGTAATCATAAATGTTTCACAAACAGCTCCCTGGAAAAACCAGTATCTGCACACAGACACATGCACACACATGCACAAACATTCTTATAAAAATTTCCTGGAAATTGGTTAAAATGTATATGCAGCCAAGTTTAGAACATTTTTAACAGACATATGACATCATGACAGGCTCAATTTATTTATCTCTATGGTGAGTCATCTGAAATTAGTCATATTTCATTTAGTGATAATTACACATTTTCGAGGTTGCTTAGCTATAGTTTTGTCATTATAGTAAGTTATAAGTATGTTGAAAATAGAAAAAACTAGTAAATGTTAATAGCACACCTGTTTTTCATAATCTTAAAACGTTGAATTTCATACTGTAACAAATAAAATAAAAATAAACACAAGGAATGTCAATGTTTGTATAGACACATAAAATGTAAATAGCATCTGCTTATCTCTGTTGAACACAAACTTTTAAAATTACAACAAGGTAACTGTTTTAGTTTTTATTTTAAAATGATAATTATTTTTAGGAACAAAATATTCTTAGAGCGGATCCTTCTTCTTATACAGTGAAAAAAATCTAAACAATACTTCCATATGCCCTGACCGCTAATATTAGTGGAATATGTGTTACAGAGGTGCCTCCCCAAATGGTTTCTTTGTAGCATAAAAAAAATTCCCTTAAATAAAAATGAGTGGGGTTGGGGCATGTGGGTGGCTCAGTCAATTAAGCGTTCAATTCTTGATTTTGTTTGCCTCAGGTCATGATGTCACAGTTTGTGGGCTCGAGCCTTGCGTCAGGCTCTGTGCTGACAGTGCTGAGCCTGCTTGGGATTCTCTCTCCCTCCCTCTCTCTGCCCCTCCCCTGCTCACTCTGTCTCTATCTCTCTCAAATTAAATACATAAACCTAAAAAAAAATGAGTGAGGTTAAATACCATTTAAATTGGAATGACTACACTTATCTGTTAATAGCAGCCTAAATCAAACATGGAAACCAAAACAATAAAAACCAGCTTTCTTGAAATTACTACAAAATTGCAACATCAGTGGTCAAATAGAATTAAATGTAGACAATCTCAGAAAATTCACTGACTATAAAAATATATTGATACTACTGATGTTTGCATTCAACTTTTGATGTTTTAATCATTCTAAGTAAGAAAAATTATAGCTCATATCCATCAAACCCACATTGGGAGATAAGCTAGTAAAAATGAAAAAGAGTCCTTAAATTTTAGCATGAAGAAATGGTCTGATGATTACATTTATTTTTGAAAAAATAATGATGTATGACAGAAATCATCCTTTCAGGAAAATATTGGTGAAGTGCTAATAATAAACATAATTAACATAAAGAAATGTACCTCTAAAAATCAAATTTGCCATTTTTTCTTCCAGGAGTTATTTAAAATTCAAGTTAGTTAACATATGGTGTAATGTTACTTTTAGGAGTAGAATTCATCACTTACATATAATACCTAGTGCGTATCACAAGTACCCTCCTTAATACCCATCACCCATTTAGCCCACCTCCCCTCCAGCAGCCCTCAGTTTATTCTCTATAGTTAAGAATCTCTTGGTGCCTGGGTGGCTCAGTTGGTTGAGCAACCAACTCTTGATATAGGCTCAGGTCATGACCAGGGTGGTGGCCTCAGAGCCCGTGTCCCAGCACTGAGGATAGAGCCTGCTTAAGATTGTTTCTCTTTCCCTCTGTGCCTCTCTCCAGTTCACTCTATGTAAAATAAAAGTTAAAAAAACATATCTTATGCTTTTCCTCCCTCTCTTAAATCCTTGGGAATGTCTATTTATTATAACTATGATTCACTGTTCATCTATTTTCACTAATATTAAGCTTATAAGCCTATACCTAACTTTGTTGGTTACTGAGATAGTTTAGGCTCTTGTGAAGACCCTCAGGAGTAATTGTCCAGACCACAAAACTATTATGCCATCCAGTATTTTAACAAGAAACTTGACTAGAATATCAATGATGTGCAGAATCAGTGTTGGGATCTGTTAAGGAAACCAGCTTAGCAACTTTCCCCATAATGCGTACTTCCAGACAGCACTACCTATCTACGGAGCAAATATTTGCTGTACCTTACAGATGTTTCAAAGCAATGGAATCTCTGATTCTATTTTGTTTTCTGGGGTATATATAAATTAGGTAAATCAATGCTAAAATGACACATGACCAGTCATGGATAAAAATAACAAAATTAGAGGCACAACACTTTGTAATGACTTAAAAATCACTTTCCAGTGCAGCAGTGATTTTCCTTCTTGCTTGTATTTTCAAGACCTCTGTCCACTCCTGTTTTATGCTATTTTCTTTAGGACTTCATTATGTTCCTTGGGAGACTATTTCACACTCTATTAGTTACAGTCAATTTCATCGCATTACTTGAAGTATAAACACCCACAGTTCTTTGCACCTCTTGTGAGCACATTTCTTCCTTCTTGGTATTTAATAACCTGTAGCCTGGCACTTGAATTAGGGGATAATTTTGCCCCTTCTGGCAATATGGTTTTAAGTAGGGAAAACTATTTGTCAATTTCAAATTGCATTTTATATGAACATAAGTTGCATATCTATATTGTGTCAGAAAAATTGTCCAAAACTTGGATAGAAGGCAAATAAGTTAAAACACACATCCTTTCAATATTGAGGGGGCAAAACCATCCAAGGATTGTCTACAAGAATGTGCTCAGGTCATTGCATTGTTTATTATTAATTAAAAATCCAAAATTTGGTGAAGTTACTTGTTAATTTGTAGATTTTCTATCCAATAACAATGAAAATAATTTCTCTCTGCAAGAATATGTAACTCCAAAGATTTATGACCTATTAGACATTAGAGAGTATTTTACCCAACTCAGCAATTTTACCCTAAATTTTCTTCAATAAATTGCCTAATAATACCTTAACTTCTTAAGTGCTCTTTGAACGAGTCATAACATCTTACCAGTTCCCTTTACTAATTAATGAGTTAAATAAAGTCTTTGACATGTTTATTTTATATTTACCTGAGAGTCATGATTTTGCTTTTTTTCCTTAAGTTATGTTTTTATCTATGCAATGATTAAAATCCCTTCAAGTAATAGGAGTAATAAGTTGAAGATACAGAACCTATCCAGACTTTTGCTAAAAAATTCAAACACTGGACTAAGACTATAATATTATTATCATTGCAGTGGAAAGAGTCCGGTTGAATTGGCCTATAACATACATCTTATCTTCTTTAGTCATTGTTTTACATATACTTTATAGTTGACAATATGTCAGATGACTGAATAAAAATTTATTTCAGGAATGTGATATAACTTCATTAATTGCATTTATATTCCTAAGGACTCATCAAATATTTTTCCATAATAATTTATGTATATTTTATTTCTATGTGTATCACATACCAATACTAACTTGTTATTTAATAAAACTTCCAAATGCAGTATTAAAAAATTTGCTCAACCAATGTCCTTGAATAGATATTTACAAGTATACATATTGAGAGTTTTCATTTCGTAATTAAGAATAGGACCCTGCCCCTACTTCTACAAGAATGTATTTCTAATATAGCACTGAAACATAGATTATTGTACACTAGCTAGATTGTGTGCCATTATATTTCTTTGTTCAAAAATATCACTTTTGTGGTAAAGAACACAGAGTGAAGAAATATATAAAGTATGAATTAGCAGCTGGAATGAATTGAAGGGTGAAATATAAAGCAGCAAAAATGGGGACTACACAAACTATATTAAGTTAATAATTACTTCTGTACTTGCCACAAATCCAGCAAATATAAAACTGCACTCAGCCTTAGAAGCAAATGTGGAATATTGAAAAAAGTGAAAAAGTATCACTTACCCTGAAACTCTTCCAAGTAAAATTAGAAATCTCTAACCAGATCATTAGGAATATATACCAATATATCTTATTTTGCCTAGAAATAGTTGCTGCAGGTATTCAAAATTTATCCATATATTAATTGATGACTTAAATATTGTCTTTAGTCTCCTTCAATAAACTGTATGCATTTGGATTGTTTACTTGAGAGGGAAAAGTTAAAGAAAGAGAATTTATTTTATTTTTGCCTAGGTGCTACTTCAGAGAAATCATTTCCAGATGCCTGGAGATATAAATATCTTAATTCTATTTCAGGGATAGATGGATCAGAAGTAAATAAAAGCCATTTCCTTCAGCCACTTTCCCAATACCAACTAGTCAGCCAAGCCCATAAGAATGAGTCTCATAATTAATAAACCTTTTAGAAATAAGGCTCTCAACTCACTCTCAAATCTCCAAGTATATTGGATTTCTGGGACTGAAAAATCTAGCACTCTGGTTAATTGCATTTAGAACCTCAATTACCTCATGTAGATGATTTAGTAGAGAAATGATATTCTTCTCTAAGCCACGTAAATACAGCTAAACAAAAATCCTCCTAGGAATCCTTGAAAATCTACTTTCTTCTCTATGTCACAAATATCAGAGATTCCATGAATTGGCTGATAGTAGTAAATACTAGCAACAGGGTTAATTTCATATAAGGCATGGTTATGAAAAATGTAGACAGAAATCAAAGTTTGACTTAGTTGAAAATTATATAAAACAAGAAAAGGTCATAAGCCGAAGAGTTTATTAGTAGTCTGTGAAAATAGTACCCAAGTCCTCTTCTCTTGATAAGCCTTATGAATAACCCAATTAGAAATGGGCAAAAGACATGAATAGACATTTCTCCAAAGAAGACATACAAATGGCCAACAGATACATGGGAAGATGCTTAGTATCACTCATCAGGGAAATTTAAATAAAAACCACAATGAGGTATCACCTCATGAGTGTCAGCATAGCTAAAATCAACACAAGAAACAACTGTTGGTGAGGATGTGGAGAAACGGGAACCCTCTTGCACTGTTGGTGGGGAAGCAAACTCACGCATCCACTCTGGAGAACAGTATAGAGGTTTCTCAAAAAGTTAGAAATAGAACTACCCTACTATCCAGCAGTTGCACTACCAGGTATTTACCCAAAGAATACAAAAATAGTAATTCAAAGAATACATTCATCCTGATGTTTGTGGTGGCAATATCTACAATCACCAAATTATGTAAACAACCCAAGTGTCCATTGACTGATGAATGGATAAAGAAGATGTGATGTATGTATACACACACACACACACACACACACACACACACACACACACAAACACAGAGAGAGAGGAATATTACTCAGACATAAAAAAGAATGAAATCTCGCCATGTGCAATGACATGGATGGAGCTACTGAGTATAATGTTAAGTGAAATAAGTCAGTCAAACAAGGACAAATGTCGTCTGATTTCACTCATATATGGAATTTAAGAAACAAAACAAATAAGCAAAGGGGGAAAAAAAACAAGAAATAGACTCCTAACTATAGAGAACAAACTCTATAAGAGAGGTGGATGGGGGAGGGGTGATATAGGTGATGGGGATTAAGGAATGCACTTGCTGTGATGAGCACAGAGTGTTATATGAAGTGTTGAATCACTATATTGCACACTTGAAACTAATATTACACTGTATGCCAACTAACTGGAATTCAAATAAAACTTTAAACAAATTAAAAATAATTGTTTATAATAAGCAGTAGAATATACACAGAATTATGTCCAAATCACATGTGCAGAATTCAAGGAGTATCACAAAATAAACATACAAGTGCAATTACCACAAAAGTAAAGAAAAATACCATTAATACTACGCCAGAAGCTTCCCTCATGCCACTCTACAATTGCTACCTTACTTCCTCCCAAAAGATAACCAGCACCCTGAATTCTAATAGTCTTGATTAAGTTTGCCTATTTTTGAACTTCAAATAACTGGAAGCATACAATACATATTTTTGGCTGTTTCTTTCACCCAAAAATATTTGTTTAATTCATCTATACTATTGCTTTACCATTGATTATTTCATATTTATTGTTATATAATATCCTAAGTTATGAATATATCATACTTCATCAATTCTACTATTGACGGGCATTTGGGAGGTTTTCATTCTGAACACTCAATATTTTTATACATGCTTTGTGGTGTACATATGCACATATTTCCATTGGGAATATACTTAGGAATGGAATTCTTAGGTTATGGGGTAGACACTACAAAGTAGTATTTCAAAATTATTAAATAATTTATAGTCCCATCAGAAATAGGATTGTTCTATGCCATTGTGAGGTCTTGATATTATCAGTATTTTTAAATTTAGCATTATGGTTAATGTGTAGATATTATATTTAGGTGACATTTCCCTGCTGAATAATAAGGTTGAGCATCTTCATTTTTTGGCTATTTATAGATCTTATTTTGTGAAGAGGTAGCCCAATCCTCTCATACATTTTCTGTTTTGGACCATCTGTCTCACTTTTATTTATTTTTAGATCTTTATGTATATTGGACATAAAGTTTTCAACTCTTATGTATGCAAATATATTCCCCTACTCAATGGTTTGACTTTTCACTCTCTTAAAAGTGTCTTTTGATAAACAGAATTTTTTAATTTTAATGAAATATTACTAATAGCTTATTTTTAATGATGTTCATATACTATTTTATAAACTTTCATTTAAAATCCTCTATTATCTTCAAGAAGCTTTATTGTTTACTATTCATACTTAGACATGTAATTCACAATTAGAACTTCATTTAATTGTTTCCAAGTAGTGGATTGAGGATTTCCTCCTTGTCTTTGTTCATATACACTTGCATAGCACTATTCCCTGAGATAAACCATCCTCACTCTTTTGCAGTTACGTCTCTATCATAAATCAAGGGTCACTGTTGTGTGTGTGTTCTGTTGTGTGTGTGTGTAGCATCTATATATGATATATAGATATTATTTTATAATTTTCATGTACATTTAGTCAATGTGTAAATTTATAGAAATGGAATTTTTGTTGATAGAAATTTTTGTTGATAGAATTAGAATAGAATTTTTGTTGATATTACACTGAACCTTTAT
The DNA here is from genome assembly GCF_018350155.1 of Leopardus geoffroyi. NCBI lineage: Eukaryota > Metazoa > Chordata > Mammalia > Carnivora > Felidae > Leopardus > Leopardus geoffroyi. The sequence goes on along the minus strand of NC_059331.1, from coordinate 142,514,513 downwards.
GATTCCCACAAACTAGTGTGTAGCAGGAAAGGCAGGTGACTACATGAATTTATTGATAAAGAGCCAGAGATAACTTATTCCCATTCTTTATATTCAAAGAGTGAGTTCCAATGACAGACAGTAAGCAAAGAGATATCAACTCAGACACTTTGGTTCCCTTAGCCACTAAAAAAAAAAAAAAATTATTCCCATAATCTTTATCTGCTCCCCATCCCTCCTTAGTGAACCATAATACTTTGACACAGTCCAAAGAGTACCATTAGAGCAGATCCAGATTCAGTTCCCAAATTTGGCATTCTGAGGTGTATAACATGACTTCATTGATTCAATGGATTTCATTCATTTCTATGATAAAGTTATCAAGGTCAATTATATTTCCTAAGACCATTTACACACACACACACACACATAAATACATATATCTGTTTCAAAGATTTTATGTTTAAAAGTTATTGAATAGTGTGCTCTACTTCTGCTTAGATTACAGAAACACACAAAAAAAGCCAACGTTCATATTCTAACAGAAAACTTAAAAAGATGGATAAATTACAACACATAGAAATTCAGTAGGTTTGTGACCTCTATTAGGGAATAGGTTCAAGTCACTGAAACAAGACACCAAAATGACTTACCAGTCCGAAAGATGGTGGCTGGTGGTTAGTGATGTAATACCATCATTCACTCTTGCCTCTTCACAACATTTTAACTTTGTAATGAGAAACCATATCCAGTTAATCTCAACCGAAGACATCCATACCTGAAAAACAAGAATAATAGGGGTGGCTATCTCTCAAAGGCATACGGAAACACATATGTGTAACAAAAAGCCTAATGAGTATTTGTAGAAAAGAAATTAATATCCCGACATGTTTTTATGAAATGTGTTTAAATACATGCTAAGTAATTGAAGTATATGTACCAAATTGGAATTAAATGGTTTTAGAAACGTATATTTCATTTATTTCTGTGATTGGGAGTGATCTTATATTTCTGAGGGCATCATTTTAATAAGGCTCTATGAAAATACAGATATAAACTTCAAAAATCACATAGAAAATACTTATTCACTGAAATTATTGATAATATTTGTTGTGGTTCTAATGTCCTTTTTGTACATCTATATTGGTTACCATATCTGAGACTATTCAGAAGGCTTTGATGAGTGCATACAAAATATGCCATAATAATTATTTGAAGCCTCTGTCAAATATCACTGTGCTTACTAAATCATGCATCACCAATGTTATGATTTGCAGTAATAAAGCTATGCTATGGTAACTTTTTTGGAACATTGCAGCATATGGTGCCAGATGCCAAGGGCATACTAATTAATGAGAAAATTAGCACATAGATATTAGATCACTGTAATGCATGTGCAGTCAAAGCTTAAGATGTAACTCAGAAAGCAATTTTTAAATTTTCAAGTTAATGTTACACAAAACTTAATATTCTTAGTAGCAATTTACAAACTGTCTTTTGGACAGTAAGAATATAGGAAGTATGTTCTTTATCTGATCATTCTATCTTTCCCTTTCAGATAGGAATTATGCTGAGAAAAAGGCGTACTTCATACGTTTTGATCAAATTTTGTACATTCCACAAGATACTCTCAAGAATAAGAGACTGCAGGGTGGAGTCAGCTATAGGGCACTAATCCAATCTTTGTGCCTCAGGCCTCCTAAATGAGGAATATAAACAGATTGAATACCCAAAAGGCCTCCCAGTTCATGGTCTTCTTGCCAATATCAAGCAATCTCCATTACTAACCAATTCACAGTTACACAGTTCAAGCTTTTATGATAAAAATGCTACTACCACTTTACATTTCTATAGCCTTTAAATCTTAACAAGTTACATCATGATATGTAAGTTAAAAGCAAGCATTGTTTCTGGAAACAAATTGGATAAACTCCCAGGGACATATTCCAGCTCCAGCCCTTGCAATCTTTGTGATTCAGGGTAAGTTACCTTAACTCTTGTTAGTCACAGCCTTCTTGACTTGCAATGGAAATTATTACAGTGTCTACTTCAAAGAGCAGTTAAGAGAATTAACTGAATAATCCATGTAATGTGCATAATGCCTGGCACACAACAAACACCCAAGAATTGTAATTGTAATTATTAGCCTTTTGTATGGATGAAGAAATTTGAACAACACGAGATTTGAATGGCTTTCCAATGGTTATAGAAGTGGCAACTTGCAGAGTAGGAACTTGAATCCAGGACCCAAAGCTCCAAAGCTAGACTTCCTCACAGCTTTCCCCCTACTTGATACAGAGATGGACAAAAACAACTTGGGTTTATTTGATGGAATATATCAGATTCAAGGGAGTATTTTATGCTTAGTGATTATTTTCAGGCTTAATTTGACTCTAGGGAAGCATAACTAACCACATTATCTTAAAGATAAATACCTCAGAACTCTTTCTGATTTGTCCCTAAATTATAAACTCAGATGTGCATCTGAGAAGCTGCATTGCTGATAACAGCTGTTGAAAAATTGCTACATGAAAGCTAGGGAAAGGCAGCTGAAGCTACCTGCCTTTCCCTGTGGTAAATGTTCAAGTCATGACACAATACTTGAGAAAACTTGAGTAAGCAAATTTGGATCATATAATCTATGTTGCAAAATGCAGACCATTAAGAATAAAGCTAAACGGAGGCTCCTGGGCAGCTCAGTGGGTTAAGCATCTGACTCCTGATTTTGGCCCAGGTTATGATCTCATGGTTTGTGAGTTTGAGCCCCACAGGGGGCTCCATGCTGACAGTGTGGAGCCTGCTTGGGATTCTCTCCCTCTCTCTTTGCCCCTCCTGTGCTTTCTCTCAAAATAAGTAAAATCAGTTGAAAAAACTTTTTTTAATTTAAAAAAGAATAAAGCTAAACACCACAATCATGTACTTTAACCTATAAGTCTTCAGTTTTGTAGGCCAATTCTTTGCAACTAAAAAACACAGAACTTCCCGCTTAGGAAAGTGGAAACAAAAAACAAGGTGCAAGAAAAAAATAAGTCTATCTATATTTACTCTCTAGGAGAACCCTTCCCTGTCAAATTTTCAGGCAGATTTGAACCCCTCTCTCCCACTGCAACTTTCTGGCGGTCAACTCAATTCTTACTTTATACATCTGATTTCCTTCCAAAGATCTTAACCTTTCAATTTCAGAAAAATAAAAGACACTTCCGTGGGAATGCTAACATCATCAACGCTGCCTACCAGAGAGCAAAAAAATTCTCAGAAAATCGTTGGCTGAGCCAGGTTTAAAAGGATTATTTGAGAACTGTCTTGCAAATTAAAAGAATGAAGCCTAAGTGACCTACATCAAGTGGGATATTAACATATGTTTAATATACAAATCCAAAAGCATGACCACTAATAGAAATAGAGCTATGTCATCCTTGTTAAAGACATGAAAATCATTAGCAGATTTCATTGACTTCTCAATGACCCTATAAAAGTGGTTTGAACCCAAAGAGGCAAATCTAATTTTGAACAGGCATTACCACTGATAAAACAGACTCTTTTCTAAATGTATATTTATTATCTCTAGTGCCTAGGGATTTCTTGCTTTCTCTCTATCCTTCTACATTTCATTTTCTCTTTCATATTTTGGGTAAAACCTAATAGTTTATTTTATAAAACATCTTACATGCCATCTAATCCATGAGCTGGCTAGTCTGAGTTAATGAAAAAAATCTGAATTATGTATTTTCAGAATGCAGTTTTATTACTCTTCAGTACAGAAAAAAACTAATTAACTTCAAAGTACAACAAAACAACAACATCTACACATGCAAAAATCTTTCTGAATGCTTAGTGAGGAGAGATATTTAGGAACATCTGCCTCCAATTCTGGTCTCCTCAGTTAAGAGGAAATAATACAAGATTTATAACCATGAACCAAATTCATGCTGCCTCCATTCAGTCTCCAAGACTCAATATATGTTTAGTGAAATTGCACACTTTTATGCCATTGCCTTAAATAATGTTGTATTAGTTTTTCCCTTAGTCTTTATGGGTTACACAATGTTTCTTGTATTTCTGGGTAGCAAATAACATAACTATCCATACCATGATAATTAAAAAAAAATCTCATCATATACTTTTACTTACTTTTTCCTATGTTACAGACTTTTATGAATAGTTTTATGTCACTCTACATTAGACAAAACAAGAAATTCAAAGACTTTCTGAGAAGAGTCTTAGAAGTGCTGATTGCCAGTAAATTACTCATAAAGGTTTAAATAACTGAAAGAAATCATTCTAAGGGAAAAAAAAAAGATTTAGAAAATCTTTAGAATGTGGTGGGTGTATTAACCAGGAATTACACTCAACTGATAGTGAAAGAGACCCCTCTTTCACCCCTCAACATAGTAACTTAAACCTGATGGTGCTTATTTTTCTCTTACATAAAATAATCCTCCATTCTTTGTGGCTGGCTTCTATCTTAAGTTTACCTCACAGTTATAAGATGGTTTTAGAGCTCCAACCACCACACCTACAGCCCAGGCAGGAGGAGGAACAAAGTATGCTTTCTTAGATGCTCCATTAAACATTTTTTCCAGCTTTAGTCATATATAATTGAAAGCAGGCTCCACATACAATGTGCTGAGATCAAGAGTTGCACGCTCTACTGGCTGAATGTCTCTTCTTCACCCCTGATCATTCCTCAACCCAATGTGATCAGCTCTCCATTCCCACCATCCTACTCATAGCGATCTTGGTAGTTCAACTCATTTCAACAGATATTTATTCAACCACTTGAGGCCCATCTCAACAAAAAGTCCAGTGGGTATTTCTATTTATATAACTCTTCAACCTCTGGTACTATTAATTATTTTGTATTTTTAAAGTTTATTTTGAGAGACAGAGAGAGAGTGTGCACAGGCATGAGCGTGGGAGAGGGGCAGAGGGAGAGAGAGAGAATCACAAGCTAACAGCACAGAGCCTGATGATGCAGGGCTTGACGATGTGGGGCTCAATCTCACAAATTGTAAGGACATGACCTGAGCCTAAATTAAGACATGGATGCTTAACTGACTGAGCCACCCAGGTGCCCCAATTATTTTGTATTTTTATCTTTTCATTCCACATTCATTCAATGCCTGAAAAATTTTGGACCTCAGTGTTGAGAACCCGCTGCACTCCTCAAAACCTCCTTCCTCCTGGTCCAAAAGTAAAAACCACATAGATGGTTTGTCATCTTGAATTTTTACAACTACCCTTTTTTATAACTACTTCTTCAGTTAGCTTCCATTGTCTTGCAGTGCTTAGTCTGTGGTACTCCTGTGTAAACTCTCAGATAATGCTTATATTTCAAGGTTCAACAAAGAAGAGAAGCTATTAAGTTAGATTGAACAGCTTCTTACAAAATGGAGAAGATATTCTTTCAAGAAGAAAAGGATGTTCAAAATTTACTAGATTGATTACTGTGAGGAAGTAATTAAGTTTGGCATATGTGATGCCCTTTGTGATCACTGAAATAGCAGCAAGTGCAAAGGCAATTTTAAAAATTAAGATCGGGTCTCCCTGGATGATAAACTGGAGATAAGAACTACAGAATGTAAATTGTGTCAGTGCTAAAAGTCCAGGAAATGCAGTGAATACAATCAAGTATCTGTTGTACAGTTCACTTAGATCGCGATATATAATAGTGTAATCTATTATCGGCCACCATTTTGCTTTCATGCTGCTCAGTGATTCACTAAAATTCACACCTGATTTTGGGGATAGAGTGACACTGTGTTTTCTTTTTTTTAATATCTTTCTGTGGGAGGTTTCAACCACAACCAGAAGTTGTATAAAGTTATATAAAAATACCCCCAAATTATCGTTAACAAGGCTTCAATAATTAGCAGCTGATGGCCAACCTGGTTTCATCTAGATCCAACACCATACTGACCAGATAACTCTGGAGCATGTCCCAAATATTACATCTATAACTATTTCAGTATTTTCCTGTAAAACATAAGAACTCTTTCAAAAATAGAAACATAATAGCATTAGAATAATTACACATTTGATAAGATTCCTTAATATGAACAAACACACACTGTTTATGTTTCCTGATGGTCCTGATAGTCTCACAGAATTTTAACAAATATTTGTTCAAATCAGAATCCAAATAAAGTCCATACATTGCAATTAATCAGAATGCCTCTAAAGTCTATTTTAGTTTATAGGTTCTTCCTACCTCCCCTGAATCCTTACAAATGTATGTGGATGAAATAAATTTTTTTTTCCAGAAGCTGAACTTTGGTGATAGCATTCCTGCAGTACCAGCTAACTATTCCTCTGTTATCTATATTTTTTAATGTATAGTTAGATACAGAAGTCACACAGATCTAGGTTTATAATTTTTATCAAGTACACTTCATATGCGTCAGCGTCCATGTCCCCTATGAGGCACATGATGTCTGGCTGTCTTCTGTTTGCTTGTATGCAACACTAGCAGTCATCGATGCTCAACGTCAAGATCTGTTATTTCTGCAAGGGTTGCAAAATGGTAATTGTTTTTCTAATTCTATAACTTTTTCCTTTTTTTTTTTTTTGAGAATATTTCTATGAAAAGGAGCTTCCTCTTATCAACTGTTTGGTGCAGATGGTATCGAAAGGCAGAATAAATGCTTGATTCTCTTTTCACAAAAGTTCACAAGTTTATTCCTTAGCAATCTCCAAATCATAAGCAAAATAATCTTTGGTATTATAAACTCTTGTATATAAACGTATTTGCTGTGTTTCCAAGTAACAGCAGTTATTATCCTCAGGGCCCATTTTTGCCTAATAAAAAGCCTCTATCATGTTGACACTTGAGTTCTGGTGACATAACACACTATAGTTTTATTTTGCTAGCTTAAGAATTTCATTTAAATGAAATTATAAAGTAGGGGCGTCTGGGTGACTCAGTCAGCTAAGCTTCCAACTTCGGCTCAGGTCATGATCTCGCGGTTAGTGAGTTCAAGTTCTGTGTCTTGCTTTGAGCGGACAGCTCGGAGCCTGGAGTCTGCTTCAGATTCTGTGTCTCCTTCTCTCTCTGTCCCTGCCCCACTCAAGCTCTGTGTCTCTCAAAAATAGACAAACATTTTTTAAGATTTAAAAATTACATGAAATTATAATCTTTTATGTCTGGTTGTTTCCACTCACAAGAATATCTAGGATATCCATCCAATTTGTTGAGTACATCAGTAGTTCACTTTGTTTTCAGTGCAGAGGTTTATTTCATCATATGGATGTAAAGCAATTTATATATTCTATCACTTGTTGATGGACGCTTTGATGGCTCCAGTTTGACAATGCAATTGATGATTCTGATTTATACTATGATGAAAAATTCTGTTATGAAAAATGAAGCACATGTCTTTTTTACAAACCTATGTCTTCATTTCTCTTAGGCAAGTAACTGGGAATTGCCAGGTCAAACGAAGAGAATTTGTAACTTACAAAAGTGAACAACCTTTTTTTCCAGAATGGTTTTGCCTTTTGTATTACCAACAGCAACGTGTGAGATTTCTCACCTGCACAAGCTATCAATCTTTACATTTTAGCAATTCTAGAGAGTGAGAAATGCTAACTCATGATTGTAATTTGTATTTCACTGATGAGTGAGCATCTTTTCACATGAATAGTGGCCATTTTTGTATCTATTTTTGTTCAGTGTCTACTCTTGGACATTTTTGAGTATTGAATTGGAAATTATTCATATTTTTTCTATATAAGTGTGAATATAATATGTGTATATGCATACATATATATCCAGAAGAATATTGAAGATCTAAAAAACATCAATATCTTAATCTGGCATTTTTATCAACTTGTAATGGCCCACTTCTATAATATTCTTGGTTTTGAAATATGTTTTATCTCAAATTAATACAGCCACTCCAGCTTTCTTTTGGTTAGTGTTTGCATTGTATATATTTCTCACAATTTTATTTAAGCCATTCTATGTCCTCACGGTGTTTTTCTTAAAGACATTGTAAAGTTGAAGTTTGCTTTATATCCAGTCTTCAAATCTTGAACATATAAATCTGTGTTTAGATTTTCATTTAATATATTATTGATATGGTTAGTTTTGACTCAACCAGATTGTTACAGGTTTTGTCACATCTGTCCTTTATTTCTTTCTCATTTCTTGTCTTTTGGATTGACTACTTCAATAATCTATTTTTATCTCCACTATTGGTGCACTAGGTCAATTTGGTCAAGAGCATGTTGAAGTCTTCTCTAGGCTTTTAAAACTCTGCTTGTCTTATCAGTTACTAGGAGAGAAGTATTGACATGGCCTATGGCAGTTATGATAAATATGTATTTGTCCACTGAGGGATATTTGGTGTTCCTCCACCACATATTTTCAAACTGTTGTTAGTGTACAAGCATTTTGGATTGCTGTGTCTCTTTGATAGGTTGAATCCTTTATCATTATGTAATCATTATGTGCCTTTTTGTGTTTGGTTGTGCCCCTGTTTGAAACATACTTCATCTGGTATCAGAATATACCAGTTTTTTGGGGCACGTGGGTGGCTTAGTGGGTTGGGCATCTGACTTTGTCTCAGGTCATGATCTCACAGTTCGTGGGTTCAAGCCCTGCATCAGGCTCTGTGCTGACAGCTCGGTGCCTGGAACCTGCTTTGGATTCTGTGTGTCTCTCTCTCTCTGCGTCTCCCTCACTCATGCGTTCTCTCTTTCTTTCTCTCTCTCAAAAATAAATAAATATACCTATTTGACTCTTTTATGTTTGCTGACAACTTGTCCTCTCCTGTCTTGTTGTATTTCTTTGTGATTTGTTTTATTTGCTGTCTTTTTAGGGGGAAGGAGGATATTTTTTATTATTCTAGAAAGGTTTTCTATTTTCTTCCAAATGTTACGTGACTTTATATAATATCCTTAGTCCCTTCTATTTTAGTATTCTTATTGGTTCACTAGTCTAAGCGATTTGAAATTTAACTAGGAACCTTCTCTCTTCCAAGCATTTAATTTGTAGCAATATCCTTTTACTTTGTTAATTTCTATAAAGTAATAAGTGAGCCTATTCTACTTTCTATATACTGTTTCTATTCTCATTTTTAATAGTTGACTATATTTTTACTGCATGTACCTTTATATTCTATACTGACTCCCTTATAGCCATATCTTAGTTTTACAGGTTAATATATACTCGGCTCTCACCATCACAATTTATGTACATGCTTTCCAGTCACTTTGGTAGTCTGAAGTTCATTGTCTAGATTTTAAAGGTAGGTCTTATGGAATCGACATTTATTTCCTAAATTCTTTTATCAGCTTGTTGTTTTTATATATGAAGGCTAGTTTGGCCAGATATACAATTCTTAGCTTCCATTTTCCTTCCTTTGATGATCTTAAAAATGGTTTGCCATTTTCTTCCATCACAACATGATATCAAAATGTCTGATAAATGCTTATCTTTCTCTTACAAATGATTTGGGCATTTTGCCTGACTGCCAATGTATTTTTTTGAGATTATATCTCAAATTATGTTGTTATTGCCTTCCCTAAGTACATTGTACATTTTTTCAATATAAAGGCTTCAGTGTTTCATTGAATTTTTAGTTCTGTCCAATGTTGGGGTTCTTATAGGAGGAGTCACTTAATGCATGTTTTATGTTCTTACCAAATTTCCATATATAACACTTACTCATTAATATTTTTTTACCTATTTTAAAATTCTCATATATTACATTTTGTATTTATTTCAGAGCATTATCCAAGGTATTTGCTACTTTTTGAGTTCTACTTTGAACTTATTTCCTAAATGACTTTATATTTTTAATTCTTTCATGAGTTATGTCAATTTACTTTAGAAATCTTCCCTGTCTTCAAATATCTCTTTTTCTCTTTTCTGTGTTTATCTGAATCTGGTTGATTTATTCCTTTAATAGCCGTCATTGTCTTCTTAAATTATTTTAACTGACTGCATATTTGTATGAGTCTTATTCTGATCATTGTTACCTTTCTAATAACCATATTTTTTAAAATTTTTAATGTTTATTTATTTTTTGAGAGAGAGAGAGAGAGAGAGAGAGAGACAGAGCACGAGTGGGGAGGGGCAGAGAGAGAGGAAGACACAGAATCCGAAGCAGGCTCCAGGCTCTGAGCTGTCAGCATAGAGCCCGACGTGGGGCTCAAACTCACAAACCGCGAGATCACGACCTGAGCGAAGTCCGATGCTTAACTTAATGAGCCACCTAGGCGCCCCTTATTGTTACCTTTCTAAATTTGGGGTGGAATTTTATTATAATCCTTTTATGTTGCTTATATTTTACCAAGATAGGTTTTCCTAACTAATGATAGAAGAAGGTAGACAAGAACAGCTTTCCAATATTTATGATTTTGTACTCTTATTAGTATAGTAAAAAATTCAAAAATATGGTCGTGAGTATTTTTGAGATCTGCCTCCTTTGCTCTCTTACCCCATCTTTTCTGGACATTTTCTTTCCTTTGCTCCTATCTTTCTCAGGTCATATTCTAGTTCAGCAGCATTTCTGTATTGTAGAGCTTAGTACTGGGAAAAAGCATCAGCTGGTTAGTTTGGGAGCTTACTTATCTAGTCTGACCCATAACAACGAACCTTTCTGTAGTCCTTCTATGTTCATTTCTGAAATGAAGCCTGAGAACCCCGCCCCTTAGTTTAGGCTACTTTTCTGAATGTGACCCGCTGAACTTCCCAGCTAACTGGGACTCTGAGCTGCATTTCATTTGGTTAGATGCATAGTTTCTCCTGCTATAAAGGTCATCAGAAGTTACTTTTATTTCCTCTTCTTCCTTGTACACAGCTGCTAATACCAAATGTGACTTACTGCTCCTGGTGAGTTGGCCTACAGAGTTATAGTTTGGATTCTTGCTATTATGTTTTTTTGTGGATACTTAATATGTGCTTTTAAAATTGTTAGGCTGGGGGCACCTGGGTGGCTCATTCAGTTAAGCGTCCGACTTTTGATTTTGGCTCAGGTCATTGTCTTACTGTTCGTGAGATGGAACCCCACATCAGGCTCTGCGCTGACATCACAGACCCTGCTTGGGATTCTCTCTCTCCTCTCTCTGCCCCTTCCTCTGCTTACACGTGTACTCTCTCAAAATGAATGAATAAAACTTTAAAAAAAAAGATAAATAAAGTTGTCAGGCTAGTCCTGTTTTTTGTTTTATTTTTAATGGCTGGTGTTGGGGGGGTTCCCAAATCTATACCACTGCTGGTATATCTTATCCCAAGTGCTCTCATTTTTTTCTTTTGTCTATATATCTGTATATATTGTAATGCTGCCCCCTCAACATGACTATTTTATACTTTTCTTTTTCTCTCCTTCATAATTTTCTTCTCACAACATCTGAGTGTATGTTGGGGGGGTGGGCTTATTAGTACTGGAGAAAGATAAGCAAGACTAATAAGGAAGTCATCACTTTGGTGTCTATATTCACATCTTAACCATTTCTTCCATAGCATATATGCTGTATGAAAAGAGAAAGTATACAAGTACATTTTCCTCCTCAAATACAGAAAATATGGCACTGGAGGGATATGCCATTTTTACTCAAAATTCAAGAGCACATTAGGTAAACTGTTAAGGACACACACTTGTCTTCTCATCCCCCTGCCCCCATTGATTTTTTTTGAAGTAATTGGTGGCAACCCAATTTATGACTTGGTTAAAACAATTACATTCTTAAAATGTCCATGATAATGCAGTATTCAGTTTAAAATACATTATGTTGGCATTTTAGTTCATGTTACAACTTCACCCCACAGAGCGAGCCATAAAACATTAAATATTCCATTGTACTTTAAAAAAAGTAACACTGTTGCTACCACTGACATCCCTAACATTTCACCGTGTAATGTTGCATTCAGGGTCTGAAGTGAAGGGAGACAGCAGCCAATTCTTTGATTTAAAAAGCAAGAAAAACAAACTCCGTTAAACATGGTTCATAAGCAGATGTGACATTTCCATTGTTGAAGATATTTTCTTGATTTACAGAATCACCACGAATGGGGTTGCAAAAACACTTACTCTTACAGACGCCTTTGTGGGAAAGGTTAAGGCTTATACAACACAATTTACAATGCCCTTAGTCTGAGGAAAGGAAAACGTGTTGTACACAGTGATTCCTTTGTCATCTCTCAACCGTGTTTCTCCCCTGCTCCTTATTGATGTTCTCTGTGTTCTACAAGCTGGCCTCATCTCTTTTACTACTATTCAGTCTTCACAGGCAGTGGGACATCTCTGAGGAGCTAAGGCTTGGCATCTAATCAGATTAACAAGTAGGATGTTAGTGGGTTTTACTTGCATTATTAAGATAAATGATTGGGAAATCTATTACACTTAAGGATCAAATTACGAGCAAGCTGGGGTCAGAACCCTGGCTATACATCTAAATCAGATGAGAAGGAAACATCTGAGAAATTCGATAGCCCATAATAGTTTGGTGTTTCTATTTGTGGCTTCCCACCTTGATTTAGAAATGAGATGAGATGCACAGTAAAGTCTTTTCTGGTGTCTCCAATCGTCCCTAGGGGAAGTAGGCTGTAATCTCTTGGAATGTTCACAAAAGATATAAATAGAAATACCTCAATGACTCCATTAGATGTTGCCCTGTAATTTTTAAGTCAGTATCATCCTTAAACAAGAAATAAAATAAATACATAATGACCATATTTGATAATAACCCCCAATAGAATTAGACCTGAATTAAAGATCAAAGTCAGAATTTATAAGTTAGATAACTATCTTTTATTCATATAAAACATTTTAAAACACTTCCCCAGCAATTACTGCATCAAAATAAACTTGTAAGATAATGGAAAGAACTGTTATTCATACCACGCAGATATGGAAACTGAGTCACTGCATGTCGTCATACATGTGATCTTCAGCAACAATCAACTGAGTGAAAATGCAGCCCCAGTTTGTCCCCTCCACCACGTTGCTAACTGATGGAAGTAATCCCTGTGATCCACACACATGAGGAGCAAAGGCATTCATGTTGGGCTGTCAGGACTTAGCAGGAGCCTGTGCCCTTCTGGCCATCTAAATGAAATCTGCTGCTTTTGTCTCTTTATAATATTATCTATAAACCTCTCCTGTTTTCTGATTGCATCATGATAGGTAGCTAAATAAGATAATCCATTCTCCTTTCCTTTTCCTCAGAACACCATTTTATGAGTCTAGAGAATTAGAAAGCATTTTGCGACTAAATGTTTTGGCAGACAGAAGAGCGGAAATAGAGTAAATTGTCTAATCAGAGGAACAGAGGCTTGCAGGCTCAACACTAAAGTTTTAATGACAGGGTCTCACGGGGGTCACTGATCTGATTAGAGGCTGTTTTCCTAAACCACTGCCCAACTTACTTTTAATTCTGAATAAGTGAAACTGAGAATCATGTTCTGATGGATCCTTTTGTTAGCTTCCTTTCCAGCTGTCCAAGTTGCAATAGAAATAGAAGATATTCTTGTGCTACTCTGCTCAGAAATCTGCAGGACAAGAGTCCCAAGCCAAGTCACATACTCAATGGGCATACGTATAGGCTTTTCATGACATCATTCCTCCTACCTTCTCATTTAGATATTTATCAAAACCATACCTATGTCGAAGCACACAAATGAAAGTAACAACATGCCTCTGTTACCTATGGCTTTTTTCCTTTGCACGGGATTCAGAAAAAAGTCCGCTTTGGAAACAGACTTGGGAGAGATGGTGATGTGATGGGACTTGTAAGTGACATATGAATACCATCTCTGTTACTTCTGGAGACGTTGAGGGGTTTGTTTGTTTAGGAAATTAAGGACTTATGTAATGAAAAGCAGGATGGCTAACTTGTTCCAGTCACATACTGAAGAAGACGAAGGTACTCTTTCTTTCTTCAACGCTTGAAGTTAGAGGCCAAACACCAGGAAGCACAACAGCTTGCACATAACACAGTGTAGACACTTTACAACTGTAGCTGACTGATCAGCCCTGGAAATAATGCCAAAGTGTGGGGTGGGGAGGGGGTGAAATAGCCAATTTTAAGGGAAGGAAGTTGATCAAAATAAAATTTTTTGATTAATAAAGGTGAAGTTTTTCATTTCCACATTTTCTTAGCTGTATTTTCTTTCACTTTCTTCCCCCATGAACACATTTACATTACAATTAAAATCTAACTAAGAGGCTTCACTCAGTTTTGCATGGGCTAGAAAATTTGGGACATGATGTCCCATACACTATGTAGCTGGTTACGACATTTTCTAGGTCAGTACATTTGTATTGGTTTCCAAGGTCCCACTGTGGATTCCATTTAATCCTTCCTTTTTCAGACTGTGCCCCTCTGATATTCCCAATTATTAAGGTCTGATCGTGTAATAATCATGAGTCCCCTCCCTCCCAACTACCATCTCTGCTCCTTCTATCAAAATTTACCCACCATCCCTCAGAACTGGTGTCTCCAAAGTGAGGACAGTCTACTCTGGGAACCAACTTTGCCCTAATAGACTAAAGAGAAAAGACTATGGCTGACATCTTACGTGGTCTCAAGCATTGCTTCTTCTCTTAGATCAATAATGTTCCGTCTAGGTCATGCACAGTCCTAGAAATGCAAGAAGGCTTGTACTCAGGCATATAGACAATTTGAACTGATGCAAATTCAGAAGCTATTTCCTAAAACTAATATGTATGAAAAAGACTTTGAAGTTAGGCTTTATGCCGTGTCTATTTTTTAAACTCCTCTTTTACAATGGTCCTTCCTCCACTTTATGGTAGGGATGGGAAGGAAGAAAGAAAAAGTAGAAACAGGAAAGGGGCATAGAAAGAGAGAAAAGTATCTCCTAATCTTACATCCCAGGTTTCTCTGCAGACACCATTCATTTCCTTCTGTGAGATCATAAAACATAATGTAGAGCAAAATAGCTCAGTTCCTGAATTTCTGGGTTAGACCTGGGTTCTAATCTCAACTCATTCACTTTCAAGTTGTGTAACTTTATGCAAGTCATTTAACCTAGAATGATGCAAACACAATTACATGAAAACTCGCCAAGGAGTAAAGGGTAAACAAATTTTAGGACAACTAACCTTCAGATTTCTAAGTTCATATTCCCTTTTGCAAAAATCAATCTGCTGGGGTGCCTGGGTGGCTCAGTTGGTTGAACGGCTGACTTCAGCTCAGGTCATTATTTCACACTCCGTGAGTTCGAGCCCCGCGTCAGGCTCTGTGCTGTCAGCTCAGAGCCTGGAGCCTGCTTTGGATTCTGTGTCTCCCTCTCTCTCTGTCCCTCCCCTGCCCATGCTCTGTCTCTCTCTGTCTCAAAAATGAATTAATAAAAACATTAAAAATTTTTTTAAATAAATACAAAAAAAATAAAAATCAATCTGCTTGGAAAACACTAATATTAGGTTGTCATTTAAATTTCCCCTTTCTAATCTTTTACATGCATTTTCCCTGTGGGAGAATCTGGTCTATGAATAACAAAAGGAGCATTGGTAAAACATATTAAAAGCAACAGGGCCTTATATCATTAGAGTACAACCTGCTCAAGACAAAGTTTGGGCCTTATCCATATATTTATCTTAGAATTCAGAAGCAAGACCATTGAATCAAGGAAACACGTTACTATATTTATATAGAGTGAAAAATGAAGTCACACTTCTATAAGAAATAATTCTAATCTGATTAATTTGGCAATGAGAACTGGCTTTCCCCGTTAGGATTTATTATGAGTATTTTCCATGAGTTGAATGAGGTAAATCAGCAATTCCAAGGTTTTGAAAATAACATATTCAAAAATTGTAAGATAAAATATTTTTACAAAAATATCATATTAGCAAAATTATGCTGAAATTTATAATATTTGGATTTTCCAACCTTTTCTGAGTATGTCAGGTTAGACAAGATATTCCTAAGTTAAGGAATAAAATGTAAATTAAGGTGCTGATAATTTTTGGTGAAGTCTTTTGATATACTTTCCAGAAACTGAGGAAGCGGATGATTCAACTTATAGGGTGTCCTTTGAAAGTCAAATGGCTCGTCTTTCCTCTCATCAAATATGTAAGACCTAACTGAATCATCAGCTGATATAGCATCAAAAGTAATGATAGAACAATAATCTTTAGCTGAAAATTTAGAAGTTTAAGAAAATATGTGAAATTTAGAAGTTTAAGAAAATATGTGACATGTCTATGATAAAATTCCTAATATGTAGACAATACTTCTCAGTGTTACCATCAATGGAAACAGAAATAAAACTGATTTTGGGCACTGTTATTATAAGAATGAGGAAGAATCATTTTTGGACATATGAACTATGTGAAACATGTAGTCCCTTTTTTATTAATAGGATCATTTATAATAAAATTTTTCTCTATACACTTAATAATTAATTGTCAAATGTTTTATATATTTTTGTTGCTTTGATCAAAGCAAAAGGATATAAAACATTGTGTACTAATAGTAATTCCAAATCTAACTACTTCCAGGAGAAATATATATTTTTTAATGTTTATTTATTTTTGAGAGAGAGAGAGAGAGAGAGGGAAATAGAGGATCTGAAGCAGGCTCTGCACAGCGCACAGCCAGATGTGGGGTTCCATGTCCCGAACTGTTAGATCAACCTGAGCCAAAATCGGATGCTTAACCAACTGAGCCATTCAGGTGCCTCCAGGAAAAACATTTACCATTTAAAATCTTAGAGTTGTGGAAAATAAAAATACATGTTTAATTTATAAGCAGAATTTTCTTACAGAGAAGTATGAAATACTTTAGTACTTAATTAGTAAAGGAGGTAAGGGTTTAGAAATATGTTACTTTAGGATAAAACTCTCTAGGGAAAATGAAATGTAAATAAGGTTAAAGAATAAAAGATAGGACATCAAATTTCTAAGGATTAAAGAAAAGCTTGATAATGAAATTATTAAATGTCTGGTTGTGGATATTAAAGTGCTATGATATTTAGATTCTACTGAAATGTAAAGTGTAAAAGATTTATGTAGCATTTTTAATTTTTAAAATTACAATAGTTAAAAGAAGCCAGAAATTACACTCTTTACTTCTTTTTAAACATATAATGAATTTTTTATACTGATTTTAAGACATGTAAAGGAACGCACACTTTTTTCAAAATACTCATTGAGAGTACATCAGCAACAATTTTAAGACCTCTGGCCTAATATGCATTTTCATAAAGTCCTTCTGACCTTCTTAAGAATTAATTCCCTTAATTAGTCTATTCTATTTGTCTTTCAATCTTTAGCATGGAACAGAACGCCTAACAAAAATATTTTCTAAGAGAATGGATAATATTACAAATAGGAGCTAGCTCTAAGCAAAACTAGAATTTCAGCAACTTACTGTTTGAAGCCTCTTTATACCATTTGTACATAACTTTCTTGTCCAACATTGCTTTCTAGGATTTTGCCTGAGAATATATAGTTTTAGTATAACATGGTTTAGCGTGTTGCTCATTTCAAGGACAGTTGCCTTTTACAAAGGGAATACGGAATTTCAATTTCAATTCAATTCATTAAATACTTCATAAGCTCTTACTATATACTTAGTCATTTCGCTAGGGGCTGATGATATGACAGTGAACAAGATAGTCTCGGCCTTGCGTTCATCGAAATAACATTTTTGCAGAGGACTGATGTTAAACCAGTAAGGACACATGTGATGAGGTCACAAAGGGAACAGAGAAGTATAGAAGCATAGAGCCAAGAGGTAGAAACCTTGTCTATGAGATCAGAGATACCAGTAGAGAAACATGCCACAACATTCTATTTTGATTACTCAGAGAATAAAAATATGTGTATGCATGTATATGCGCACACATATATATATATATATACATATATATGTATATAAACACATTACATATTGAAATAACATATGCAAATGTAAGAATAGCAATTGGTGTGAAAAAAAATCAAGGACTTACAATGTTTACCACCATGAACTATACTCTTCTAGAAATAAAAAGTCAAAATATGTTTGGAACCAACTTTTGTGTAACAAGTTGTACTAAAACCTGAGAGATGGATAAAATTTATAAACTGTAACTCATTAATGGAACACAAACCCACAGTTTCTGAGACTCCAAAATACTTCCATATTTGCTTATCATATATAAATAGAGATTCAGTGAATATACACCTTTATTTAACATTACGAAGCATACCAAGCAGCCCTTAAATTCAGCAGATTTTCCTCTTTCCCTTCCCCTAGCTATTCCTGATTTTCTAACTATGCTCAACAGGGCAACAGGCTGGGGAGCTAGGGCCATTGTAGTCATATGGAGCCACTTTGATTTCTTTTTTCATCAATTCTGACTCTCTGTGATCTTAGAAAAGTTACTTAACCTCTCGTCTTAATATCCTCAGAGGAAATAAGGCAATACTAGCTAATTCACAGTTATTTTAGATCTTCAGGGAGATAATGAATGTTGACATGTCCATGATATACTTGCCACAAAACATATGTGAAATCCATTACCCTTTTGATCTCCTTGGATATCAGCATAGACTATTTTATACCCTTACTTGAACCCAAGTCAATATGGTTTTACATTTTAATCCTGAAATCTAAGAGCAGAATTAAAAGCCTTGTCACATGTTACAAAGGTGTCAGAACTCAGGGTGTAGGTAGGTAGAGGGGATTTGGAAAAAGGGGAGAAGGGTCTTTCCTAGAACTTCTGCACTCAATCATAGAGATCACCATTTGGGGATTCCCCAAGCGGGGCTCAAATTGATGAGTTGTGAAATCATGACCTGAGCTGAAGTCGGACGCTTAGCCCACTAAGTCACCCAGGTGCCCCTAAAATTTATTTCGGGGGAGGAGGGAGAGAGGCAGAGAGGGGGAGAGGGGGAGAGAGAGGGAGAGAGAGAGAGAGAGAATATCTTAAGCAGGCTCCACACTCAGTGCAGAACCTGACACATGGTTCAACCCCATGACCCAGGGATCATGCCCTGAGCCAAAATCAAGAGTCAGACTCTCAACACCTCTGAGCTATGCAGACACCTCCAAACATTTGTTTTCAATCCTACTGACTGATTTTCCAAGATTTCCCCTAATTTCTTTAGAGCCTTGAGCAATTGAGATAGTTTTATTTTCTTCCCTAGTTTATTAGTTATTTTTGATCACCTGAAATAGCTCCGGGAAAAAATGGTAGGCAGAACCTTATTTCTGGTAGTAGGGTTTCCTGCCAACTAAAATGAAACCTATTGCTCAGACCCCAGAGATAGCACAAACACAGAAACTTAATTTCCTGAGGAGACTCAATGCAGCCACTAATTCATTTTCGGACCTGTGGCAGCACAACGGAAAGAAGCTTTCCAGAAATGTAAAGTGACCCTCAAAAATGTCAGCATGTTTGATCTGGACAAAGTATTGCCCTTTTTATGAGATTTCAGTTACTTCCACTTTGTGCTTTTTATTTATACAGTTACTCGGAGGACAGAAAGAGTAAGACAACTTTTAATCATGGCAAAAAGTAGCAGTAGCATTAAAAAGCATGTTTTTTTTTTTCCTTTTTGTGAAACAGTACGGTGGCTAGATTTATGGGGAAATAGCTGGAGGATGAAGATATTATTTTTCTAGAGTATCAGCTGAAGCCCATCTGTGCACCACTGTCTGGCGATGTCTTAATTCTCAGCCTTATTATCAAAGGCTCTCAGCAAAGGTCATCAAACAAACAAAGCCATTTGTTAGAGAGAGAGATTGAAAAATATATATGTATGAGTCAAAGCACTGCACTCTGTCCAGAGGAGTGGAATGTATAAATTATTCTAAAAATGATCGTGTATAGAAGCAATAAAATCACTCATCCCAGAAAATGTTTTACTTCCTTTTCCCAATTTCTATTAAGCTTTTTCATCTCTCACCGAGTATTTCATTCTCAAAGTAAAAAAGGTTCTGCAAAGAAATGGCAAAATGATAAGGATCTATTTTCTTATGAAAAAGGGAAAAACCATTCAGATTTCTTGTTTTCATTTTCCAAGCACTGTTGTGTTTTTAGTAAATATTGGATAAAAATCACATAGGGGGAGAACCCTTAAAAAGAAGCTTTAATTGTGGGCCCACAGATTTGTAGGTAAACAGTATTCCTTTGTTTGGAGTGATTTCACATTCTTTCATGCACAATTCAGAAATTAGTCTCCTGAGGAGAACAAGGCTCTTATGCCTGTTACAGAGCATCTCCCTTTGCATTGTATTGACAAATGGTCCCTGCTGGTAAGGAGCTAAGAGATAAAATTCCCTGAGATTTCTAATGTCAGAAAACTGGTGATACCACAGCCCGAAAATTAAAGAAGACACAAAGAAGGAAAGTACTTCTTTTTCTCCATATTTAAAAAAAATTAACGTTTATTTATTATTGAGAGACAGAGACAGAGCATGAGCATGGGAAGGACAGAAAGAGGGGGAGACACAGAATCTGAAGCAGGCTCCAGGCTCTGAGCTGTCAGCCCAGAGCCCAACGCCAGGCTCGTACTCACAAACCGCGAGATCATGACACTTCACCGACAGAGCCACCCAGGCTCCCCTTTTCCCCCATATGTTTGCAGGCTATTAAGAACCTGATGCAGTGTTCCTGGAACAACAATATTGCATGTATAAGTGAAAAACAATTATTTTAAAGTAGTTTCAAGGACTCAAAGCCTCCAAATATAGCCCACAGAACCATGTAGGTTAAAATAACTCATTCTGCAAAGGATAATGACATTTATTCATTCCTCATTTATTCATTAAACATTTCATTCATTTATTCATTCATTCAAACTTTCCTTCACTTATTCATCAATTCATCAATTTATTGAGTACCAGGTATGTGTCCAGCACTATTCCAGGGACTCAGGTACGTGAGTGAAAAAAGCAGGCAAACTTCTTGCCCTCAATGTACCTTATATATTTTTGGAGGGCAGGAAGGCAAAATAGGTAAATTTATTGATAGCTAAGTGAACAAGATAATTTCACATAGCTCTAAGCCTTGTGAAGACTATAAAACAGAGTAAGGATGAGTCTGGGAGTAGTTTCTGAGAAGGTGGAATTTGGGCCTGAAACACGAAACATGAGCAGTCACAAGGAGCCTCACACAGGGAGATGATGAATGAAAGAAATTCAGGCACAGGGGCTCCTGGCTCGCTCCTGTAAGCATCTGACTCTTGGTTTCGGCTAAGGTCATGATCTCACAGTTTTG
Organism: Leopardus geoffroyi; assembly: GCF_018350155.1. Lineage (NCBI taxonomy): Eukaryota > Metazoa > Chordata > Mammalia > Carnivora > Felidae > Leopardus > Leopardus geoffroyi. The sequence goes on along the minus strand of NC_059331.1, from coordinate 142,493,353 downwards.
TGGGTTTGAGCCCTGTTTCGGGCCCTGTGTGGGCAGCAGCACAGAGCCTGCTTGGGATTATCTCTCTCCCTCTCTCTGTCTGTTCCTCCCCTGCTCATGCTGTCTCTGTCTCTCTCAAAATAAAAAAATAAACTAAAAAAAAAAAAATCCAGGCACAGGAAACACTAGCCAAGTGTGTTTGAGAAAAAAGACCACATGTGTGGTTGGAGTATAGAGGGTAAAGGAATTATATCAGAGATGAAGTGGGAAAGGTAAGTAGGAAGCAAATGGTCAGAGACCTGAAAATCATAAGGAAATGATATTTTAAATACAGTAGGACATAAATGTAGAATCATAAGAGACTGGCATGATTTGACTTATACTTTAAACAAGAGTAGTCTGGCTACAGAATGAAAAATGGATTATAAACCAGTCAAAGGATGGGGCGCCTGGGTGGCTCAGCCACTTAAGTGTCTGACTTAAGTTCAGGTCATGATCTCACGGTTCGCAAGTTCGAGCCCTGTGTCAGGCTCTGTGCTGACAGCTCAGATCCTGGAGCCTGGAGCCTGCTTTGGATTCTGTGTCTCCCTCTCTCTCTGTTCCTCCCCTGCTCATGCTCTGTCTCTCTCTGTTTCTCAAAAATAAATAAATGTTATAAAAAAATTTTAATAAAAAAAATAAGCCAGTACAAGGAACAATGAGAGTAGTTTGAAGGAAGCATATCATCCCAGGTAAGAAAAAATGGTGACTGTAACAGAGTGATAGTAGCAGATGTGGTCAGACACATGGGAATGCGTGGAGACCTAGACTGTAAAGTGATGTGGGGAAGGAAAAAACTTAACGACCCCTAAGTTTCTGGTCTGGGTAAATGAGGGGATAGTACAGCCATTGCCTGAGGTGGAAAAAAACTAAGAAGAAACAAATTGTGAAGATAGGCATCAGAGATTTACTCTGCAATATTAACTTTGAGATACGTATTAGATATCCAAATAGAGATCTCAAGTAGGAAGTTGAATATACCAGTCTAGAGCTCATAAAAGGTATAAATCGGAGGTAAAGAACATATAAATGTAAATGTCATAGACATATAGCTGCTATTTAAAGCCATGGGACTGGATAATGATGTAAGGAGAGAGAGCAGAGGACCGAACCTGGAGATGCTCCAACGTTAACAGGTCTATCACAAAAGGAGAAGGTGGCAATGGAAGCTGAGAAGGAATACCAGTGAGAGAGGGGAAACACTAGAAAGTATGGCGTCATGAAAATCAAGAGAAAAAAAAATGGTTCAGGGAGGGAGTAGATAACTGTATCGAATCCTGAGAAATTAAGAAAGATGAAGACAAAGGAGCAATGAAGAGCCGTGGTGATTTTGGCAAGAGCTATAGCAGTGGGTTCATGAGGTTATGTATTGGTGAAGGACAGTTAGGATAAGGTGCAGTAACAAGCAAACCCTCAAATATCAGTGGCTTAGCCCAGTAAAGGCTTATTCATTAAATAAACAGTGTTCAGGGATCAATCACTGATTGGGCCCTTTTCCAGTTTGGCGGCCCTCATTCATCTTATATAATGCCATTTTATTTTTTTTTATTTTTTTTTTTTTATTATATGAAATTTATTGTCAAATTGGTTTCCTTACAACACCCAGTGCTCATCCCAAAAGGTGCCCTCCTCAATACCCATCACCCACCCTCTCCTCCCTCCCACCCCCCATCAACCCTCAGTTTGTTCTCAGTTTTTAACAGTCTCTTAAGCTTTGGCTCTCTCCCACTCTAACCTCTTTTTTTTCTTTTTTCCTCCCCCTCCCCGGTTATCACAGAAGAGGAAGAGAGAAAGAGGTGATATAGTATATTTTTAAAGATCTGGAGTTTGTGTTGTTTTCATAACTTGCCTGCACATTAGCCATGATCCAATTACATTGCCAAGGAAGTTCAGAAATATAAGAGAACAAGAGCATTTGGCAAACACAAAGAACCAAAGAATAAAAACCTGATTCACTGTACTGAAGAGAATTGCGAGGTGACAAATTCAAGAGAATAAAGGCAGTGCAAACACCCTTCATCTCATAAAAGCCCTCCTTGATCCCAGGTCCTCCTCAAGCTCCAGTCCATCTCTCCGTTTGTTGTACACAGTATTTTACCAACCAACAGGAGCCTTGACAAAAAGTTGACTGTATTATATGCCAATCACATAATATTTGAACAAAATGGACCAAAAATATCTGCATACTGTGTAGATTGCTTTCAATTAACTTTTAAAATAAAGTATTTATTTAATATTGATACTGTTAAATTATACTTTGGGATTTTCACATAATGAGCATTCATAGACCAAGAACAGCCAATAAATCTTCCACTCTTGCCTTTGTCTGAAACTACAATTAAGGGCCAAAAAAACAGGAACTGCATCAAAGAAAACATAAAAGCACAGCACAAATTTTGAGTATGGCATTTACTCTCAGTATAAATTTCAGGTTAATAAATGGAGAGAGAATCAATATTTGTAAGTCCTTTCTATGTGTCAGGCATTTTAATACATTGGTAACTGTATAACATTAATTACTTAGTATTGGAATCCCATTTGACAGGTAAAATTTAGGCTCTAAGCTGAATTTAGGTTGGTTAGAGTCATGCTTGAGGTCGAAATAAAAGTTGATTCTGACTACAAAATTCATGTTCTTTCTACCCCATGAAGGGCTCTGTTTAAAGTTCCAGTGAATCATGGTATAGATCTAGGCTATTTTAAAATTCTTACACCAAGGGCTTATACAGAATCGGCTTTTAGGGAAAAAATATTTTATTAAAACTATACTTTAATTCTAATAATCACATCTAACTTAAATTTCAGGCTTTTATCAAGTAGCTGCTTTCAGAGTATCTCCACTTGTATATCTCACATGACATCAAACTCAACATATCCAAAACTTGATTTGTCTCTCAAAAACTACTCTTTCACCATAATTCTTCTTCTTTTTTTCCCCTTGGCATCACTTTTTTTTTCCTTTTTTTCTTTTACCTCACAATTCAATCTATTGACCTATCACCAAGGTGTCCATTATTCTTACATACATATTTTCTCTACTAGTTTAAAATTCTTTGGGAAAAAAAAAAAAACCTCCCTGCCTTCTTCTTTTCATGTCCATTATGTCTATCATTACCTTGGTCATAACAGATGTATGATACATGTTTGTCGATGTCATTAATGATAAAATATTACTTGAGCTCACTTTTCCCCCCATTTTATCACCTCCACTATCCTAATTTAAGTCTACATGAACTGGTTACTCTGAAAGCTCTTTAACTGACCTTCTGGTTTCCCATTAGGGCCCCTGCAGACTAAATATGGCAGCTCAAAAAAGTTACAAAATACCACTTGGTCACATCAGTTCTCCTTTCCAAATTCTACATTGGATTCTATTAACTTTTTATTCTATTAATTTTTAATTTATTTGAAACTCCATGACATACAACCCCCCCACAATGTAGCTCATCTTTGTCTACCAACTGATGATCACGTAGCATTTTGAACATACAGGGGGAGAGAATTCCATTTATAAGAGAACATGGAATAGACATACATTTCCTTATTCCTCCCACTAAGTATGAAGAAAAACCCTGGATATCACACATAAAACATAAGAAGACCCTGAAAGGTAGAAAGAAGAAAGAGCCTACCTAGGCACCCCAGGACTCAAGGAACAACATGGTGGCAAGGTCCCTTGATTTCTTTTCGCCTCATAAAGCCCACACTCACAGCTCAATAAACCAGAAACCTGAAAACTCCTGCAGTCATAGGAGGAAAAATTCCCCAAGAAAAGCCTGATTGAAAAAGTCAACCTACCAAGGCAAAAATGTCCAGACAATAACTGTACTGCTATCCCAGCCAAATAACACAGAAAAAAAGTGTGGCCCCACCCTCTTCAATGCCAGCAAAGACTGAATGGAGAGCTTATACTTCCAAATTCATGAGGCTATAATAAGGTACCTTAGCACTCCTGCCAGGATGAGGTCAAAGGAAGCTAACTTGGAAGCCAGGTCACATACCAAAACGGTACCAGTGGAGACCAAATGAAGAACAAAGCTCTCACCCACAACTAGCAGTAACAAAAAGACCAAACTGCAGGTGTCAATAAAGCTCTAGTGACAAGCCTGGACTTCTATCTCCACTAGGTAGTAAAAAGGTGATAGGATGGTATCAGAGAAAATTAGTAAAACAGAAGGTTTGGTAATTTTGTAGATATTGACAAACGAATTCTAAAGTAAATGTGGAAGGCAAAACATTCAGAATTCCCAACACAACACTGAAGAAAAGAATCAGATTAATGCTACATTACCAGAAAGGTATAGTAATTGAGACCGTGTAGTATTGGTGAAAGAATAGACAATGATCAATTGAATGGAATAGAGAACCCAGAAATAGGTCCACACAAATAGAGTCAATAGATCTTTGAAAAATGAACAAAGGCAATTCGATGAAGCAAAGATAGTCTTTTCAACAAATGGTGCGGAACAACTGGACATCCACATGACAAAAAATGAGTTTAGACACAGACCTTACACCCTTCACAAAAATTAACTCAAAATAGATTATAGACCCAAATGTGGAATGCAATATTGTAAATTCCTAGGAAATAAAATAGGAGAAAACCTAAAAGAGCTTGGGTTTGGTGGTAATGTTTTTTTTCAAAAAAAATTTTAAATTTATTTATTTTTGAGAGACAGAGAAAAACAGAGCATGAGGTGGGAAGGGGCAGAGAGAGACAGACAGACAGACAGACAGAATCTGAAGCAGGCTCCAGGCTCTGAGCTGTCAGCACAGAGTCCGACACGGGGCTCAAACCCATGAACCATGAGATCATGATCCAAGCCGAATTCAGATGCTCAACCGACTAAGCCACCAGGCACCCCTGGTGGTAACATTTTTAAGAAAAGGCACAATCCATGAAAGAAATAATTGATAAATTGGACTTCATTGAAATTAAAAACCCTGCTCTGTAAAAGACACGGTTAAAAGAATGAAAAAGCAAACTACACACTGTGAGAAGACTTTTGCAAAACCAATATCTATAAAAACTACCTTCCAAAATATACCAAGACCTCTTCAAACTCAACAATAAAGAAGAAAAACACAATTTAAAAAATGAGGAAAAGATATGAACATTTCACCAAAGAAGAGAACCAGATGGCAAATAAGACTATAAAAAAAGATGCCCAACATCATAGGTCATTAGGGAACAGCAAATTAAAACAAGATACTACTATATACCTAACTAGAATGCCTAAATAAAAAAACTAGTGAAGACTGGAGGAACAGAAACACTTTCATTGTTGATAGAAATGCAAAATGGTACAGCCACTGTGGAAGGCAATGTACAAAACTAAACATGTTCTTACCATACAATCCAGCAATTGCACTACTTGGTATTTACCTAAATGAGTTGAAAACTTATGTTCACATAATGCTCTGCACACAAATGTCTATAGCAGGTTTATTCACAATTGCCAAAGCTTGAAAGCAACCAAAATGACCTTTAACAGATGAATAAATAAACTGTAGTATGTCCAGATAATGGAATATTATTTAGGGACAAAAATAAATGAGCTATCAAATCATAAAAAGACATGGAGGAAACTTACGTGCATATTGCTAAGAGAAAGAAGCTACTCTGATAAGGCTACCTACTATAGGATTCCAAACATAGGACATCCTGGAAAAGGCAAAACTATGGAGACAATAAAAGGATCAGTCATTACCAGGGTTTCAGGTTGTGAAGGAGAGATCAAGAAGTTCAACCCAGATAATTGTTAGGGCAGTGGAAATATTCTTCATGGTACTTTAATGGCAGATAAATGTCATTGTATATTTGCCAAACACATAGACTATACAACAAAAGGAGTGAATCCTAATGTAAACTAAGGACTTCGTTAATAATAAAATAGATTAACTTTGGCTCACCAAGTGGTATCAAATGCACCATGCTAATACAAGATATTAATAATAGGGAAAACTGGGCAGGGGGAAGAGGGTATCTGTATACTGTATTTTTATGTAAATCTAAAAACTGCTCTAAAACATAAAGTCCATTAAAAATATAGAAGGTTTAAATAAGATCCAGAATCTCATATCAGAGTAGGAAAACAATAAAAATGATAAATGGGTCAATTCACCAAAATGACATATAGCAATCCTAATTGTTTATGCACCAACCCCAGAGCTGCAAAGTGTGTGAAGCAAACACTGATAGAACTGAAAAAAACAAACAAATCCACAATTATAATTGAAGAGCTCAACACACTTCTCTCAACAATTGATAGAACTAGACAGAAAATCAATAGAATATAGAAGAACCCAATAATCCTGCCAATTACAAATGTCCATTCAACATTTATAGAATAGTCCACCCATATATTAAATATATGAGGGAACAGATGCCAAATACAGAATAAACATTCTATTCAAGTATTCACAAAACATATACTAATATATAACATATCTTGGACCATAAAGCAAACCTCAACAATTTTACACAATTTGATATCATACACAGTGCCCTCTTTGACCACAATGGAATCAAAGTAGAAAATGGAAAGATGGCAGGAAAATCTTTCAATGCTTGAAAATTAAACACTTCTAAAAATCCATAGGTAAAAGAGTAAGTCTTAAAGGAAATAAAAAATACATTAAACTGAATGAAAATTAAAATACAACATACTGGGGCGCTTGGGTGGCTCAGTGGGTTAAACATCTGACTTTTGGTTTTGGCTCAGGACATATTCTCACAGTTCATGAGTTCATGAGGCTCCACACTGGCAGTGCAGAGACTGCTTGGGATATTCTCTCTCTCTCTCTCTCTCTCTCTCTCCTTCTCCATCTGCCCCTCCCTAATGCACTCTCTCTCTCTCTCTCAAAATAAATAAATAAACTTTAATTTAAAAAAAAAATACAACATACCACAATGTGTGTGTAGTTATTAGAAGAAATTTACAGCACTAATATGCATATACTAGAAAACAGGAAGTCTTGACGCTGTAATCTCACTTCCCACCTCAAGACTCTAGAAAAGGAGCAAAATAAGGCCAAAGCAAATGGAAGAAAATAATAAAGAATAGAAATTAATGAAATTGAAAACATAATAGAAAAAAATCAATAGGTCAAAGAACTGGTTCTTTGAAAATACAAATAAGATTGACAAACTTCCATCAAAATAAAAGAAAAAAAATTGGCTGAGAGACACACAGTCTGTGGAATAGACCCAGACCCCCAAACTCCACTCACACAATCAGGCCCAACTGATTTTGGACAAAGTTCAAATATAATTCAATGGAGCCTTTTAAACAATGGTCCTAGGGTAACTGGGAATTGGCACTCATATGGAAAAAGTAAACAGACAAAACTCACAGAAAAAAACATTTAAAAATCTTCAAGAATTAGAGCTAAAGAGTTCTTAAACTTGAAATCAAACTATGATCCATAAAAGGAGATATTGATAAATTATACTTCATCAAAATAGTTTTTACTCTGTGAAAGGCCATGTTGAGGATGAACACAAGCTACAGAGTGAAGGAAAATATCTGCATAACAACTAGCATCTAAAAATATATAAAGAATTCTTAAAACTCAACAGTTAAAAAAAACAATAATCCAATTGGAAAGTAGGCAAAAATACGTGAAGAGACATTTTATCAAAGAGGATATATATATGTCAAAAACCCACATGAAAGATGTTCAAAATGTTTTTATTAAATATCACTGTATACCTATTAGAATGGCTAAAGTAAAAAATAATGACAAGACCAAATTTTGGCAAGATATGGAGGAAATGCATCACAAACACATTGCTACTGAAAATGTAAAATGGTACAGCCACCCTGGAAAACCATATGGACATTTCTTTAAGAAACTTAACGTGCAACTACTATATGACCTAGCAATTATACTCCTGAGGATTTACCCCAGAGAAATGAAGGCTTAAAATAAAGACATAAAACCTGTACATTGTTTATGGTGCTTCAGTCATAATAGTCCCCTACTGGAAACAACCCAGATGTCCTTCAATGAGTGAATGACTAAATAAATTGTGTTACACTGATACCTCAGAATAGAACTATTTATAGATACAACAACCTAGATAATTATGCCGAATAAAAACATCCATATACACCCTATGATTCCGTTTATATAACATTGCTTAAGTGACAAAATCATACAAACAGAAAACAGATTAGTGGTTGTCAGGGTTTAAGGTGGGGGGGGGGGGTAGGGACAGAAGGGAAACAGGTCCTGCTATAAATGGGCAACATAAAGACTCCTGTGGTGATCAAAATCCTCTCTGTCTCGACTGTATCAGTATCAATATCGTGCCTGTGATTTTGTACTACAGTTTCGCAAGATCTTACCATTGGGAAAACAGGTAAAGAGTGCAGGGGATATTTGTATTAATTTCTTACTATTGCATGTAAATTTATAATTACTTCAAAATAAGTTTAATTTAAAAATTAAATATATGAGGGAACAGATGCCATTTTCATTTATGTCTCAGATTCAAGCATTCAAACTAAGGAAGATGAATTACTTAGAGTCATCTATACAGCCGCCTGCTTACTTCCTAAACTCCCTCTTTTAGAACCCATTAGAAGTATGCCAATATTCTATTTTTGACCTTTGCCACCAAATCTACAAAATTACTGTTGATGCTAAAAGGGCTTCCGCGGTAGAGGAGTGAGGCTAATATAATTCGTGTGAGGCCTTCACTCCTATTGTGTATGATTCTTTCTTGATTCTCTGGCTTCATGATATATTTATTTGAAGGTGCCTGTGATCCACCTGTTTCCGTCACTCCCTAGGAATAAATGGTAATGGCGCTTGGAGACAAGCGGTGAAGTATTTCACGGTATTCTTGTCATGTATTTTATACTGCTCAATCGCTTACAGTTGCCGGTCTTTGCTTTGCCATGTCAATAGCTTTCAGACTACTCTTCTGTCTTACATGGATCTTTTGTATTTCATTTTTCAGCATGGTAGAACTAAGTCACTCTGAATACAGTTTCAGTGCCCAGTGATCCCGCTTCAAAAATGTTAATGGAACATGAGAAAAAGTCAACCCGGGAAGTCAAATAAATAACAGAATTAAATCTCACTTTCAAGTAGGATTGTGTATGTCTGTGAAATGGCTCTCTAAACTATGGTTGTTTTAAGGCACTCAAACCCATTCTAAAAAATAATAATCAGTGCAAATATTTGTAGAGTGCTGTATATGTCCCCATCCCTGTATGTCACTGTAAAGAACCCCAAAGAAAATCCTGACATTCAGAGATCAGCTTGACTGGGGCAGAGGTACATGGCATCAAGAAGTGGGAAATACAACAAGTGGGAAATACAAGTATAAGAAGAAATAATACAGGGGCACCTGCGTGGCTCAGTTGGTTAAGCATCCACCTCTAGATTTTGGCTCCAATCATGATCTCACAGTTCATGAGTTTGAACCCCACATCAGTGTCCATGCTGGCAGTGAAGAACCTGCTTGGTATTCTCTCTCTCTCTCTCTCTCTCTCTCTCTCTCTCTGCCCTCCCCAGCTCACTCTTTCTCTAAGTAAATAATTATTTTTTTAAAAAGCAGAAGAAATACAGAACACAATTTCTAGCCTAATATTAGAATACGTTAATAACTAGCTTTTTAATGACAAACAGTAAATATTATATTTACATAATCCTATAAATGTTCATGGAATCTTTACTGTATGAATCTAATGCTCCTGTAAGCACCATGGATAATGTGTGAGATACCAACATCAGGGATCCCAACTTCAAGTAGCATGCAATTTAGTTGAGAAAAAAGGCTTTTTGTCACAGGAAAATTTACAAGTAATATATAATAAAGAATTAAAATGTGCTTCACTAAGAAAAATGCCCTGACAGGTCAGCAATCAAAAAGGTTCAAAATAGAGTGGAGACGTTTTTATGGAAGCTGTGTGACTGGAGATAGGACTATAAACAGGAGATGTGGATGAGTAAGAGAAATAGAGAAAAGACCTAGAGGTTAACAGCAGAGGTATGAGAATGAGTGTGACAAAAATGGCAGACAGTGACATGAAAGTCTGAATGTCAGAGAGTACTTTTCCATCCCTATTTCCACAGATCTGATCCCTTTCCTTAGGCACCTTCCCATTAAAAGCATGTTGAGCTTAGCACCTTCCTTTCTTTTTGTTAAGTCTTCACCCAGTTCACCCACTGAGAGCCTTTCTCAGTAATCCCTGTCCCCGGCTGGTTTCCTTGTGTGCACTCGTAAATATCCACAGTCTTGACTGCCTGCCTAACTTCTTAATCTCCACTTCCCTTCCTGTTGATCAGAATCTCTTCTCCGGATGGTCAACCAACATTCCCATCACCTGCCTGACTGGATGAACCGCACCAGGATTTTTTTGCAAGTGTGCCCTCCACCCCAGTAGAGCTGTTCCTGGGTAGCATCTTTTGGATGTGCCTTCCAAATTCTTCATGCTGTGTATCTATGGCACTAATTTAATAAACAAATTTAAGATAATGGAAACAAACACATTTGTTCTGCCAAAATATGAATCCGGCTGATTTATTCACTATTTTGTTATTGTTGAAAGGACCATCTTCTTCCTCTAATTTTTTTTAATGTTTATTTATTTTTGAAGAAGAGAGAGAGAGACAGAGCATGAGTGGGGGAGGAGCAGAGAGAGAAGGACACAAGGAGTCTGAAGCAGGCTCCAGGCTCAGGGCTGTCAGCATAGAGTCCTATGTGGGGCCCAAACCCACAAGTTGTGAGATCATGACCTAAGCCAAGTCAGATGCCCAACTGACTGAGCCACCCAGGCACCCCAGGGCCATCTCTTCTTCTAGAGAATGTACCCCAGGAAACTTTTAGGGCAAATTAAATGAAATCTCACTAAAGATACTGAAATTTGGGATTTAATGAAGGATTGCACAACTGGTCTTAAAAGGGAGGGACTGTAAGGCATGTTGAGGAATAACCAGTACCAAAGGAGTTCAATGCAAAAAGATAATGACATACACAATGCAAAATGTGCTATATATAATATTTGTAATCATTGCAAAAACTATAACAGGACGAACACTAAGAAATTAATGCACACGATGATCCTGCCTATTGTGGTATAAAAAAAAAGATTTGCTTACTTACTATATAGGAAAAATTAAACTTGGAAAGAGGCTGCATAAGTTTTTAATATTTACGTATGAATAAAGATATTATCCCTATATATGTCTTAGCAAAAAGCACTGAAAAACCTACTAGCATTATTTGAGTTAAGAATGTTATTTCATTTAGTGACTAGCATTATACATGATTATTTTTATTAAAACCTGGTAACTATAGAAATGCAAAAATTTGAGATCTATGGCAGACTAAGGTCACATAGTATAAAACCCCGGATCTAAAATTGTTTGCTTAGTTATCCACCACACCACTGCCTTTTGTCCTAACTCCTTTCCTGTTTCACACACCTTTAGTTTTTAAAAATCACTCAGTACTTCAACTTCAGCTCTCTCAGAGTTAGTAGGGGATTGTGGCAGATCACTCCTTATGTCCCCCTAAATCACCTTAGCTGACCCTTTGAGTATTATGGTAACAGTGTACGTGAGTGGAAGCTAAACTACTCTAAACAAATTCTGCTGGATATCTTCCATTTGCCTCTGAGGATATACTCTCCACCTTTCCCACATTACGCTGTGCCCTGAGTGTCTGCCCTCTTTGGTCTACAATCCAGATTCCTTTATATTCTGGCTTCTGGTTAGCAGAAGATTAGAAGGAAGCAGCACAGTATGTTGGGGGTTTATTTCCTGAGCCCCCTCCCTGTAAGGTCCTCTTAGGCTAGTGGTCACAATGGCTCCTGTGATGTGGTCCTTTCACGGGATTTCTCTCCATGTACTTAAAATAATCACACTCCCTGCTCACCACTTCAGGCATGGGGATTTTCCCACTGTCCCCAGGGGACCAAGCTATCCCGTGCTTCCCACGTCCTGTCCACACTTTTGTAACAACCCTTCATTACATTCACTGCAACTTTCTCCAATTGGATTGTACCATTATTTCCTGCTGAGACCGGATACCCAAACAAAAATCAAATGTTATTTTCTGTCATTAGTTCAGGGAATTTGTGTGAAATTAATAAGAAAAGATTTTCAAATCTTGCTAAGTTGCTAATATGCTGTTAGCTACATATTTCTTGAAGTAGCAGCAGTGGGAAACTTGTAAAGGTAGAAATATGGGGTGTGGACGTAGACAGGCAGATTTTCAGAATATCCCTTGTCGGAGGGGATGACAGCTGTGGAAACACTAAGGCTGACATTCATTATGGACAGTTCTTTGCTAATTAAATTTCAGAAATTTTATAAAGTATGAATCACTTTGTGTAAGTGTTCAGCATATTAAGTATAGTTGGTGAGGGGCAAATAAGGAATGTTAGGAAAGCCCATCACTGGATAAAAGTTTGGAGAAAAGTCAAGCCCCTGAGACCCATTCTTGATATTATTTCATTCTGTTTAACCTTTCTTTTTCAGAATAAATTTCTCTACAAGACCAGGTGAACTGAATCTACCTTTCTAGTGATGTATCTTCCATTGTACATGACCCAATCTAAGTTTCAGACATGCCAGGTCACGTTGGTTGTTCTCTGGACGTGCCTACCTTTGTTTTTGTTCTTTGTTTGTTTGTTTTTTTAATGTTCACTTATTTTTGAGAAAGAGCGAGTGGGGCAGGGGCCGAGAAAGACGGAGGCGGAGAATCCTAAGCAGGCTCCATGCTGTCAGCACAGAACCTGACATGGGCTAGAACTCATGAACTGTGAGATCATGACCTGAGCCAAAAACCAAGAGACAGATGCTTAACTGACTGAGCCACACAGACACCCCTGGAAGTGCCTGCTTTTGAGTTCACCTCCACATTGTCTATCCCCATGCAGGTACACTTAAAGATACCCTCTCCTCTTCCCTTGACAACTAAGTTTTATTCACTGTCCAACATTCAGAACAAATGACAACTCCTCTAGGAGGTCCACCCAGATTCCTCCAGAAAGGGATACTTCTTCCTCTACATTTTCAAACTGTTAGGTGTACTTCCACATTAGCGTCTCTTTATATATGGAATTTAGAACTCTTACTATATTACGAGCTCCTGGATGGCAAAGGTATTTTTTTCTTGTAGGGCCCAGCTCGGTGTGTAATAGCATACAATAGCATTTAATGGATGATATTAGCTATCCAGATAGCAAACTCATATATAGCATCTAGATTCTATTCTTATAAAGCCCCAAATGTGTATTCCTTAATTTAAATGAGATATTTAATTACGTTTGAGCAGAAAATTATTAAATTGACATTTATTGAGCACTTGCTACTTCAAATAAGCTATTTTCTTTTTTAAAAAATGTTTATTTATTTTTCTTTAATTTTTTTAAATATTTATTTACTTTTGAGAGAGAAAGACAGAGACAGAGCATGAGCAGGGGAGGGGCAGAGAGAGAGAGAGAGAGAGAGACAGAATTCAAACCAGCCTCCAGGCTCTCAGCTGTCAGCATAGAGTCCAACACGGGGCTCAAACTCACAAACCAGGAGATCATGACCTGAGCCGAAGTTGTACGCTTAACTGACTGAGCCACCCAGGCGCTCCTAGGATATTTTATTTCTTGCCCATATAAATACCAACTTCAATTGTGTCTGTTAAAACAGATCTCATTAAGTATTTTCCACTTAAACCCACTGAGACAGAATTCATGAAACGAAAAGAGATAAACACACACACCGACCAAATCCTGCATATAACCATAAAATGTTACGTGGTTGAAAAAGGATAGTTGGGAAATCGATCTGAATCTTTCTCACACACTATCTATTTTAACAGTGATCTGCTTTTTAAAATCTTTACAAAGACTGAGTAGTGTAATGAATGACTACATAGGAAATCAGCAGATGGTATTCCTCAGAGCTATAATCCAACTGGACAGGATGAGTGAAGATACTATTGTAAAACTGGCCCACAATTTTAACAACGAATGCTGTAAATTTCATAGGTCTGAAGGCTGACCAAACCAGCATGATTCCTCTCACTGTAAGTATGTAAAATACAACTACTTATTTTATTGGGCTCTTCAATCCTGCTATCTCACTATTTGTGGTTGCTAAGCAACCTTAGTAAAAATACTGTGGCATGCTACTTAAAGACGGAGGCACCAAAATGTGTTGGTTGATTTATTTATTTCAATGGAAACAATCCAGGTCCAAAATAAAATCTTTGCAGTGTGACAGCTGGCACTGACTAGGTAACAACTTGCAAATTCACTGTAATCACAGTACCTTTTTTCCAAAAAGGTAAACAGATGCCTAGATACTTCCTTACCCCAAATGAGTATTTGTTTAATAATGTTGGGTGAGGATTGCTTATGAATATCTGAACATAGATCTGGGCCTTGGAAGTTCATGTGAAAAAGTATGTGTAGTGGAGCCCAGGGCCAGGACGTTTGTAGGACAATATGAAGTATGAATTATTGCAACTGTATTACCCAGTGAGCAAACTAACCCATCAAGCTATATAAGTTGTCACAAAATGTACTGAGGCATTCCGTTCCACTCAGGTGAGATAGGACGAAGGGCAGAAAGGAGTCTGAGTCATAAAAATCTTTGCTGCCTCAGGGTAATAGTAACTTATTTCACTATATTTATAGGTCACTAATGGTAACTGATCCAAAAGAAATGGTGGCATCGAATTGTCCTTGGCCTTTTGTCAAAAAGAAAGAAATCATCTGTGATTACAGTCATGGACCAAAAAAAAAAAAAAAAATCCACAATAAATATTAGTGTAAATATAGGAATAATATGTAACTTATTCAGTTTATTTTTAAAATTTTCCCCCAATGGTATTATTCAAGTTCTAGTGCATGGAGAAAATCTATTACATAGAGGAAAATAAAGTATGCTAGTATACGATTCAAAATTATAAGGGACTAAAATTGCTATTTTCACTTTTGACTACTAGGAGTGAACAGAATATTACAATGAATCATCCCCCTCTTCTACCCCTATTTCTTCTCTCTAGGTTAGATGGTTTTGTCAGGTGAAGCTGAGATACTGGAAAATAATTTCGACTCTTTCCTGTACTCTGTATCTTAGAGTAGTACACATACAATTTTCCAGTTCTTAATTTTTATCCTTCCATTCTGTTACTGAAATGACCTTCCCATGATAACTTCTGTTAAGGAAAATTACATTGTTTAGTGATACTGCTCATGGCTACCATTTACTGAGGACTTGATGTGTGACTGGAGTTGATACAATTCTTGATTAATCTTTGCTTGATTTGCCAATCTAGTAAAATCTATTAAATAACACAGAATTTTTGTTTCAGGGAAAAGTGGACATGGAACTCACCAAAATCCAAGTTTTTCTATGATAAGCACTACAGGGAAGCGATACAAGGCAATGAGGTGACTATTTTATTCTTAAAAAGTAACTTACGATTCTACTCACTCATTTGTTATTCTGCGGAAATACTTTAAATTCAGGCATAATCTCTGCTGAAAATCTTCACACATGTGTATGTTATGAAGCAGTCACGTATTTCCTAATCTCTATGGCTTTCATTATGGTTTTCATAATCTCTATGGCTAAATTCTTTTAATCAAACAGTGAGCAAACTAACCAATCAAACTATATAAATTGTTACAAAATACACTAAGACATTCCTATTGTTAATGGTCACGAACATGATGATAAGTAAGAAACAGTCTTACCTATGGATTTAAGATTTGAAATTTATATGGAAACTCCAGGATAATTTATGGTAACCAGATTCATTAATAAATTATAGTTTGGTACAATGCATGTTTAAAAGTATACTAAGGATTAAATTTGTGTCTAACAAGGAGTCTGTTTGATTTACTGATAATTAATTTTTTTACTAAGTCAACTTACCATGTATAATCATATTAACACAAAGAAATAAATTCAAAAAGTCTAAAAATGATTTTAGTTGATGTTTGCATTATATTAGATGGCTACTTTGCTTAATATATTAGTTGAACTCCTGAAAAGTAATATTCAACTCAAATTTCAGGAAATTATGTTACCTTAAGTATAATAGGAAAATAAGTTATTTGAGGGCAAACCATTCTTGATGGTAAATAAAAGATCATTTCCATTTTGTTTTTTAATTTTATGATCTATTTCTATTTAAAAGATGTAGCTTACATTGTAAAAAATATTTGGAACTCTATTAAGCAAACCATATAATAAACTGAAGTCTAAGCATAGAAATAAGTATACTCATTACATATTAAAAAATAAAGTTTTAAAAATTAGACTCCTCCACCCAAAAACTTGATTCAGTTTTAAATAGAATTGTTATCCCAGGAAGCTTCAAACTGTGTTTATGATGTACAGATAGAGGATATTTCCACCTGACTCAAGAATGTCTTGTTCTGAATTCACAAGGCAGTGAACATTTTTATGGCATAAAACTGTTCTACTCAAATGAATGGTACCCACACATGGACTTCTGAAGTTGCACTTATACGTCACATATTCTAGTGCACTTAAATAAATCTTCCCCTTCTGGAAAGCATGATTCCCTCAAGAGGCTTACTGAAATGCCAGCTCAACCAGGCCATGAAGTTCTAGGCTGGTGAACAATCCACCAGCCTGAAAACGTTCAGGTGCTAAGTTAAAACTAACACTTTCTCTTGTTTACATAAAGTATAAAGCAAAGCGTGCTTATTAGCACCTATCTAGGTGTTATTTTAAGCTTTTATACATAAATCAATCTTTGTTTTGTATTTTTGTCCACAAAGAAAAAAAAACCGAAATTACATGTTTCGGATTCAAATTATTCTTAAGTAACTTTACAGCCAAGAATAACCAATATTGATATGTTTAAAATAAATGGTGTTGACCTAAATATCTGTAACACATTGGTAATGTGATCATTTAATCATTGCTTAGTGTTAAACTTCTTCACATCTGAAAAGAATCTATATTTACAAGTTCTTAAATGTGCTGTGTCTCTGCTTTATAAATAAGGTTCATTGATAGGTAAAATTATTTTCTTACAAGTTAAAATCTTTGGTTT
Source organism: Leopardus geoffroyi (assembly GCF_018350155.1). Lineage (NCBI taxonomy): Eukaryota > Metazoa > Chordata > Mammalia > Carnivora > Felidae > Leopardus > Leopardus geoffroyi. Next base: position 142,476,276 of record NC_059331.1, on the reverse strand, counting down.
AGTGACATACTTAACAAGAAGTTAAATAAAACCCAACTCTCTTCTAAAAACTTCAATATACTTTTAGGCAATAGGCAGTAAACTATACAAGCTAATCATCCTGTGTGCTAACTTTCTAACATCTTTTAGGCAATATATACTAACATATACTAACATATAACTAACATATACTTTTAGGCAATAGGCAGTAAACTATACAAGCTAAACATCCTGTGTGCTAACATCTTTTTTAAAACCCTCTTTAAGCTTTGCTGCTTTGGATAGCAACAGATAACAAGATGTCCTCTCATCCACCTTTTTTATTTTTCTTTATTGAATCCTGCAGTGTTGACACAACAATTCAAAAGAGCTACAAGCAACACTATGTGGCAGAGTTGTTTCTTAAGAACACTTGGGGATGATTTTAGGATATAAACATGCAATAGTCCCCAAAAACTCCTAGGCTGAAAAAACAAAATAGAAAAACCCAACTTTCAAAGTTGTACTTTATGCTGTTCTGAAAGTAGAATCCTTGCCTTTAATCATAATCATTGACTTTCTCCAAATTCCTCATCTAAGAATAATCTGAGAGAATAGAAAGTCACAGAGTAACAAAAACAAACATGGTCTGTGTATCCTATAGTTTACAATACACATTGTCCATTTGGACATTTCCTCCAAATTAAATTCCATATCATAGTCAAAATTCTTTATATTGGTCACACTGGTTTTAGTAGTGAAGCACAATGCTGTTCCTTTAATGAAATTAACACTTAAAAAAATTTTTTTTAACATGTATTTATTTTTGAGGCAGAGAGAGACAGAGCATGAACGGGGGTAGGGTCAGAGAGAGAGGGAGACACAGAATCTGAAACAGGCTCCAGGCTCTGAGCTGTCAGCACAGAGCCGGGCGCTGGGCTGGAACTCACAGACCGCGAGATCATGACCTGAGCTGAAGTCGGCCGCTTAACCGACTGAGCCACCCAGGTGCCCCTGAAATTAACACTCTTGAGAATGATTTGCCAATCTAGTTCCCTACATTCCCAGTAACTACTTTATTGGACTATTTAATAAAATATATCTTGGAGTAAATATATCAGTTGGTTGAGTGTCTGACTCTTGATTTCAGCTCAGGTCATGATCTCACTGTTCATGGGATCAAGCCCTGTGCTGGACTCTGCATGGACAGTGTGGAGTTTGCTTGGGATTCTCTCTCTCCCCCTCTCTCTGCCCCTACCCCTCTCCCTCTTTCTCAAAATAAATAAACTTTAGAAACAAAAGTATATCTTTACTGAATATAAAAACGTTCTATGTGTTGAAACATACTCAACACTTTAGATTTTTGAATACAACAAATATCTATACTGAGAAAAAAATTTCTCTCTCTAGGAGACCATTTTCGTTACATCTTTCAGAGGATTTTCCATCACAGATTCACTATGAGTGATTACGGAACGAAAATTTGGACTGTGAAAATAATGGTCCAATAAATAATATTTAATGAGGGAGTAATGAAATTTATTTATTTATAGGCTTCCTGATCTGGTCTTAAATATGAATTTTGTATACGAATGTATACAAAATTTCTCTTGAGAAATTTGTTTAAAAATTCATACTTTAAAAAACTGGCTTCCTGTCTTCTTCCAAAGGAGGAGATCAGTACTTTTTAAAAATAATTTTTAGGGGCACCTGGGTGGCGCAGTCGGTTAAGCGTCCAACTTCAGCCAGGTCACGATCTCGTGGTCCGTGGGTTCGAGCCCCGCGTCAGGCTCTGGGCTGATGGCTCAGAGCCTGGAGCCTGTTTCCGATTCTGTGTCTCCCTCTCTCTCTGCCCCTCCCCCGTTCATGCTCTGTCTCTCTCTGTCCCAAAAATAAATAAACGTTGAAAAAAAAATTAAAAATAATTTTTAGTTCTCACATATTTATTCTGCCATTCCTATATGAGAGGGAGTTCCCCTTTAAGTATTACACTAATAAATATCTTAATGAAGTAAATGTCATAGACATTGAGCATCTATGCCTAATACATCACAAAAGGAGACAACAAAAGAATTTAGGCCTCCTGGAAGAATACAGTAGACCTATGAAGTACTCTTGCCAAATAAATTTAACATAAGTAGAATCATCCCCTAGATAAAATTTCCAATATAGAATATAGAGGAACACATTAAAATATCCCATGGTGATGAAATAAGCCCAAGCAGACTGAGGGAAACATCTTGGGTCGAAAATCTACTGGGTTTCTTCAATAAATAGATTTTAAGAATAAAAGAGAAATGGGGCAATCTGTACAATAAAAGAGACTCAAAAGACTTAAATACCTCCTCTAAATTAACAGGAGATCTGTCCTGATTCAATATGCACAGTTGGTTACTCCCTTCCCCTTCCTTTTCCATTACTTCATTCAGCTTATTATGTTTTCATTCTCAAGTGAATGGGTGAACATCAGAAAACACTTAAGAATCACAGTTTTTGGGGTGCCTGGGTGACTCAGTTGGTTAAGCATCTGACTTTGGCTCAGGTCATGATCTCAAGTTGGTGAGTCTGAACCCCACATCAGGCTCTGCACAAAAGTTGGGAGCCTGGAGCCTGCTTCAGATTCTGCGTCTCCCTTTCTCCCTGCCCCTCACCCACTCATGTTCTGTATCTATCTCTCCCTCTCAAAAATAAATAAACATTAAAAAAAAATAACAATTGTGGCTTTGGAAGCAACGGAAACATGGCAGCAGAGTAGGAGGACCCTGGGCTCACCTTATCCCACAAATATAACTAGATAATTTCCAAATCATTCCAAATACCCCAGAAATCTACTGGAATACTGGCAGAACAACTCCACAACTTAAGACAGAGAGGAGGCCACATTGGGGAAGGTAGGAAATGGCCTGGGAGAGAAACTGATCATGGACGCTATGATGGGGAGGGATCCAGTTTCATGGAGAAGGGTGAGAGACAGACTAGTATACAGGAGAGTACACAAGGAAGACAAATCTCCATAGCAATTGGGTTGGAAAGCCAGAGGGCCCAGACTTCATAAGTTCTTGCAACCAATGGTACTTAAAGCCTGAGCTTTTAAAGGTCAGCATGCTTGGCTCTGGAAGAGTTTAGAGGACATTGGGGCTGCTCTTGAAGAAAAGACAGGGCAAAGAGCCCATCAACATACAGCATGAAAATATTGATCTGAAGAGCACCTGGGACACAAAGTAGAGAGGTTAGTTGCTCATCTTGAAGCCTATCCCAGAGAGGCACTGTTCCCAGAGAGATAACTCCAAGAACAAAGGAACCATGTCATTTCCCTCCCCGACCTCTCAGCATAACCACCTGTGTGAAGAAGGGTGGTGCCCACACTTGCTGCCTACATTGCTTACACCAAGCTCCCCCAACCCCCGCTCCAGAGGAAATGCCCTTCCTAGTCATGATTGCTTCAGTTCCACTACTGTGGGCCCCTGCCCCCCCCCCCAGAAGACTAGCCCAAACCCCTGGCCACACCATACCTCCTGACCCAGGAGTTTTGTGAGGTCTTGGTTCCAGTGGTGGTGGTGACAGGTCCTATTTCACAAGCAGACAAGAGCACTCATAGTTAATACATGCCACATCCAGGCCAGAGACCAAACATTTCCTATAACAGGCAGAGAAAGCCTCTGCAGATGACTGGCCTAAAGGATAAAGTGTCCAGGACAAAACAGTAGAGCACACGCAGCACACATTGGAGATACTCCCAGAAGCTCCAGTGCCTGGGGAACAGGGTACACCATATGACAGGGTACTACAGGAACTCTCCTTAAGGCCATTACCCTCAAAAACAGGAGATGTGTCTGACTATTATAACAGAGAAATAGACACAAACATTTAGACAAATGAGAAGACAGAGAAATTTGTCCCAAATGAAAGAACAGGACAAGGCTATGGCTGGAGATCAAAGTGGAACAGATTAAGTAATAAGCCTGATGGAGAATTTAAAATAACGATTATAAGGATACTCACTGAACATGAGAAAAGAGTGGAAGACATCAGTGAGAACAGTAACACAGATAAGGAATAGCATAGAGATAAAGGGCTCAATAAATGAAATGAGAAACATGAGTGATGGAATGAAAAGCAGGCTGGAAGAAGCACAGGAACAAATTAATGACCTAGGAGACAGAGTAAAATAATGGAAAGTAATCACGCTGAACAAAAGAGAAAAAAGAATCATGCAATATGAGAATAGACTTAGGTGACTCAGTGCCTGAATAATAACATTTGTATTATAGGAATCCAAGAAGGAGGAAGAGGAGGAGGAGGAGGAGGAGGAGGAGGAGGAGGAGGAGGAGGGAGAAAGGGGACAGATAATTTATCTGATGAAATAATAGCTGAAAACTTACCTGTTCTGGGGAAGGAAACAAATATCCAGATCTAAGAGGCACAGAGAACCCTCAACAAAATACACAAAAGCAGATCCACACCAAGATATATTATGATTAAAATGGCAAAATATAGTGATACAAAAAATATATTAAAAGCAGCAAGATAAAATAATACAGTTACATACAAAGTAAACCCCATAAGATAATCAGTGGATTTTTCAGCAGAATTTTCCAAGCTAGGAAGGAGTAGCAAGATATATTCAAAGTGCTAAATTGGAAAGACCTGTAGCCAAGAAATCTAGATCCAGCAAGGCTATCATTCAGAAGAAAAGGAGACATAAAAGGTTTCCCAAACAAAAACTAAAGGAGTTCATGACCATTAAAAGAGTCCTGAAAGAAATATTAAAGGGGACTCTCAAAGAGAGTGGAAAGGAGAGACCAAACATGACAGTATGAAGGTAGGAAACACAAAAGCAGGGGAAAAAATGAATATTTTCTTTAAAAATCAGTCAAGGAAATCACAAAATAAAAGGATGTAAAATAGGACATCATGTATGTAAAATATGGGAAGGAAGGAGTAAAGAATGGGTTTAAACTTAAATGACCATCAATTTAATATACACTGCTATATGCAGATGTTATATACAAATATAATGGTAACCACAAGTCAAAAACCACTAATAAATATCCAAAGAAAAAAGAAAGAGAAAGAAATCCAAATACATCATTAAAGAAAACCAGCCAACTGTGAGAGAGAAAGACAAGAAAGGATCAGAGAAAACCTTCAGAAACAACCACAACATAAGTAATAAAATGACAATAGATACATATCTACCAATAATTACTTTGAATATAAATGGACTAAATGCTCCAATCAAAAGACCTAGGGGATTAGAATGGATTAAAAAACAAGACCCATCTATATGCTGCCTACAAGAGATTCATTTTAGACCTAACCACACCTGCAGATAGACAGTGAAGGGATAGAGTAACATCTAACATGAAATGGATGTCCAAAGAAAGCTGGAGTAGCAATACTTACATCGGACGAAATACACTTTAAAACAAAAACTATACAAGAGACAAAGAAGGATACTATATAATAATAAAGGGCACAAAGAAGAAGATATAACAAATGTAAATATTTATGCACCCAACATGAAAGCACCCAAATACATAAAGCTGTTAATAATTAGCATGGAGGAACTGATCAATAGGAATATGATAATAGTCGGGGACTTTACCACCCCACTGACATCAATGGACAGATCATCTAAACAGAACATCAACCTGGAAACAATGTTTTTGAATGACACACTGGACCAGATGGATTTAACAGATATATTCAAAACATTCTATGCTAAAACAGCAAAATACACATTCTTTTCAAGTGCACAAGGAACATTGTCTGGAATAGATCACATTTTAGGCCACAGAACAAGCCTCAACAAATTCCAAAGAGGACCTACCATGCACCTTTCTGACCACAACACTATGAAAGTAGAAAATCAACAATAACAAAAGTTCTGGAAAGACTACAACTACATTTAGGTTAAATAACATGCTACTAAACAATGAATGGGTCAAACAGGAAATAAAAGAAGAAATAAAGCATATGAAAACACAATAGTTCAAAACCTTTGGGATTCAGCAAAAGCTGTTCTAAGAGGGAAGTTTGTAGCAATACAGGGCTACCTCAAGAAGCAAGAATAATCTCAAATAAATAATGTAAACTTACACCTTAAGGAGCTAGAAAAAGAACAAAAACAAGCGCTAAAACTACAGAAGAAAGGAAACTAAAAAAAGGAAATAAATGACATGAAAACTAAACAAACAAACAAAAAGACCAAATCAATGAAACCAGAAGCTGGTTCTTTGAAAAAAAAAACATTAAAATTGACAAATCTCTAGACAGATTTATCAAGAAGAGAAATAACCCAAATAAATAAACACAAAAGAGAGGGAAGAAAGAATAAACAGCAAAGAAATACAATTAAAAGAGAATATTATGAAAAACTATATGTCAACAAATTGGACAACCTAGAAGAAATGGATAAATTCTTAGAAACATAGAAACTACTAAAACTAAAACAAGAAAATATAGAAAATTTGAACACATTTATAACCAGTAAAGATATTAACTCAGTAATAAAAAAAAAACTCCCAAATAAAAGTCCAGGACCATAGGCAAATGCTACCAAACATTTATTTTTTTTTCAATATATGAACTTTATTGTCAAATTGGTTTCCATACAACACCCAGTGCTCATCCCAAAAGGTGCCCTCCTCAATACCCATCACCCACCCTCCCCTCCCTCCCACCCCCCATCAACCCTCAGTTTGTTCTCAGTTTTTAAGTGTCTCTTATGCTTTAGCTCTCTCCCCCTCTAACCTCCTTTTTTTTTTTTCCTTCCCCTACCTCATGGGTTTCTGTTAAGTTTCTCAGGATCCACATAAGAGTGAACACATATGGTATCTGTCTTTCTCTGTATGGCTTATTTCACTTAGCATAACACTCTCCAGTTCCATCCATGTTGCTACAAAGGGCCATATTTCATTCTTTCTGATTGCCACATAGTACTCCATTGTGTATATAAACCACAATTTCTTTATTCATTCATCAGTGGATGGACATTTAGGCTCTTTCCATAATTTGGCTATTATTGAGAGTGCTGCTATAAACATTGGGGTACAAGTGCCCCTATGCATCAGGACTCCTGTAACCCTTGGATAAATTCCTAGCAGTGCTATTGCTGGGTCATAGGGTAGGTCTATTTTTAATTTTTTGAGGAACCTCCACACTGTTTTCCAGAGTGGCTGCACCAATTTGCATTCCCACCAACAGTGCATGAGGGTTCCCATTTCTCCACATCCTCACCACCATCTATAGTCTCCTGATTTGTTCATTTTGGCCACTCTGACTGGTGTGAGGTGATATCTGAGTGTGGCTTTGATTTGTATTTCCCTGATGAGGAGCCACGTTGAGCATCTTTTCATGTGCCTGTTGGCCATCCGGATGTCTTCTTTAGAGAAGTGTCTATTCATGTTTTCTGCCCATTTCTTCACTGGGTTATTTGTTTTTCGGGTGTGGAGTTTGGTGAGCTCTTTATAGATTTTGGATACAAGCCCTTTGTCTGATATGTCATTTGCAAATATCTTTTCCCATTCCGTTGGTTGCCTTTTAGTTTTGATGGTTGTTTCCTTTGCTGTGCAGAAGCTTGTTATCTTCATAAGGTCCCAGTAGTTCGTTTTTGCTTTTAATAATACCCTTGCCTTTGGGGATGTGTCAAGTAAGAAATTGCTACGGCTGAGGTCAGAGAGGTCATTTTCTGCTTTCTCCTCTAGGGTTTTGATGGTTTCCTGTCTCACATTCAGGTCCTTTATCCATTTTGAGTTTATTTTTGTGAATGGTGTGAGAAAGTGGTCTAGTTTCAACCTTCTGCATGTTGCTGTCCAGTTCTCCCAGCATCATTTGTTAAAGAGACTGTCTTTTTTCCATTGGATGTTCTTTCCTGCTTTGTCAAAGATGAGTTGGCCATACATTTCTGGGTCTAGTTCTGGGGTTTCTATTCTATTCCATTGGTCTATGTGTCTGTTTTTGTGCCAATACCATGCTGTTTTGATGATGACAGCTTTGTAGTAGAGGCTAAAGTCTGGGGTTGTGATGCCTCCTGCTTTGGTCTTCTTCTTCAAAATTACTTTGGCTATTCGGGCCTTTTGTGGTTCCATATGAATTTTAGGATTGCTTGTTCTAGCTTCGAGAAGAATGCTGGTGCAATTTTGATTGGGATTGCATTGAATGTGTAGATAGCTTTGGGTAGTATTGACATTTTGACAATATTTATTCTTCCAATCCATGAGCACAGAATGTTTTTCCATTTCTTTATATCTTCTTCAATTTCCTTCATAAGCTTTCTATAGTTTTCAGCATACAGATCTTTTACATCTTTGGTTAGATTTATTCCTAGGTATTTTATGCTTCTTGTTGCAATTGTGAAGGGGATCAGTTTCTTTATTTGTCTTTCTGTTGCTTCATTATTAGTGTATAAGAATGCAACTGATTTCTGTACATTGATTTTGTATCCTGCAACTTTGCTAAATTCATGCATCAGTTCTAGCAGACTTTTGGTGGAGTCTATCGGATTTTCCATGTATAATATCATGTCATCTGCAAAAAGTGAAAGCTTGACTTCATCCTTGCCAATTTTGATGCCTTTGATTTCCTTTTGTTGTCTGATTGCTGATGCTAGAACTTCCAACACTATGTTAAACAACAGCGGTGAGAGTGGGCATCCCTGTCGTCTTCCTGATCTCAGGGAAAAAGCTCTCAGTTTTTCCCCATTGAGGATGATGGTAGCTGTGGGCTTTTCATAAACGGCTTTTATGATGTTTAAGTTATGTTCCTTCTATCCCAACTTTCTCAAGCGTTTTTATTAAGAAAGGATGCTGAATTTTGTCAAAGACCTTTTCTGCATCGATTGACAGGATCATATGGTTCTTATCTTTTCTTTTATTAATGTGATGTATCACGTTGATTGATTTGCGAATGTTGAACCAGCCCTGCATCCCAGGAATGAATCCCACTTGATCATGGTGAATAATTCTTTTTATATGCTGTTGAATTCGATTTGCTAGTATCTTATTGAGAATTTTTGCATCCATATTCATCAGGGATATTGGCCTGTAGTTCTCTTTTTTTACTGGGTCTCTGTCTGGTTTAGGAATCAAAGTAATACTGGCTTCATAGAATGAGTCTGGAAGTTTTCCTTCCCTTTCTATTTTTTGGAATAGCTTGAGAAGGATAGGTATTATCTCTGCTTTAAACGTCTGGTAGAGGGGCGCCTGGGTGGCGCAGTCGATTAAGTGTCCGACTTCAGCCAGGTCACGATCTCGCGGTCAGTGAGTTTGAGCCCCACGTCAGACTCTGGGCTGATGGCTCAGAGCCTGGAGCCTGTTTCCGATTCTGTGTCTCCCTCTCTCTCTGCCCCTCCCCCGTTCATGCTCTGTCTCTCTCTGTCCCAAAAATAAATAAACGTTGAAACAAAAAATTAAAAAAAAAAAAAAAAAAAAAAAAAAAAACGTCTGGTAGAACTCCCCTGGGAAGCCATCTGGTCCTGGACTCTTATTTGTTGGGAGATTTTTGATGACTGATTCAATTTCTTCACTGGTTATGGGTCTGTTCAAGCTTTCTATTTCCTCCTGATTGAGTTTTGGAAGTGTGTGGGTCTTTAGAAATTTGTCCATTTCTTCCAGGTTGTCCAGTTTGTTGGAATATAACTTTTCATAGTATTCCCGGATAATTGCTTGTATCTCTGAGGGATTGGTTGTAATAATTCCATTTTCATTCATGATTTTATCTATTTGGGTCATCTCCCTTTTCTTTTTGAGAAGCCTGGCTAGAGGTTTATCAATTTTGTTAATTTTTTCAAAAAACCAACTCTTGGTTTTGTTGATCTACTCTACAGTTTTTTTAGATACTATATTGTTTATTTCTGCTCTGATCTTTATTATTTCTCTTCTTCTGCTGGGTTTGGGGTGTCTTTGCTGTTCTGCTTCTATTTCCTTTAGGTGTGCTGTTAGATTATGTATTTGGGATTTTTCTTTTTTCTTGAGATAGGCCTGGATTGCAATGTATTTTCCTCTCAGGACTGCCTTTGCTGCATCCCAAAGCATTGGGATTGTTGTATTTTCATTTTCGTTTGTTTCCATATATTTTTAAATTTCTTCTCTAATTGCCTGGTTGACCCACTCATTCGTTAGTAGGGTGTTCTTTAACCTCCATGCTTTTGGAGGTTTTCCAGACTTTTTCCTGTGGTTGATTTCAAGCTTCATAGCATTGTGGTCTGAAAGTATGCATGGTATGATTTCGATTCTTGTATACTTATGAAGGGCTGTTTTGTGACCCAGTATATGATCTATCTTGGAGAATGTTCCATGTGCACTCGAGAAGAAAGTATATTCTGTTGCTTTGGGATGCAGAGTTCTAAATATATCTGTCAAGTCCATCTGATCCAATGTATCATTCAGGTCCCTTGTGTCTTTATTGCCCGTGTGTCTAGATGATCTATCCATTGTTGTAAGTGAAGTATTAACGTCCCCTGCAATTACCACATTCTTATCAATAAGGTTGCTTATGTTTATGAGTAATGGTTTTATATATTTGGGGGCTCCTGTATTTGATGCATAGACATTTATAATTGTTAGCTCTTCCTGATGGATAGACCCTATGATTCTTATATAATGCCCTTCTTCATCTCTTGTTACAGCCTTTACTTTAAAGTCTAGTTTGTCTGATATAAGTATGGCTACTCCAGCTTTCTTTTGACTTCCAGTGGCATGATAAATAGTTCTCCATCCCCTCACTCTCAATCTGAAGGTGTCCTCAGGTCTAAAATGAGTCTCTTGTAGACAGCAAATAGATGGGTCTTGTTTTTTAATCCATTCTGGTACCCTATGTCTTTTGGTTGGTGCATTTAGTCCATTTATATTCAGTGTTATTATAGAAAGATATGGGTTTAGAGTTACTGTGATATCTGTAGGTTTCATGCTTGTAGGGATGTCTCTGGTACTTTGTCTCACAGGATCCCCCTTAGGATCTCTTGTAGGGCTGGTTTAGTGGTGACGAATTCCTTCAGTTTTTGTTTGCTTGGGAAGACCTTTATCTCTCCTTCTATTCTAAATGACAGACTTGCTGGATAAAAGATTCTCAGCTGCATATCTTTTCTGTTCATCTCATTGAAGATCTCCTGCCATTCCTTTCTGGCCTGCCAAGTTTCAGTACAGAGATGAGTCACGAGTCTTATATGTCTCCTTTTGTATGTTAGAGCACGTTTATCTCTAGCTGCTTTCAGAATTTTCTCTTTATCCTTGTATTTTGCCAGTTTCACTATGATGTGTCGTGCAGAAGATCGATTCAAGTTATGTCTGAAGGGAGTTCTCTGTGCCTCTTGGATTTCAGTTCCTTTTTCCTTCCCCAGATCAGGGAAGTTCTCAGCTATGATTTCTTCAAGTAAACCTTCAGCACCTTTCCCTCTCTCTTCCTCTTCTGGAGTACCAATTATGCGTAGATTATTTCTCTTTAGTGCATCACTTAGTTCTCTAATTTTCCCCTCATACTCTTGGAATTTTTTTATCTTTTTCTCAGCTTCTTTTTTTTCCATAATTTTATCTTCTAGTTCACCTATTCTCTCCTCTGCCTCTTCAATCCGAGCCGTGGTTGTCTCCATTTTATTTTGCTTCCCATTAATAGTATTTTTTAGCTCCTCCTGGCTGTTCCTTAGTCCCTTGATCTCTGCAGCAATAGATTCTCTGCCGTCCTGTATACTCTTTTCAAGCCCAGCGATTAATTTTTTGACTATTATTCTAAATTCACTTTCTGTTATATCGTTTAAATCCTTTTGATCAGTTCTTTAGCTGTCGTTATTTCCTGGAGATTCTTTTGAGGGGAATTCTTCCGTTTCATCATTTTGGATAGTCACTGAAGTGGTGCGGAACTGTGGGGCACTTCCCCTGTGCTGTCTTGAATAACTTGCGTTGGTGGGCAGGGCCGCAGTCAGACCTGATGTCCGCCCCCAGCCCACTGCTGGGGCCGCAGTCAGACCTGATGTCTGCCCCCAGCCCACCGCTGGGGCCACAGTCAGACTGGTGTGTGCCTGTCTTCCCCTCTCCTAGAGGCGGGATTCACTGTGGGGTGGTGTGGCCCATCTGGGCTACTTGCACACTGCCAGGCTTGTGGTGCTGGGGATCTGGCGTATTAGCTGGGGTGGGTAGGCAAGGTGCACAGGGGCGGGAGGGGCAGTCTCAGCTCAATTTTTCTTTGGAGATCCGCTTCGGGAGGGGCCCTGCTGCACCAAGAGGGAGTCAGACCCGCCGGAGGATGGATCTGCAGAAGCACAGCCTTGGGTGTTGGCGTGGTGCAAGCAAGTTCCCTGGCAGGAACTGGTTCCCTTGGGATTTTGGCTGGGGGATGGGCGAGGGAGATGGCGCTGGGGAGCCCTTTGTTCCCCACCAAGCTGAGCTCTGTCATCCGGGGCTCAACAACTCTCCCTCCCATTGTCCTCCAGCCCTCCCGTTCTCCGAGCAGAGTTCTTAACTTATGACCTCCCAGATGCTAAGTCCGCTTGCTGTTGGAACACACTCAGTCCAGCCCCTCCGCTTTTGCAAGCCAGACTCGGGGCTCTGCTTGGCCGGCAGGCCGCCCCTCTGCCCCGGCTCCTTCCCACGAGTCCATGGAATACACATCACCTCGCCGCCCTTCCTACCCTCTTCCGTGGGCCTCTCGTCTGCGCTTGGCTGGGGAGACTCCATTCTGCTAGTCTTCTGGTGGTATTCTGGGTTATTTAGGCAGGCGTAGGTGGAATCTAAGTGATCAGCAGGACGCGCGGTGAGCCCAGCATCCTCCTACGCCGCCATCTTCCCAGGATCTCTCCAAACATTTAAAGAAGAGTTAATACCTATTCTCAAACTATTCCAAAAATATAGAAAAGGAAGGAAAACTTCCAAATTCATTCTATGAGGTCATCATTACCCTGATGCCAAAACCAGATGAAGACACTACATAGAAAGAGAACTACTGGTCAATATCTCTGCTGAGCATAGATGTACAAATCCTCAACAAAATGCTAGCAAACCAAATCCCACAATATATTTAAAAACTCATACGCCACAATCAAGTGGGATTTATTCCTGGATTGCAAGGGTGGTTCAATAATCACAAATCAATCAATGTGACATATCACATCAGTAAGAGAAATGATAAGAACCATATGATCATTTCAATAGATGCAGAAAAAGAATTTGACAAAGTATAACCCCCATTCATGATATCAGAGGGAAGATACCACAACATAATAAAGGCCATAAATAAAAAACTCACAGTTAAGATTATTCTCAATGGGGAAAAACTGAGAGCTTTTCCCCTAAGGTCAGGAAAAAGGATATCCACTCTCACCACTTTCATTCAATGCAGTACTGGAAGTCCTAGCCACAGCAATCATGCAACAAAAATAAAAGGCATCCATATTGGTAAGGAAGAAAGAAAACTTTCACTATTTGCAAATGACATGATACCATATATAGAAAACCCTAAAGACTCCATCAAAAAACTACGAGAACTGTGGGGCGCCTGAATGGCGCAGTCGGTTAAGCGTCCGACTTCAGTCAGGTCACGATCTCGCGGTCCGTGAGTTCGAGCCCCGCGTCGGGCTCTGGGCTGATGGCTCAGAGCCTGGAGCCTGTTTCCGATTCTGTGTCTCCCTCTCTCTCTGCCCCTCCCCCGTTCATGCTCTGTCTCTCTCTGTCCCAAAAATAGATAAACGTTGAAAAAAAATTAAAAAAAAAACAAAACAAAAAAACTATGAGAACTGTAAATGAATTCAGTAAGGTCACAGGACATAGATATCAATGTACAGAAGTCTGTTGCATTTGTCAACACTAATAATGAAACAGCAGAAAGAGGAATTAAGGAATTAATCCCATTTACAATTGCACCAAAAAGAATAAAATACCTAAGAATAAATCTAACCAAAGAGGTGAAAGATCTGTACTTTGAAAACAACAAAACACTGATGAAAGTTATTGAAGATGATGCAAAGAAACGGAAAGACATTCATGCTCGTGGATCGAAAGAACAAATATTGTTAAAATGTCTATACCACCCAAAGCAATCTACACATTTAATGTCATCCCTATCAAAACACGCACAGCATTTTTCACAGAACTAGAACAAATAATCCTAAAATTTGTATGGAACGATAAAAGACCCAAATAGCCAAAGCAATCCCAAAGAAGAAAAGCAAAATTGGAGGCATCACAATTCTGGGCTTCGAGTTATATTACAAAGCAGTAGTAATGAAAACAGTATGATACTGGCACAAACAGACTCACAGATCAATGGTGCAGAATAGAAAATCCAGAAATGAATCCACAATTGTGTGGTCAATTAATCTTTGACAAGGGAGGCAAGAATATGCAATGGGAAAAAGACAGACTCTTTAACAAATGGTGTGGGAAACCTGGACAGCAACATGCAAAAGAATGAAACTGGACCACTTTCTCATACCAAACACAAAAATAAATTTAAAGTGAATTAATAGACCTAAATGTGAGACAGCAAACCATCAAAATCCTAGAAAAGAGCCCTTATTTCTAGATTAGACTCCAGAGGCAAGGGAAACAAAATCAACAATAAACTATTGGGACTACATCAAAATAAAAAGCTTCTTCACAGTGAAGGAAACAACCAAAACAAACTAAAGGACAACTTAAGGAATGGGAGAAGATATTTGCAAATGACATATCCAATAGAGGGTTAGTATCCCAATATATAAAAAATTTATACAAGACCAAGAAAAATCCAATTTAAATTTAAAAATGGGCAGAGGACTTGAACAGACATTTTTCCAAAGGAGATAAACAGATGGCCAACTAACACATGAAAAGATGCTCATAGTCGTTTATCAGAGAAATGCAAAACAAAAACTATAATGAGGTATCATCATAGAACTGTCATAAAAATTAAAATAATTAAAAAAATAAACAAGAAACAGCAAGTGTTGGCAAGGATGTGGAAAAAGGGGAACACTCTTGCACTATTGGTGATAATGCAAACTGGTACAGCCACTTTAGAAAATGGTATGGAGATTCCTCAGAAAGTTATAAGTAGAAGTACCCTACGATCCAGCAATTGCACTACTGGGTATTTATTCAAAGAATACAAAAAATTCAAAGGGATACATGCACCCCTGCCTTTCTTGCGGCATTATTTAGAATAGCCAAGATATGGAAGCAGCCCAATGTCCATTGATTGATGAATGGATAAAGAAGATGTACTACACACACACACACACACACACACACACACACACACAGCACTATTATTCATCCATAAAAAAAAAAGAATGACATCTTTTCATTTGTAATTACATGGTGGAGCTGGAGAAGGTAATACTGAGTAAAATAAGTCCATCAAATAAAGACAAATACCTTAGGATTTTATTCATATGGGTAATTTAAGAAACAAAACAAATGAGCAAGGGGGAAAAAAAGAGACAAACCAAGAAACAGAATCTTAACTGTAGAAAACTGATGGTTACCAGAGGGGAGTTGGGTGGGAGCTGGGTAAAATAAAGTGATGGGGATTAAGGAGTGCACTTGTGGTGAGCATTGGGTGATTGAAATAAAAACTTTAAAAAAGTAATAAAAAGATGAAACAAAGAATCACAGGTAGCTGGATTCTGTTCCATTGCACATTACAACTACCTTCTTATAAGGACACTGCAATGACAGAAGAAAACCAAAGAAAATACGTTTTCAAAAGTCTCCTGTGCTGTATACTTGGAATTGTAATTTGCCAATAGACACTCACACAAAATTTGGAAGATGGAAGAAGCACACACAAACAGAGTAAGACTCATTGTCTCCTGGTTTGCTATTCCACTTCAACCCACTGTAGCTACCGGTGGGAAATTCTCAGAATCTCCATAATGACAGTAGCTTTTGGGTGAAGTGCAGAGCCACAGCTCAGAAAGTCAGTGTTGGTTTTTGGACTTTTAAATCCTCAGCTCTTCCCACAGGGGTAAGCTCCTAAATCTCTATTAAAACCCTTAACACCAGGAATACATAAAATGCATTCTGGTTTTCTGACTAAATCTTAAACGATATAATATCCCTATGGTTTGGTAATTAGAGAAAAAAAATTCTTACCAACTGGTTCTAGTTTTAAAATCCTGTGGAACAATTCTGACCCAATTTGAGCTCGATGCCCACTCCCATACCAATTACTGTAACCAGAAAGATGGATTTCTATGATTAGCTCAACCTGTGTAATTGTCCTGTGACTGCCCTGGGGAAGTCAGGTGTAATAAAGTCATTCTTACGAGAAGTCATACTTAAATTGAAAGGAGAGCATATCCCTACAGGGGAAAGGAAACTCTCAGAAAAATGTTAAGTACTAGGTAGATTCATAAATAAATTGCCACTATTTACCCCATCATTCGAGCCCCAACTCCCTCCATTTAGAGATACGGTGTCCTAAGGACAGGTCAAACTAGATGTGATTGTGGTTTGTCCTATAGCTTAAGTCTGAATAGCCAGAGGAGAGTCAAAATAAAGCAATAGAAAAGGGCCAAAATCATGAGACTGATCATCTAAAAAGGCAGAAAAGGCAAGACATTAAATGGCAATATGAATCCATTTTTTTAAAAAAGCAAGTATTCTAAAAATGATCATTCAACCTTGTCTGGCCATCCAACCAAAATATCACTCCCATCTCAATCTAAGTTCCTATCCTGCTTTATGTTTATTCTTGTATTATTATATCTTTATTTATTCCTATGCTGTCCTAGTAGAATTCAAGTGCCATGAGATCAGGGCCATGGATAATTTTGTTCATGCGTTTATTTCCAGTTTCTGGAAGTTGACCCAAGTAGATGCTGAATAAATACTTATTGCATTATCTGGTTGGCACAAGTTGGGTCGGGCAAATTCATTTGTGAAAAGTCCACTGATACTCAGCTATTGTGTGGTGTAACTTTCATACCAGAAGAGTTCTAACCTCAGCTTAAAGGTGCTGGGAGAGACTTCACCTTCATTTGATAATGTTTAAAGACATTGAAGATATAATCATAAATAAGTAGGTACTATTCTCCATGAGCTCACAGCCTACTGAGATGAAAAAATGATGTACTTCTCTTTAGTGATTAGGTATGTTTAAACCGAGGTAGGGGCTTATTGCAAATGACTGAGAACATATCTTCATGCTTACATTTATATAGCAGAAAGCATTATGACATAACAGCTCAATAAAATGTTAAATCAACACTAAAATGAGCAAAGAAAAAGTAAAAAAATAACACCAATGTCCAGTTTTGGTTCCATATGTCCAGGATGCATGAGAGGTAAAGATAAAGGGCAAACTACTGCCCTCAAGATTCGAGAGTCCAGCAGGTAAAACAGGCAGTTCATCGTTTACTAGAGCAAAGCCTTGGGGGTGGAGACCCTGGAACCAGTGCTGGGAAGGAAAGGCTGAATTGTAAATTCAGGAGTTGCTCAGTGTAGACAAGCCTAAGACTTAAAAACTACAGGGGTCCCAGTCATACGGAAACACACAATTTTCTGAGACTTACCTCCAAGAGCTTGACTAGGTTCTCACAGTAAATATCAGAAAATCTCAGGTTTCTAGCAAGGAGAGGGAGAAAGGAAACTTTTTTTTCTTTTTTAAAGATGATCAGAGCTGGGGCACCTGGATGGCTCAGTCAGTTAAGCATCTGACTTTGGCTCAAGTCATGATCTCGCAGTTTGTGAGTTTGAGCCCTGCTTCGGGCCCTGTGCTGACAGCTCAGAGCCTGAAGCCTACTTCGGATTCTGTGTCTCCGTCTCACTCTCCAACCCTCCCCCTGTTTGCACTCTGTCTGTCTCTCTCTCTCAAAAATAAATAAACTTTATAAAAAAAAGAGCAGAGCAATTTTTTTAATGTTTATTTACTTTGGAGAGAGAGACCACGAGCAGGGGAGGGGCAGAAAGAGAAAGGGAGGCACAGAATCCAAAGCAGGCTTCAGGCTCTGAGCTGTCAGCAGAGTTCAACGTAGGGCTGGAACCCACAAACCACGAGATCATGACCCCAGCCAAAGTTGGAGACTCAACAAACAAAGCCACCCAGGCACCCCAAAAGAAAACATTTTTAAACACACCAAGCACTATGTTCTTAATAAGGACTGGCCTCAGGAGACACTAGTTATCCAAGCCTAACCAGATGGTTATTATCAGGGCCTAACTGATCTGGGGAAAGAGAAACACCCAACTGCGCGCCCCTCTAGCCTCCCATGTGGGAGAAGGGAAATAGCCAACTCCTGCCCACTATAGTCATCATCTCCCACCCAAAGGGGGAGGAAAAAATACTGAGAACACCTGTGAAGCTCACAGATCAGCGCCATAAACTCACTAAGAACGGAGACCTAATCATAGGGCTATAGAACCCTTGCTATATTCCACACCTAACACCACATCACTAAAGTCCTATTCACAGCAGTTCCTTTTAGCCAGTACATCATTTCTGGCTATCAAGAAAACATTACAAGGCATTTCGAATGGGAAAAACAAAAAACAAACAACCCCCCCGCCCCTGCAATTTGAAGAAATAGAGCAAGCATCAGAATGAGACGTGACAGGGATATTGGACTTAGCAGCTAGGAATTTAAAACAACTATGATAAATACTCTAAGGACTCTGATGGACAAAGTGGGCAGCATATAAGAACAAATGGGCCATGTAAGTAGAAAGATGAAAATTCTAAGAAAAAAAACAAAAAGAAAAACTAGAGATCAAAAACATTATCACGGAAATGACTTTTAGTGACTTTAGTGACTAATACGTAGACACAGTTGAGAAAAGAATCTCTGAGCCGAGAATATCTTAGTAAAACCTCCAAAAACTGAAAAGCAAACAGAAACCAAAGACTGAAGAAAAAAAATAACAAAAAATAAAAAAATAAAAAAATTCAACCACTGTGGGATGACTACAAAAAGTATAATATACACATAATGGCAATATCAGAAGGAGGAGAAAGAAACATTTAAAGCAATAATGACTGAAAATTTCCTCCCCAATTAGTGTCAAACACCAAACCACAGATCTAGGAAGCTCAGAGAACACAAATCAGTATAAATGCCCCCAAAATCTCCACCTTGGTGTTCTGTTTTCAAACCACAGAAAATCAAAGATAAAGAAAAACAGCCTTGGAAAAAAGCCAGAAGGGAAAAAACACCTCATCTATAGAGGAACAAAGATAAAGATTGCATCCAACTTCTCCTCAGAAACAATCCAAGCAAGGAGAAAGGGAAGTGAAATATTTAAAGTATTGAGAGAAAAAACCAGCAACCTACAATCTGAATCCTATGAAATTATTCTTCAAAAGTGGAGGAGAAATAGACTTTCTAGGACCAACTAAAATTGAGAGAATTTGTTGCTAGTAGACCTGCCTTGCAAGAAAGGGTAAAAGGTCTTTAGAGAGAAGAAAAATAATATAGGTCAGACACACAGATCTATATAACAGAAGGAAGAGCATGAAAGAAGAAATATATGAAGATAAAATAATAGACCAATTCCCTATGGGTTCATAGTCTAATGTCTTCCCATAGATTTTATTTTAGGAATACCTGGTTCTGCTTTCTTTCAGTTTCCTCTGGGCGTGCTTGCAAAACCCAAGAACAAAACCTTGAGAAGTAAAAAATTCAACCACTCATTAGACTTTTGTTTTATTTATTGTTTTATTATTTTTCTACTTGATGTTAAAACAGATTTGGCTGAGTATGAACCAAGCTATTTGGCATTCTTGACCCACAATCTTTCTCGCCCCTCCTTCCTTTCTTCCTTCCTCCCTTTCTCTCCCCTCTGCACTCCACCCCTCTTCTTCTCTCTCATCTCGTCTCCATTATTAGCTTTTAAATTTCCAGTTGAGTTTCTAATAGTAAAATTAATTGAATGGACATTAAATAATTACAATTGACCAGGCAGATACGGATATGCAATTTTGTCCAACTCTACAAATATCTGAAGCAATTTATTGATTCTTGAGTCATCTCATTCAGATGGTTTTCCACTTTAACACTGATTAATACTCATTTTAGGTCACTCTTTATTACACTTCATTTACTCTGAATATTTTTATCCTACAAGTTTGTTTTTATTTCACAGCCCTATTTTTTAGTTTCAATAACACCAAATGCAGATTTTTCACAACTATTTTTTATATTCTTCATTTAAGCAAATATACTTATTTTAATACATTATTATATTTTAATCATTAAAAAATTAATAATAAGCTTGGTACTACTCATAGCATATAGCATTCTGCTGCCCCACATTCCTAGACTGGCTTAATAGTTTCATGACATAATTTTTAAATGCTGCAATAAGACAGGCACCTGGGTGGCTCAGTCAGTTAAGCATCTGACTCTTGATGTCTGCTCAGGTCATGATCTCACAGTTCATGAGTTCAAGCCTTACAACGGGCTACACTGTCAGCAGAAAGCCTGCCTGGGATTCTCTCCGCCCCTCCCCTGCTCTCTCTCTCTCTCTCTCAAAATAAATAAACCAAAAACAAACAAACAAACAAACATTAAAGTACTGAAATAAGAAAACTGCATGTATATCTATGGGGAGAGGAGAAAATAAAACCATTCAGAGTATGTCATAATCACTTGTGATCTTTGGGGATATAGCTGAAACTTATATTAACTTTAACGAAATAAACTCAGGAGTGATTAGAATGTCTACTGCTTACTAGGAAATGGATGTACGCTTCACAGGGCCACAAGGGTCCACAGGTTGTAGCAATAATTACAAAGATGAAGAAAGTGTGCATGTTGCAGGAAGGATGGGCACCAATAATATAAGAACTAGACTAGGTAATCTTTGATTCTCTCCAGCTCTGGACTCTAGCAATTCTGTGCTCAAAGTTTCCCAAGAACAGAAGCCTGGTTCCCTACAAAGATGTCCTTGACAAAACACAATCATAATGCCCCTAGAATTTTGTACCCCTGTCAATTATGACTGGGAAAATAGAGAAAATCCTGGAAAAAAAATTTTAAATAAAAAATAATTTAAAAAAAAAATAGTAAGTGCTGTCACTTAGTGTGAAAAGAAGGGATGATGGCTAGGGTGTATTTGTATGTATATTTAAAAGATCTTTTTGTAATTTCATGTCACTTGCTTACTCTGGTGATTATCCAGGGCAAGCTCCAGGAAATTCCAACATGTGTTATAGACTTGAAGAACTACAAAATACTTGATGCCTAAGTATTGGCATATGGTTTTTGTTGTTGTTGCTGTTTGTTTGTTTCTAAACCCTTTGTTTTAATAATATCTCTAGCTTTTTCATGTTGTGCCATTGCAGAGAGGATCATATAAGCAAACCTATAACTTATGCAGTCAATGTTAAAAGGTCAATTTGACTAAAATATTTGTTATTTGATTGATTTGGCATCATAATATTAGATCTGGACATGTCCAAATACATTGATGTGGTCTTTCCAGAAAAGGAATCTGAGAATCGATACAACTGCTATTCATCACCAAGACAGGATACCATGGCTATACTTACAGAGTTAGTGATGAATGAGGAAGAATACAGAGCTTCAGTGACAAGTATTCATGCAGAATTCCTAGTTTGCTCAGTACAGATACAGAGTGTTGCTACTAATACTCATCTTCTGGCCTTGTTATTCCATCTGTCCTTTTCCCTTTAATTTTCCTTGGTTCTACCTAAGGGTACTCCGTTACCGCCTATTTGTAGTTCTGCTACCCAGGCTTTCTTCCTTATTCTGGCTCACTTGCTCACAGCTGCAGGATCCAGTAAGTAATATTTTACAATTGGATCCTTCTAGGGTCAAACGTCCCCTCGATGGCAAGGCCTTCTACTTCTTTGATGTGTAAGTATTTGCATATGTTTTTGTTTGTTTGTTTTTAAACCCTTTCTTTTAACAATATCTCTAGCTTTTTCATGTTGTTCCATTGCAGAGAAGATCATATAAGCAAACACTAGCTTCCAGATTCTCCATACATCGGGCTTTATCCATGGTTATTTCTTATACTACACTGTTAACATTACCTTAAGGACTTTCAAAAAGAAATAATATTCTTTTATCATCTAAAAATGTTTAATTATTTAAATATTAATCTGTTCAAGATACATTGTCCATTTAGTTAGAAATATTTGAGGTATTTGGTCAAGGTAAACTTACCTTTTCACATGTATTTACATGAATGTATTTGAACGAATATATTTAAATGAAAATGTTTTTAATAAATAAGATTGACGCTAGATAAACTTTTGTAGTAAAGGCATCTCTTTGCAAGAGCTGCTACTTAAGGACTGATCCAAGGATTTCTAGAAAGAGAGCATCTTAACATATTTGAAGGCCTACAGTAGGTCTTGCCCCACCCCAGTAGTCTCAGCAGATTCTTTCTAGACTTACTCTACAACCCTGCCACCTTCTCCCTTTTTGCTTTAACTCTTGACTTTTTCCTAACTATGCCCCCACAACCACATTCAGTTTTTCCTGAACAAGCTTCCCTTAGATGCAGTATAGAACTTATGATGTAGTTGGCATAATTCTAGCATATAATTTCTATTTTCAGTGGTAACCATTCCTTCACATTTTTAGACTATATATTGGATGTATGCATATACCTCCTGAATTGTTTATTAGGTGGCAAAATTATGAATCATGTGTATGACATTACAGCTCATTGTAGGGTAGAGATTATTGGTATTCGTGTCAGCTATAAGAAATAAGTGAAAATCTTTTTCTCAGTAGGAAATGAGTTTAGTTCATTTTTTTTCTGGCAAGTAAACTTTATCTGAGAACTATATTACAAAAGCAAGGCCAGTGATTAACTCTTGCAATAATCTTCTATTGCCTCTGGCAGCATGTAAGAATTAAGGGGAGAATGGATTCCTCAAATATCAAATGCATGTAGAAAGAAGAAAGTGGTATGAAAGGTAGTGGGAAGAACAAAGCACTCTTTCTTTAATGATTATTTCTTACAGAAAGAGGCAAGAAGTAGTCACAGTAACAAGAGGCATTTTTTCTCATTTGGGGATCAAAAACCATGCAGCCTAAATCCAAAGATTATAGGAGGCCAAACCCATCCACTGAAAGCAGTGGGAGTGGGGGAGTGAGGCAGACTTTTGA
This sequence comes from Leopardus geoffroyi, assembly GCF_018350155.1. NCBI lineage: Eukaryota > Metazoa > Chordata > Mammalia > Carnivora > Felidae > Leopardus > Leopardus geoffroyi. The sequence continues at coordinate 142,453,262 of NC_059331.1, read as the reverse complement.
CAAGGTGGAAGAATATTCTAGGAAGGAAAGGGGAGGCTGAATTCTCTGCATAATGTATCTAGTAAGGCCAGACCCTCTCTTAGGAGCTCCCACTTCATCGAAAGTTCCCTAGTCATGCTCCAAAAGAGCCCAGTTTGAACTGATGATCAACAGATCTCCTTGCTACTTTGTTTATTTCATAAAATCATAGGACTAGAGTTTGGTTTAAAGTTAGGATATTATTTAAGATTGAGATAGAAAGGAATATTGGAACTGAACACAGAAATTTAGAAATATTATTTTCAGAAATCTGAGTTTATGGAGTCCATCAGACTTCTATTGGAATTGATTTTTAGGTCAATGTGATTCTTTCTTATTTTATTTTAATTTTTAAAATTTTGTTTCATGTTTATTTATTTATTGTGTGTGTGTGTGTGTGTGTGTGTGTGCGCGCATGCATTGTGTGTGTGTGTGTGTGTGTGTGTGTGCGCATGCATTGTGTGTGTGTGTGTGTGTGTGTGTGTGTGAGAGAGAGAGAGAGAGAGAGAGAGAGAGCAAGCAGGGAAGGGGCAGAGAGAGTGGGAGAGAGAAAATCCCAGGCAGACTCTGTGATGATTGAAGTGGGGCTGGATATCATGAACGCTGAGATCATGACCCGAGCTGAAATCAAGAGTTGGATGCTTAACCAACTGAGCCACCCAAGTGCCCCTAGGTCAATGTGACTCTTAAAAATTACCTGTCTTCCATGGAAATATAGTTCGTGATTTTATTTTCATTATGATACCTCTAACTCCTGTCCTTGATCTAAAAATTAAGCAATGTGTAATTAAATAAGGATACCACCATAGCACCAAGCTTCAGCTTGTTGCTTGAAGCTTGGAGCCAGTAAGTAATTAAGAGTCCATAACAGAGTAGGGGCTTGACTGTGGCTCAGAAAAGAATCAAGAATTTAAGCAGAATTTTGTACTAGCTTTCATTACTGTTTATAGACACAGAAATAAGAGAAGTACAAATGTCAAAAGGACGAGCTGTGTGTCTTGTGTTCTTTCCGTAAAAGGAAATTTGCTTTTAGATAAAGCTAATTATTTGTGAATTTCAGAGTTATACTCTAATGAATGAATTTACTCTGACCTATTAAAGATGGCTTGTGGGAAAACTGCTCTTTCTTGCTATATCTAAAACTCTACACACACATCTCTGCACACACATCATCCAGGGGTAGCTTGCTCAAACCTCACTTACATGATCCTTAAAATTAGAACAAATTGTGGGATTTGGCAAAACAATCAAACCTACATAAATGATAGCAAAGGTCAATATGTGTTTTCTTATCTTTGTTTACCAACATTTTATGATGATCAATTAGCACTTTATGTATCCACAGAATTTTAGAGCTCAGACATGGAAATAAGGACCTCAATATATTGAATTGCTTTCCTCAGAATTATGTTTTCCCTTTAAAAAATGCCACATTCCCATGTGTAACTTGCCACAAAATATTTCTTAGCAATGTTCTCCACTCTCACCAAAAAACAATTTATGTTTTAATGTCATTATTTATTTGCTTGCTAAAATAAATTTTATTAAAATTTAAGAACAATACAGGCCCAAACATTCCATACTTAAATCCACAGAACTAAGTGTCTTTCAAAAAGAAACAGAAAGTTTTGTTCTGAATGACCATGTATTTAACATTTTTTTACTAATTTAGTGGTTATTCCAATTTCATTATAATATTAATTTTCCAAGTTTCTTCTAGGACAAAATGCCAGTCATTTCCTTCTCAAAAATTTCTTATTAATAGTAAATTTTTAAGTAGTAGAAAACCTGTTGCAGGGATCCTGGAGGCTCAGTCGGTTAAGCATCCAACTTCGACTCAGGTCATGATCTCACAGTTCATGAGTTCAAGCCCTGCATCAGCCTCTGTGCTGACAGCTTGGAACCTGGAGCCTGCCTTGGATTCTCTGTCTCCCTCTCTCTCTGCCCTTCCCCTGCTTGTGTTCGGTCTCTCTCACTCTCTCTCAAAAATAAATAAGCATTAAATTAAAAAAAAAAAAAAAAAGGAAAACCTGTGGCAATACCACATAGAGAGTTTTCACTCAAAAAAATTTGTTTTAAAGATTAGCAGATTGATTTATCAATTAATAATTGGAAAATTCTTTTCTTCTAAACTGTTATTTTAAGCCAAATAAGAAACACGTTTGTCCTTATTTAGAGACTATTGAAACTTCTTTAAAATACCAAAGAAAAATTAATAAATCTTCATTTGCTATTGAACTGGTCTATTAATGACCTTTCCATAATCACTTTATACTCTTTTACATTTTTGGTATGCAATACAATAATCAGAGTATAAGCCTGATTATCTGTGTTTTCAGATTCTTTGAAATTTGTTCTCAATTATATGAAGAACCCTAAAATAGTACCTGAGGTTTAGTACAATTTTAATTAATTCTGTGGCCTCAAATTCCTAACGATTGGTTGTGAGAAACAATAATATGGACCATGTAATATGTAAAATAAAAATATTCCTATTGGTGTAAGAACAACAGACAAACAAGCTTACCCACAAGTCTGGCATCCAAAATGTATTAAAAAGTCATCATTAACTTCAGTCTACAGTGAAGCCATTAATCATCAATCTCTCCAACTATCTACTCATTAGAGAAGCAGCTCCCAAAACTCAAATCTCTCTAACTTTCTCCCTAACTTTCTGGCCATGCACATACTCTTACTCTTCTGTGTCCGTGCATGTACTGTCACTCTACTGTCACTCTACACCTGCCCACTCTACCCACCTTGCAGAGACATTCTTTTCTTAATATCCACCAATGGAATCTTTTTTGGCTTAGAATCTGTGCCAACATGTCTTCACCCTCCTTAAAAGTCTGTCATTGGCTTATCGGTATTGCTCTAGATGTAATCATGTTGTATCTTTTTCATCCATTACCTAAGTCAACAACAAAACTGAAGGAGTCAAGGAGGGAAATACAAAAACCTTCCTGAGTGAGAAGGATGGAAGTTTTAAATAGTTACATATAATAATCCGCCCCCGACACACACACGGATATAAATCACTACTTAACACAGTAGTTCATATAGTTTCTATAAGATCATTAACAGTGTATTATTAAATATTTGGCTCTTTTAAAAACTTTCCTATTCACTCTTTTCAGAACAAAGTTTACTTCTACTTTCTTTTTCCCTTGGGATATCAAATATGCAGTTTAGTGAATTTTTTCCCTATTAGCATTCGTTTATGATTTTTTTTTAATTTTTTTTTTCAACGTTTATTTATTTTTGGGACAGAGAGAGACAGAACATGAACGGGGGAGGGTCAGAGAGAGAGGGAGACACAGAATCGGAAACAGGCTCCAGGCTCTGAGCCATCAGCCCAGAGCCTGACGCGGGGCGCGAACTCACGGACCGCGAGATCGTGACCTGGCTGAAGTCGGAAGCTTAACCGACTGCGCCACCCAGGCGCCCCCGTTTATGATTTTTATATAATATCCCTACCATTCTGGCATCAAGCAAGTAGCCTCTTCTGCCTGTCCTCTTTTCTCTAGAACATCCCAGGCATTTGGAGAGTGGAGGAAAAAATGAAGTATAAATTGTGCCCTTACTGACGAAATTGTAAACTGTGTTCTCTTGACAGGTTTCAGTTTGAGTACCTCCTGCTTCTAAGACTGTAGCAGCTGACTCATTCTGCTTGGGAAAGTCAAGTCTCCCAGGATGAATAATCATCACAAGTATAACAAATCATCCTTAAGACAGCATTTCCATGGATGTAGCACTCTCTGAACCTCTGGCCAGAAGGCTGGTTCAGAACCGACTCAAAGATGGTCCTGTTGCTGAGTTATTTCTTAAAATAACTATTCTACAGAAGGTGTTCCTCAGAGACATCACCAAATACTGACCCAGCCTACTCCTGTTTAGCTTAGCCTGACAGTTTTAGTATTTAAGTTATATTGCCTTAGCTGGGAAGAAAATCCTACTGGCCCTCTCTTAACATATTAACAGTGTGGAAACACACTCCTGTCACCTATTCTTGGCAGCTCAAGATGAAGTTGTTCTTTCAACAAGCCGGTGTCGACTGGTTGACCCTTGTCAGTTTTAGCTGCCAATCATGAAAAGAAAACTTTTCAAGTGATATGTGGTAAAGTTGTCCTAATACAGCATTGTGCAGAGATGAGCATTAATAAAATGTTTGATAATAGTGTTTCCTGAAACTGCTGAAGTACATGGCTACTGGCCAAAGATATTGTAAGTTATCTAGAGGAAATTGACGAAATATTGAAATTTTAGCTGAGCCAGAAATTATGGTTTAGAGAGATTTGCGTTCTGACAGAAAGAGAATAGGGCACTGACGGGGAAGTCATGAGGAGGATCTAAATCAGATATGAGAGACTAAGGTAGGTTTCCCTGATGTAGTCGTGTAAAAACTAGAATCTGAAGGGTGAACAGGATTTAGCCAAGTAGAGAGGTAAGGGAAATACTTTTATTAACAATCCCTCCCTCTGTTCTCAAATAAAAAGTTACAAGAGGACAGAAAAGTGACCAAGTTAATTGTGCTCTTAGAGATATCCAAGTAGCTTATATCAGAACTGTGACAACAGAAATCATTTCAGGTTACTATACGTACATTGGTTACAAATTCTGAGAGATTCCCAGTGTCAGAAATAGGAACCCACTAGTGTCACCAGGCCATTGGGACTATGAAGAATAAAGAATAAATACCTAATAAGGTCAAGGGGTCAAACTCATCCACTTTGAAATTAAGCTAAAACTCATTCTTCCCCACAGAAAGAACCATCTTTATTAGAGGTCACTTTTGCTACCATTCACTCCCATCAGGCTAACCACAAGAGAAAGAAATGTTTGCCTTCCCTAGCACCTAAATACAAGCCACATCGTCAGTCATGAACTAAACTTTTTAGAGCCAATTGAATACTGTCCTGGAACAGATTTTAAGGACTAGCCCTGTTTACCTCATTCTAGAACAAAACGCTATACTTCCTATCCATTTTCTCCCCACATATTACCCTCCTATGTTTTGCCCAATCATATGACTGATTAAGCTTTCAAAATGTACCCCTATGACACAGCTCTTCCTGCAGCATTTTCAAATGGGTATTTATTCCCTCTCACCTCGTATCAGGTGATGGAGTCAATGTTCTTGCTTTCTATTTAATTGTGCAGACCACTGCAGACAAAGCCTCTCCTATTTTGTGGCTCATTTCTTCTGGAACTTTCCTTCTCATCTTTCCTTATGTTTCTTTATCACAGCCTGGACTCATTCCTTTATATCTACCTCTCACACATGAAACATTCAACATTGTGGCCACTCAGTTTTTTTTTTTTTTAATTTTGAAGAAAACCATACAAACAAAATAATGCTTAGACTATTTCTGTTCATCTAAATAAGAATATGATGAATTCCCAAGTACTAACCTCCTGGTGAACAGAAATTTAAAACTCCTTTTGAACTCATTCGTGGCATATTCCCTCAGCAGCAGCTACTGTCACTCATGTACCTATGATTCCTATCCATTTTTTAATTATACCACTTGTGAATAATAAAACCAACCTATTGTTTAGCTTTTGCTCCTTCTTAAAATTTATGCACATGAAATTATACCATATGCATTTTTCTGTGAACCTGTCTGTTATACAAAAAAATTTATGGGATAGGTCCAGGGTATTAAATCTCAAAGTCTTCACATGATAGCTATGTTGGCTATTGTTTACTCATTTTATTATTATAGAGTACTCACCTATATGGATACACCACAATTTAATGATCTGTTCTATATTTATTATAGGAATGGTCAAAAGAAAATATCTAAAACAAATTAAGACAAAAAGACTTTTTTAGAAGTATAGTATCCCTAAGTGTAAAAGTCATGATTGAAGAAAAATTATATTTAGGAGATATAGTTGAGGAAATCTTTGAAAAACTAGGGGATAAAGAAAGATGGGAAACTGAAAGGCAAGTGGCTCAGTTCAGAACATGCAACATCTGAATAAGTACAGTTTTAGAAACAGGGAACAGAAAAAATAACAAGGGTATATTACCAAGAAAATAGTTCCAGGAAGATTCTAGAAGAATAGCTGAAGGATATGAGATTTCTGATTAGAAAACTTACCAAGTGTCCAGGAAGAGAGATGGAAAAATGATCCATGGCAAAGCAAGTTGTTATGAAAGTTCAAGAAAAAAACAGTATTAAATTCTTCAACAGCCACACTGGAAGCAAGACAATGGAGGACACTTTCAATCACTAGAAGAAAATAACTTTCAATTTAGCATCCTATGCTGAACCATGTTCTCAAAATAGTGTAGAGTAGGATATATACATTTTTAAACATGTAGTTCTCATGTTTTCAGAAGATTTACATCCCCTGTGCTTTTTCTAAGGAACCTCTTAAGGAATACATTTCAATAAAATGAAGAAGTGAAACAAGAAGAGATCCAGAAAACTAAAGATGCCACAAGGGAGAGAGGAAAACCCAAATCCCAGGATGATGAGAAAGGGAGGCTCCAAGGACATAACCTGAAAGTTAAAACACATTTAGAAGAAATTAGAGTCCTGGGGAAAAGTTTAGAGGTGGTTAAGTAATATGTACACTGAAAATTATACAAAGAAAAAACAAAGACAGTTATTGAACACTAGGCAAACACAAAAAGCTATACAAGAAAACAACAATTTCAGGTGCTCTGATGTGACTTACTCCTATTTATACAAACTCTATCTACTTACTTCCCTCATCCAACTAATTTCCTAATTACACCTGTACTTCTGACTTGTTATGACTTCTCCAAAAGAAGAGAAGAAATGAAAACAGAGTGTGCAAATCTTAAACTCCAAATGGCATCTTATTCTATGCAAGACTCTCCTTTCAAGATAAGCTCTCACGAATTCTATTTTCCCACATACTGGCCTGGGTACCAGCTGTCAATACTAAAATCTTTCTATCCTGGCCATATTTATCTAATGATGATGGGAAAAACTAAACAAACAAAAAAAACCCCAAAAAACAAAAAACTAAGCTAAAAAAGTTGACAATGAAATAGTTGAGGCTCAGTCGATTCTATACAATTTATCCTTTGCTAAAGTCATTATTTTCATACTTATCAAGTTGCTTCTCTTTTCTGTGACCTACTTCATAAATTTTTACATAAAATGAAATTGATACAATGCTATAAATAAATATGTTGTTTTAATATGCTCTGAAGGAAATACAGAAAGAAGAATTTCTTTTGACGTCTTTGAGTATTAAAAATCAACAGTTATAGATAGGCTATCATTGCTGGTACCAATCTGTAATATGTAACAGAGGTAAAACTTCTTGGTTCTACAAACTGAGATGGAAGACAGACTGATGAGAACAAGAGAAAAAATATTACAACAAGCAGCCAATATGACATGGATATCAAGGGAAAACAGTGCACAACAGAAAGTTTGTATCAGTACAAAATGACCTACTTCGTATAAAATAAAATTAAGTCATTGCAAGAGAGAGTGTCAGGCAATATGAAATACCTATTCATCCTATGCAACCTACTTTGCTTTGAACTTCTCTGGATGATTCTTATTAAAGAAAGTGGAGCACGTGGTCACACTAGTTTCGATACATGTGCTGTGTAAGATTATGTGTGATTTTTATTGTGATATTTAAGTGCTGAGTTTTTGCATTGCAGATTATATTTAACAGGCCGGATATGAAAGAATGATCTCCAAGCAGTTTGTCATGTTTCAACAATTGTGAATGATGTGAACCTTTATGTTTCTTCAGCAGTTCAATCACAGCAATTCCAGATCCTCATTGGTTGTAGATAGTTTAAAACCTTTCCCTTTCTTAAAAAGTCACTTTCCCATTTGCTTTTGTAATTTTGTTACTATAATCCATGGGCTTCCTATATAGTAATTCTAATGAGTTTACTGAATTACTTAAATGAATTCTGGTGATTAGAATGTGTTTATTTCATGCCACTATCACTCTGTATCATGGTCTTTCCACCATCAGGAATGCCTCATACTACATCTCTGTGGTTCCAAACCTTAGCTACCTATCCCTAGGTACATGTCTTTACCCCTTAATTAATCCCTGTGAGTTTCTCCACAGGATCACCCTGATCCCTCAGCTGGAAGGAATTCCCCCATGCCTAAACTCCCACAGCACTGCAGCTCTATCACCCTGATAATAGCACTCATCGCTTTTCATCCTGTACTGTAGTCACTTGTCTGTCTCAGAATCTTTCTTCAAAGAAGACTTGGTTATTTGTACACTTAAACCAAAAGTACTTATCACATGAACAAATGAATGGCATTTGCTAAAGAAAATCTCTAGGCAAACATCAACCTGAAACACCTATACATTTGTATCTTGGCCATGAAAAGCAATGGACAAAAATAAATAAGAAAGGTTTCTTTCAACATAATTTTTGAATTAAGCAGTGAATCAGAAAACCTTAGAGTCTAAACAAACCTGACCAGTTTCAGACATCTGCTACCAACTGAGACCACACAAATACTCCAAAATCTCCTCTACAGTGTCCTGGATATGGAATGAAAGTAAAAGCATGGTGGTGACAGGCATGCAATCTATACATTGACTTTGGAGACCCGCTTATGCTTTTCTCTCAGATCTACCCAACTTTCATAACACGAGCAATTAATTATACAACTTCCAAGAAATCAAATCCCTAGTCCCTCCTAACAAAATGGCTAGGGACTTGAATTTTTAGGTGCTTCTCAAAGAACAGCAAGAGATAGAGACAGAGATTCAAAAATTTCCTAAAGTTTTATTGTTATAGATTTCGTATTGAATTTACAATCCATCTTGAGATTTAGCACGTGTGTTATAAAGTAGAAACCATGGTTTATCTCCATTTCCACCCAGATTTTTAACTAATTCAGCACCACGTGTTGAAATGATCATCCTTCTCCCTCTGAACTATCATGTCACCTTTGTCATGAATCAGGAGATAATACAGGTGTGGTTGCTTTCTGAAAATTATTCTGCTTCATTGTTCTATGTGTCTATCATTCTGCCAATACCTTAGTCTTAACTACCATTGTTAAATAATAAAGTTTGTATCTGGTTTATAAATCCTCCAGCTTTGTTCTTATCTAAGATTGCCTTGGTTATTCACTACCTTTGATTTTTCAGGGAAAAAACCTGCCAGAAATTTGGAGTCTTTTGGGGAAAATCTGCTTCTTTAAAATATTGACACTTCCATTCCATTGACATGATATGTCATTCTATGATCAAATTAAATTATTAGCTAAGCGTAGATTGTGGCCAATACTGTCTCCTAACCTCCTTGGTTGACCATAACTGTAAAGGTTTAGAAATAGAAGTATTCAATTTCCCAATGTCCTTTACAGATGGAAATGCCATGTGACATAGCGCTGGTTTATGGGACACAAAACGAAGACTAGAGAGGCTTTTATACTCTTAACAAAAAGAGGAAAATGTGGCTGGCACATTTTCTTCTTTGTTTTGCCTTAAATGTAGAAGTGATCCGTCACTATCCAAAGAAATTACCAACAAAAATGAACTTAGGCCAGTTGCTGCCTACTTTCAAGTTATTTGCATGGAAAAAAGACCTCATTTATTTAAGTTACTATTAGCTAAGGTTTCCGTTTCTCATAGCAGAAACCACTGCTAAGCAATCTTAATGTATTAAAAAAAAAGAAAGATAAAACACCAGATTAGAATACTGTGCCTTCTTTCCATGTGGGAAATCAGTGATAACTAAAAATGCTAATCAAAAATTAATTTAAAAGTTTTCAGTCTACTATAAATTATAAATATTAAAGATGTCATCTAAGCAATATTATTTTTCTTGGTTCAGTATAAAATCTGCATGCATTAAATCTTTTAAAAACATCAATTTAAAAAAAATTTTTTTAAGTTTATTTATTTTGAGAGAGAGACATAGACAGTGTGAGCAGGGAAGGGGCAGAGAGAAAGAGAGAGAGAGAGAGAGAGAGAGAGAGAGAGAGAGAGAGAATCCCAAGCAGGCTCTTGTGCTGTCAGCACAGAACCTGATGCAGGGCTTGAACTCATGAACTGTGAGATCATAATCTGAGCCAAAACCAAGAGTCAGATGCTTGACCGACTGAGCCACCCAGGTGCCCCCCAAAACATCAATTCTTAAAGTAAAATGTTTTTCTTAACCCCCCCCAAAGGGACTGTAATACTTCCTCACTAAAAGTTTCATGGGTTAGTCTCAATGTCTGTTTGATTAAAAAAAAAACTAAAGCAAAAAGCTAAGTATTGGTAAACAGTATTCTTATTTTAAATATTTGCTCATTAAGCTACTGATTTTCCAACTATGGATGACTACCTTTGCCTTCAAATGATTTGAAAGTATTAACATTCTGAAACATTATGAGATATATTTTATTTGCTTAAATTTTATAACTAGATGAAAATAACAAAGTGTTTTTGAAATTATTTCAAATAGCACCTTATTTGGCTTTCTTTACTGAAGCAGGACAGGCATGTGCTAAATCAAAAGTAAAATATATCCAAGGATGGTTAATATGTAGTGTATAGATAAGAACTTATACTTACATTAAAAGTTGCACCATAGTCACCTTTCCTAGACAAAAAATTATTTTCTCAGAATTCTTTGATCCACAAAAAAAATTAGATTTCTAAAATTTCTTTAAATACCATTTCATGCTTATTTGGAACCACACTGTCTCAATTTGAGTCAATAAAAGATCACTGTTTATTATGATTCAGAAGGCAGTTTTCCAGAGTAGTACTAAGAACTTGAAATTTAAACTTCTCTATCCACTCTATACTCACCCCCATACCAACACCTGAGTTTAGTTTCAAAAGAATCCTAGAGAGAGTATATTATTTCAGCACAATTTTCCACAATTGGCATACAAAATAAATAAAAGCAGATGACCTATTGCTGGTGGTGATTTATACCATATTCTCTACTAGTTAGAGAATATGCATTCATACTATAAATCTTTCAGTATAGATATTCAGAGAGAAATAAAGTTTCCTTGAATGATGTGAAAGAATTGACCCATAGTTTCTATCTGACAAAGATGAAGACTCTTGCCTACAGCTTGATTCTTCTGATCTTTTCAGTATTATGATTGCAGCCCAGATAATAATTATTGTATGCTGTCTTGGTTATTCTACTACAAGTTTAAAAATAAAGATGTATGGAAAAGCTCAAAGGATTTCCTAATAAGCTAATATGCTAGGGAGCTATAATAATACCTAATACCCAAGTGCATTACACTGAAGAAAATAGGAAATCATCCTCTTTCTTCTCCTCTCACCAAGAGCCCTTCTCTCTCCACTAATGTTTCTCCCCTTCTTCCTGACTTTTGGAGCTTAGAATCTATCCCTTACAGTGAGTGGGCTTTTGATTAAACACTAGATGACTTACTTATTTGAGTTCAAACTCAAATGATTGTAGGGATAACGTAGGTAATGTATTGTAAGTTAAAAGTTATGATAAATTAGAGGGCACATGTCCTATCTAAAGATACAGTGAATTGTTCTTTTGGGAATTAAAAGATAGTTTTGATAGAACTTCTGATTTTTCAGAAGTTGTAATCGAGGTATTTGAGTGAAATTATTTCAATTTTACATGCTAGCAACAAATTCCAATTTAATAAGAAACAAACAATTATAGTATGCAGGATCATTTTGTTGGATTAAACAATATGCATTTGTTGATGTTATAGTATTAAATGTCTTACTTCCGTGCTATATAGACATAAACAGTGAAATGTATGCAGTCGTAACATTCTTTGTCTCTTTCTACCTGGTAAGATGTTTGTTTTTCTGATAAAGTAGAAAAACTCTGCAGCTTCTACCTTTTGACAAGGAAATTTTAAATCCTGTATCATTTTACTTTATAACATCGGTTCTCAACTGGGAGTCATTTTGCCCACTAGGGAACATTTGGCAATGTCTGGGGACATCTTTGGTTGTCACAATGGTGAACAGATATGCTACTGCTACCTAGTGAGTGGAAACTAGGGATGCTGTTAATCTATGATGTGCAGGACAGCCTCACAACAAAGCCTTATCTGGCCCTAAATGTCCATAGAACCGAGGTTAAGAAATTCAGGCTACAAGATCACCAAATTCTCATGGAAGCTTCATGTAGGAGAAAAAGAAAAAAAAAATGATAAAAAGGGATGAGAGGACTTAAGAGGTGTACGATAAGAGAGGAATGGTTCCCAGTTTGTGGAGTGTTTTAATTTCATTCCACTTATCTGTTGGTCAAAACCAATCTAGAAGAGAGTGTCTGTTTCATCTCAGTTTTATTATTCCTATTACCTCTCATAGCAGAAATATTTGAGAAAAAGAAAAGGAAGAAGGAAAATAATTCCCATTTATTTTTCTCTTCCGCAAGCCTGGGTGTTTTAAAGTCTTTGATTCTTCTACCGTGTTCAGAGCTCACGCTGCTCTACTGAAATATTCAATTTACTGTAATTACTAATACTAGATCACCAAAAATACAGACTGTTATTTTGGCTATTTTTTTTAATGGTAAATCAGTCTTTGTTCTTATTTTCCTTAGACTTTCCCATTTTTATTTATTGTCATATCCTTTAAGTGAAAAGTTGGAGATTAATTTCAAAAGGGTTGAGCTCACTAAAATAAACAATCACATACTAACACTGGAATGTTATTGCAACAGGATAAATTAGTCCATTTGGGTGTATTTTCCATCTTCTGGGTTACCATGTAATTATTAGGGAACTTAAGTTTTATCAATAAAAACACATTTAGAAACAAATTTCCTGCTAAATCAGCTCTATGGGTAGATAACCAACATGTGCAGGTCCAGGAAGTTTGCTCCTTTCTTGAGCTCAGTAATTATTTAAAGGGGTGGTTGGTTCTCTTTCTTGAAAAGTTTCTCTCATTTTCTAATTCATAATCAATGCCAGTTATCTGCTTACATTTTCTCAGGGGCATTTATATTATATTTATATTACATATCTCAGGGGCACTGGGTAGAATTTTCATAATATTTTTTAAGGTTTCAAGTCACCACTAGAGTGAGTCAGATTTTCTTAAATTCTGACAAGCATCAAATTCATTTAGACTAAGGAGGTAGTCACCCTGAAAATTTCAGTTCATCCTAATCTATGGCCAAATACACCCCTAATTTCACTCAATTTATCCTCCTAAAAGCAGGGCTCAGAAGGGCTAACATTTAAAATATCTATTGGTACCTAGATATATTTTTGTTTGTCTTGTGTCAGTTTGGGTCTGTTAACAGCATTTAATTGAATTTGCTGAGCTTTTCACTTTTGCCAGTTCTTTTAGCAACATTTTATAGATGCAGGATTTGTGTGAATTTAGATTATTTGAATGTTAACTACAAACCCAAGAAACCCTGTATTTCAAAGTTAAATAAAGATTTCACACTCCTCAATTTTTCTAAAATTGAAAAACTTTAAATTAGAAGAGAAAAATTTTATCTTTTAGTCATATTGTAAAATTATGAAAAAAATTTTTACTTTGCAGTATGCAATTTCTAATATTAAAGAAATTATTAAAAATCAAGAGTTTTGTACTAAATGAAAAGAGAAAGGGGCACCTGGGTGGTGCCTCAGTTGGTTAAGTGTCTGACATGATTTCTGCTCAGGTCATGATCTCACCACCCTGGGACGGAGCTCACGCTAGGTGTGAGGCCTGCTTAAGATTCTCTCTGCCCCTCGTCCTCTGCCCCTCCCACGCTTGTGCATGCATATGCTCTCTCTCTTTCAAAAATAAAAAATAAAATAAAGTCGACTCACTTAAAAAAATAGAAAAATAAATGATCAAGAGATTTGTAAAGTTGTTTCATTAACATTAAAAAAATAATCATGCCAATATGTATAGACAAATGGACATCATAAGGAGCTATGAATGATTCCAGATGACTGCAGCTCCTTGACATTTCTGAAAATACAGAGCTCATGGATAATATTTGTTGCACATATTTGTTGCACAAATTCAGGAGTACTAGAACTTTTTTCCAATTTCTTCAATCTTGAGGGCATTTACTTAGGACAAATACGTGAATATTCTGCATTATGCCATACAACTTTTGCAGGTAATATTATGGAGGGAAAACATCCCTTCATGCATAATATCCCTTGGTGTTCCTTCTTTCTTCCCCTTCGGGAGATAATGTCACAGATTTACAAAGCTTCAGGTAAAAGGGACAATTTGTATGTGCATATATACAGCTTTATTAATTCTTAAATTATTGTGAATACTTAAATATGTGACATTGCTCAAAAATTAGCATTTACACTTCATTAATTCAGCTCGGTTTATGTCCATTTAACAAAAGTTATTCTCTTCAAGCACTTTGAAAGTTTGATATCCTGGGTAGTTTAACTCAAGGGCTGACCTAGTACCGCCTTTAGACCTAGACAAGTGGGGCCTCTGCCTTAGGTCCTACATCTTAGAGGAGGCATGCCTCTAAGAGCTCTTCTCAAAATGCTTTAATTTGTCCTGTCCCTGGGATAGCTCAGGGCCTATAATGTCATCTGTGCATAGTTCCATAGACCAGATGGGACCAGATGAGCCCTGGTGCCCATTTCTCTACTTGGAGCATTCTCTGACCCTCCATCTGGTACATGGGCTCAACAAGATGCACCAAGGAGCTATGGGACTCACTCAACCCACACAGTTTTCCCAGGTCTTCATGGTTGAGCCCCAAGACTGGGAAGATAGTGTAGCAAAATGATTGTTCCAGGTCCTCCACAAGGTATTTCTTTTGCAGGATCTCACAAAACTGAGCTACCATAATGGTGTAGACCCACTGACTTGGGTGACTTTCCCTCATATTGGACAGAGGGTGAGTTCAACGGACCACCACTGACTCCTGGGGTCGAGTCACATGTATGGGCCCGTGCATTAGCTCCTGCCCTTGTTCCAAACATAGTGCCACCTCTAGTCTTTAGCACACAATGGTGCCAGGTTAGGTGACAGGTGACTTTTACTATATGTGCCCTTGCTGCTGATACCCAAGGAGATCATCTGTATGGTAATTGCCAGATGGCTGGTTGGTACAAACACACTCTTAATACCCCTGTTATTCATTATCTTGAGAATGTATAGATCTCATTCTCTCTGTGTTATTTCCTGAAATCAAGATAGGAAGAACAGTATGTCGTTCAATATTTCTGGTCAGGGGCTTCAAGGGTGGCCAACCTGTGGCATCTCCTTAGTAACACAGAATGTCCAGGTGGTAGGCTTTGATCTTGGAACACTGGCCATGCAAGGAGGGGCAAAGCTATAGAGAGTTGCTAGGCTAAAGCTTGCTGCACGTAGATCCCAGCAGCAGATGCTTTGTCCAACCTACCTTTCCCAGACTGGTTATATGTAAGTTTGCCCAATAACCAACATCCTCTTCTGCGTCTCTGAGTCTTTTCTTCAGTCTCACTGGGTCATTGCTTATCCTTGGCTTAGAGTCTGCCTGGGTGTGGCTGTACATCGCCCCACTCCCTGAGCAGGCTTTGGCACTATTTCCCATGAAAGCTTTAGACACTCTTGCTACAACACCAGTCCTTCTGAATGGTCCTCCCTTTTCTGATCAATGTGGTAATGTTATAATCTCCTGGATCAGTCTTAAGCTATGCCAGATAGGGATCAATATTCTTTGAACTAAGGATACTACTCTTGCTCTGTCCGTGAGTCTCTTGCCTATCCTGTCATGGGTCACTGCTCCTATCTAGGAGACAGTAGGTGGAAGGAAGAGGTGTAGTTAACACTGAAAGATCACCTTCTAAAAATGCAGTGAATGCAATGATTAGACCCAAAGGAATACATGGTTGAAAGATGTTTTATTCTGCTTTTAGCTATAAAATTTTGAATGATAAATTTAGCAGGAAATGAATTATTATGATTTCACTTGCATAATCTGGATAAGACTGACACTCGTCATTGTCATCGATGAGACACAGCAACTACCTCTGAATCATTGGAAGCCAGTGTTCAGAGGCAGCACGAGAAACGATGGTGTGTCATGAATACTGATATAATCAGGATTATATAAATGGTACTGAGGAACTAACTACAGAGGCAAAAATACCTGTATTATTTCAATGCAAACAGTTTCCAAAGAGCCAGAGCATGGTGAGATAGAATAATAGCATTGCTAACTTGTTTTTAATCATGGTATAGTAGGAGATATGACGCCGAAAATAAAACTTAAAAAATAAGATCGTTCCTGGAGTTGAACAGGAGGAGATGGTGCCTGGACACTATGAAGAAATGTTTTATGCGCTGATTGGACAATAAACAAATGCATAAGTAGTTCTCTACCTGTAAATCTAAATTATCATCAGTAAATCACTATACTTCACAGGGGCCTCTGAATTTTGTAACACTTTTTTTTTTTTACTCATATTGTTTATATAGACTGGGGCTAATCTACTGTAGGGGGTGCCCTGGACCAGCCATCTCTATTATTGGAGTGTGAAGAGAAGAGAAGTGGAGAAGAGAAGAAAAAAGAAGAAGACCATAAGACTAGAAATAATGTAAAGAAACAGAACAAAGTTAAATATATAAAAAGGAATAATTTTTAAGACAAATCTTACAAATTCAAAATCCAGGGGTGCCTGGATGGTTCAGTCATTTGAGTGTCCAACTCTTGATTTCAGCTCAGGTCACAATCCCAGGGTCATGGGATCGAGTCCTGTGTCAGGCTCCACACTGAGAGTGGAACCTACTTAAGATTCTGTCTCTCTCTCTCTCTCTCTCTCTCTCCCTCTCTCTCTCTCAATCCTTCTGCCCCTCCCTCAGCTTACTCTTTCTTTTCCTTTCTCTAAAATAAAAAATAAAAAAAATAATTAAAAAAACAAATTCAAAATCCATATTTCATATGGTTTATTAAGGCTGAAATCACTCTATCAATTCACCCCCTTGTTTACCTTTCCTCTGTGTTTGTACTGTGTGTTTGTGTGCTTGTGTATCTGTGGCCTTTTGACTAAAAACACAGATCTTAAAAATAACGTACTCTGGACACAAAAGTGCAACTGCTGTCAGAGTAGCCCCCTGGCCAAAAACAACTATAAAACTTTGTAAATTATATGGTGCAATTCTTTTCAAAGGACAGCAGGCAGGGAACAGGACCACAGATAGGGAAGCACATAGGTAAGCTGAATGATCTCCCTGGCATTCTTCCTGGGGACACTTTCCAGACCGCACACAGAGAGGTGCAACCCAAACAGAGCACAAGGGTCCTGCCGAGCTGTCTAGGCAAGGAATAGAGGTCCAGGAGGCTGAGTAGGCTGCAGTCTGCAGGACAGAGTACTGGAGAAGAAAAGCTGCTGACATTTTGTATGTTCCTTCAGTATTTAATCATATACTAAGCTGTGCGTGCCCAGGGTGAAACTTTATGAGGCTTAACAGAGAATAGCTGCAGGCAGGGGCCACTATAATCACACAGGCCAGCCCATACCTGGCCTTCAACAATACACTACGTTTTTAGCTGATTCTTCTCCGCCTGTCTGGTAGCACCCCCTTCCTCCCATGCTCTGCTACAGATAAGCCACTTTGCATGTGCTGTTACTCCCTGGAGGGGCTGTTTTGCCTTGTGTTCCATGTTACGCAGTTGTCCTGCTGCTTTGGCTGTTTGATAGTCTCAAGAAGTTGATTTTATAGTTTACCCAGTCATGTAGAGTTGTTAGAATGGACAAGGTAAGCTTTCCAGTTTTATATATGCTGGGCAGAAGCAGAAACCTCATTCAGTTGATTTTCAACAAAAGTGCCAAAGTAATTAAATTGGGAAAGGAAAGTCTTTTCAGCAAATGTTTCTGGGATAATTGAATATTCATATGGGAAAAAAGTGAACTTCAGCCACTATTTTACATCACATAGGAAAAATTAATTTGAGGTGTAGCACAAACGTAATATAAAAGTTAGCTGTATTACGAAGTTATAATCATCAAGACAGTATGGTACTGGCACAAGAACAGACACTCAGATCAATGGAACAGAATAGAGAACCCAGAAATGGACCCACAAATGTATGGCCAACTAATCTTTGACAAAGCAGGAAAGAATATCCAATGGAATAAAGACAGTCTTTTCAGCAAGTGGTGCTGGGAAAACTGGACAGTGACATGCAGAAAAATGAACCTGGACCACTTTCTTACACCAGACACAAAAATAAACTCAAAATGGATGAAAGACCTCAATGTAAGGCAGGAAGCCATCAAAATCCTCGAGGAGAAAGCAGGCAAAAACCTCTTTGATCTTAGCCGCAGCAACTTCTTACTCAACATATCTCCAGAGGCAAGAGAAACAAAAGCAAAAATGAACTACTGGGACCTCATCAAAATAAAAATCTTCTGCACAGTGAAGGAAGCAGTCAGCAAAACTAAAAGGCAACCGGCAGAACGGGAGAAGATATTTGCAAATGACATATCAGATAAAGGGTTAGTATCCAAAATCTATAAAGAACTTATCAAACTCAACACCCCAAAAACCAATAATTCAGTGAAGAAATGGGCAAAAGACATGAATAGACACTTCTCCAAAGAAGACATCCAGATGGCCAACTGACACATGAAAAAATGCTCATCACTCATCATCAGTGAAATACAAATCAAGACCACAATGAGATACCACCTCACACCAGTCAGAATGGCTAAAATTAACAACTCAGGCAACAACAGATGTTGGTGAGGATGTGAAGAAAGAGGATCTCTTCTGTACCGCTGGTGGGAATGCAAGCTGGTGCAGCCACTCTGGAAAACACTATGGAGTTTCCTCAAAAAATTAAAAATAGAACTACCCTACGACCCAGCAATTGCACTACTAGCTATTTATCCAAAGGATACAGGAGTGCTGTTTTAAAGGGGCACATGCTTCCCAATGTTTATAACAGCACTATCAACAATATCCAAAGTATGGAAAGAGTCCAAATATCCACCGATGGATAAATGGGTAAAGATGTGGTATATATATGCAATGGAGTATTACTTGGCAGTCAGAAAGAATGAAATCTTGCCATCTGCAACTATGTGGATGGAACTAGAGGGTATTATGATAAGCGAAATTAGAGAAAGACAAATATCATATGACTTCACTCATATGAGGACTTTAAGATACAAAACAGATGAACATAAGGGAAGGGAAGCAAAAATAATATAGAAACAGGAGGGGGACAAAAACATAAGAGACTCTTAAATATGGAGAACAGGGGTTGCTGGAGAGGTTGTGGGAAGGGGAATGGGCTAAATGGGTAAGAGGCATTAAGGAATCTACTCCTGAAATCGTTGTTCCACTATATGCTAACTTGTATATAAATTAAATAAAAATTAAAAAATAAAATAAATACACATTAAAAATTTTTAATTAAAAATAATTTTAAAAAGATAATTTAAAAAATAAAAAATAAATAAATATAAAAGTTAAAGCTCAAAAACTTCCTAAAGAAAACATAAGAGAATATCTTCCTTAGTTAGGGTTAAACACTGAGTTTTTAGACTGGACACAGAAAGTAAAGCCAAAAAAGTTTTTAAATGCTAAATTATACTTCATTAAAGTGAAAATTTTATGCTCATCAAAAGAGAGCATGAAAAAAATGGATAGGCAAGCCACACCATGAAATTATTTTACTGGGAGAATTTCCACTAGTGAATATACTTGCAAAACAGATAACTGACAAAGGCTTATATTCATGATATATAAGTAACTCTTACAACTCAGCAATAGAAAAAAATGGCTCAGTAAAAAAAAAAAAAGGGAAAAAGACTTGGATTCTTAATGAAGAAGGAATATGATGACCAATAAGTACATAAGAGGCACTCAACCATTAGTCTTTAGGGAAATACTAAGTAAAGCCACAATGAGTTATTAAAGACAATATCTAATATACCTAGAATTAAAATGGATAACAATAAATATTGGCAAGATATAGAGACACTGGAGCTCCTATAAGCTCTTGAAATGAGTGTGAAATGGTGTAAGTACTTTGGGAAAGATTGAAAGAGTTTTACAAAGTTAAACATAAATCTACAGTATGACCAAGTGATTCTGTTCTAAGGTATTTCCCAACATAAACAAAAACAGAACACTGGCTTACCAAAAAACCACAGTAGGTTTTCTCAGAATTTCCCAAAGTGGAATTACTCTAATATTCACTACCATAAAAATGAATAAACAAATTGTGGTATATTAGTGAAATACTGCTCAACAAAAAGGGGAAAATCTTGCACAAGATAGGTGGATCTCACAAACATTGTGCTATGCAAAGTAAACTGGACAAATTAGTGTATGCACTATATGATTTTATTGATATAATTGGGAGGTATTTTAATATAGGCTGTGAATTAGATAATAGTTTTGTTTCAATGTGTTCTGAAATAAAATGTCCTTGTTTTAGGAAATATGCACTGAAATACTTAGGAGTGTTGAAGGACTATATTCCAAAATAGGCTCCAAAATGGGACATCTGGGTGGCTCAGTCTGTTGAGCATCCAACTTCGGCTCAGGTCATGATCTTGCGGTTCGTGACTTTGAGCCCCGCATTGAGTTCTGTACTGACAGCTCGGAACTTGGAGCCTGCTTCGAGTTCTGTGTCTCTCTCTCTCTCTGCCCCTCACCCATTCATGCTCTCTGTCTCTATCTCTCTCTCAAAAAATGAATAAACATTAAAAAAATTTTTAATGAAAAATGGTATATGTATGTGTGTGAAAGAGAGAGAAAGAGAAAAAATGATAAATAATAAAGAAAATGGAGAGAAATGTGAACAACTGGAAACTTCATAACAGTATATGGAAATTCCTATTCTTGCAACTTTCCTGTAAGTTGGAAATTACGGCAAAATTTAAAAGTTCCAAAATTTAGTGTGTCCTTTATAAAATTAAAGTGCAAATAAATATCCTTTAAAACAAATGACTGCTTCATACTCAAGAATACTCCACAAGGCAAACCATATCATCCTCAAATGTTCATATATCATACCATTCATCCTTAATAGATAGTAGGACACTGGATACCTTAGACGCTCAGTATAAGGCCATCCCCTATATAATACAGGTGAAACATCATTATAGTCAGTCTTTAAACCACCCCACTTAGGGCTTCTGTTGAGTCTTGAGACTAACTAATGACAGTGGAGAAGTCAAAGTTTAATCACTAATGATCTCATGACCTATGCTAAGGTGTTTAGGTTTCATAATGAAGGCAATAGGGAGCCATCAAAGGGTTTTAAGCAGGTTTTATCATGCTCGGACTGACACTTCATAAAATTAATTCCACAGTTTGGGAGACTGCAAATTATTGGCAGGAAAAGGAGCTGCAATGTGTTGCCACAATGTAGGAGTGAGAAAAAAAGGATTTAGACTCAAGTGGAGAAACTAGGGACACTGATTATATCCGAGAGATATTAGAAAGGCAAAACCAAAAAGATTTGTCATGGATTTAGCATGGTGGTGAGGAAGAGGAAGAAGTTAAGTGTTTATTTTGTTAGATGGGGAATACAAGAGTAAAAGCAGATTCAAGAAGTTGATTCGACCTACTGTTGATTTACTGTGTGTTAATTGTCCATGTAATGGCCAAGTTGAAATGATCAGCAAGGATCTGGAGCCGAAGGAGATCTCCTAGAAGGAGTGCTTAGTAAGGCATCAGCACGTGGATCTAGCCTGTGGTTGTGAAATATTAGGCAAATATCTCTTTAGGTATAAAATCTTTTGAGCCTACATAAATTCATTATTACATGAAAGGTAGGGTCATGATCTTTCATTAATTCTATTATCCAAATAAATCATTAGTGAGAAATTTAAAAAACACAGACGAACTACTAGAAATAGCAAAAGTCTGTTCCAGTTTCTTTGAAACAAATATTCTTATATTTTCTTTAATATTTTGTTCTCCCAACTTCAACCAGATTTTGTTTTTTGAGTGTTAATAGCACTGGTTTTTAAGTGAAAACAAAATGTCTGTAGGGCAATATTCAAGTGGTTGATGCTCTATTTATCCAAATTATATCATATTTCTGGATAAACTTTATGTTAATAGTATATAACATGGAGTTTTCCCCAAATATAGGATCTCTTCAGAAACTTTTAACAGGCCATTTGGTCGTATCCAAGATAGCAAAGGAAGAATAATGTAATTCTAATACATTGGAGATTTTCGATGGCATTAAATTTTTCCAGCCAAAATAGGTGCAAATCCCTAACATATGAGCATTGCAGGGGTTCAGCAAAACCTTTCAAATAAAAATGTTGATATAAGCCAAGATGTAAATTGGAAGAAAAAGCAGTTATTCACCTACCCTACCACCAAGGAATAACCTGGAAGTTTGTGCAAGTGCGTGTGCATATATACATACACCAGTAGAAAATTGGAAGGAAAGCAGTAGAAAGAAATGAGAAAAGGTAGTGAATGTTTCAGAATCGTTCTCAACTACTTCCTGATAGGATCAAAATAGAACATCCTTTTGCCTCTTATGTTGACCATTTAGGTAGACCTTAAATCCATGTTTTCTGGGTTTGGCTTCTGGTAAAAACAATCAATCAATCAAACAAAAACTGTTGGCTTTTAGAAACTTTGGCCTGGGATAACTTATCCATTCTTTCCTGTTCAGTATAGTCATTTTATGCTGTCTAAAACAATTGTAACCATTCCGTCAACTTTAATCATGGAAATACAAACTTACTGTAAATAAAATAACTCTTGAAAAGAGTATTCCCTGACTTGCCTCATTTTTTTAAGTTTATTTCTTTATTTAGAGAGAGAGAGAGAATGAGTGCAGGAGGGACAGAGTGAGAGTGGGACAAAGAATCTGAACTGGCCTCTGTGCTGACAACAGACAACCAGATGCAGGGCTTGAACTCAGGAATCCTGAGATCATGACCTGAGCTGAAGTCAGATGCTTAACCGACTGAGCCACCCACACACCGCTGATTTACCACATTTTTAAAGTTCTTTTCACTTAGAAATTAAGACTACCAGTGCTAAAAAAAAAAAAAAAAGTCATGACTGTTGAAAACTTACTTACAGTATACCACTAAGATATTTCTAAAAATACACCCTACAACAAAGGCTAAATGGGTTTGTTGGACTTGGACGAGTAGAAATGAATTCCGAATGTTTCCTATTATTCTTAAAAGATTGAAAACAATGGCCTTGGTGGATTACTTAAAGAAAATAAAATGTCCCTTTATTAAATGCAACTGAACATTATCCAAGAAATCACTGTTCCAAGGAGAGCAATCCGAGAGTTCCTCACTGACATTTAAACAATGCCTCACTACATAACCAGAGTTGAGAAAATAATAGATGATGCCATATGTTCTTATTTAGTTCATGCCCCTAAAGGCCTAAAGAATGGGCATGGTTTCATAAATTTAAACAAATTAAACAAATGTTTTGTACTTGTAACTCTGTTACCTTTTAGCAAAAAAAAAAAAAAAAAAGAGGAAAGAAAAAGAAAAAAAGAAGAAATTACTGCCAGGGGAGCCACAGAATTAAGAGACCCCGTAAACAAAAGAACAGAAGGCTGTGCGCATCTTCACATTAAACAAACAGAACACAAGTCAGGCAACAACAGAATATCACAGTTTAGCAAAACAGATAGTTATTGCAGTTTATGTGGATGGACTGTGTCTGAAAATATTTATAAATTTCATCTTATTTTGATTATTAATGGGAAAATATGACAAAAAGTTCTTCAGATTTCTCAAGTAATTGAATATATTTTTAAGAGCAAGGTGTACAAATCTTGAATATTTCCCTAAAAGCAAATCCTATTTCAGTCTCTGCCTGTACCCACAAATGCAAACACTCACACTTCTCTCTGTAATCATCTGCCTACATATGAGAATGTATATCTG
The DNA here is from genome assembly GCF_018350155.1 of Leopardus geoffroyi. Taxonomy (NCBI): domain Eukaryota; kingdom Metazoa; phylum Chordata; class Mammalia; order Carnivora; family Felidae; genus Leopardus; species Leopardus geoffroyi. The sequence continues at coordinate 142,429,437 of NC_059331.1, read as the reverse complement.
AACCCTCGCTGTGTGTCCCACACTTCTGGGAATCATAATTATGTTCTTCACAAGGTCTACAGTTCTGTTTTTTAAATTTTTTTTCACATACAGAATCATTCAGATCTTTTATATAGCATGGAAAATCAATACAAAGTTATAAACATAGATTTTTTTTTTTGGCCTGTTGTTAGTTTTTTGGGGCCTCTTTTTTTTCTTTTTTCTTTTTTTTTTAATTTTTTTTAACGTTTATTTATTTTTGAGATAGAGAGAGACAGAGCATGAATGGGGGAGGATCAGAGAGAGGGAGACACAGAATCCGAAACAGGCTCCAGGCTCTGAGCTGTCAGCACAGAGCCCGACGCGGGGCTCGAACTCACGGACCGCGAGATCATGACCTGAGCTGAAGTCGCCGCCCAACCGACTGAGCCACTAGGGGCCTCTTTTTTTTCTACTTCATCTGAGGAATTTGTGTACTAAATATAGATTAAAATTCTTAGAAGAGTTATCATCCCCAATTTGGGACCACTAATATATTGACCCCATTATGCTTCTTTCTTATACATCCTATACACTCAAGTGGAATGATTTATTTCAGCCTCCTATAATGAGTCATTCAGGGAATCCCATGCCTTCTTTTACTGATCATAGACCTTAAAAGGAAGTTTATTTGTAGTGTTGGCAACATCAATGTACACTTAACTTTTTTAATGTTCATAATTTTTGCCCAAATTACTTCATAAAAACATTTCAGGGTTAAAAAAACAAGTTTCTACTTTAAAAGTAATTAACTCGCTTTTGGATCCTTAGCAGTTCTATCATTTCATTTAATTACACTTTTAAATTACCCAGAAATAAAAAGCCACACTCAACAAGAAGAGGCTCAAACCCATGTTAACAGGACCAAACCAAAGATTCAGGACACTCCCAGTCAGAATTTTTAAATTCTGATTACTCATTAAAGTTTTAGTCATTCAATTAATTCAACAAATTTCTACTCATTAAAGTTTTAGTCATTCAATTAATTCAACAAATTTCTAAAGCAGATATTATCCCAAGCTTGTGGGTTAGCTGCTTTCATATATCATCTACAACTTGCAATTCTCCCCTTTCATGGGATCATATATATCAATACCCAACATCCTGAAAGGAAGGAAAAACTGTGTTGTCTGATCTTAAAATAGAGGCAGCCAGATTCTCTCACCTTTCCATAAATTCATAAAATGTTCTTTCTCCCTTAAAAAAAAAAGAAACCCAATATTCAGACCAGGAACATTAAGTGTGAAAGAATTGTAACTCAAATTTTTAGAACCCCCTGATGCACAGGTACCAATATCTGTGCCCTCTTCTTCCCTCTACCAGCTTTCCCAGTGGATGTACCATAGCACACATGTGTAAATGGGTTCCAGGTGTGATAAGGTTTGATCTTCTCATTGTTTGGGGCTACAGCTTGGTATAGAATGACCACAGTTATTGACTCTACAAATATCATAAATTTTTATAAATTCCATTACTTGTACAAGGAAGGACTATTACAGCCAACTGTCTCCATCTTCCTAAACCAGCAAAAACAAACTAACTCTGACTGATCTCATGTTCTTCAAGATTATTTTCTAATGGCATAAACTTCATTTCCTGTGTCCTTCAGGGCTTTATTTAGTAATTCCAAAGCTAAAAACTTAACTCTTCTGTCATCTGATTTTATGAGGCAATGATTGCTGCTGACTGAACAGGAAAAGCCTTTGGAGAACCTACCAGGATCAAAAAGAGGTTGGTTAGTATATATTAATAATACCTTTTTATGTTTATGCAGAGTTTTCATCAAGAATCAAAGATGGTTAAAAATAAGTATAATATTTTCAAACTTGCCTCAGAAACTCAAAACAAAACAAATGGCTGGGAAGAGGGACAGACTTAGAGAAAAGAGACATACCCAAGGGCAAGAGGACCATTGTACCATTTGGTCTTCTTTCCAGATTTCAGATTCATTCTTCCTTTACCCTTCTTTCAGGCATAAAATATTTCCCTAATTAATTCACTCTTACATACTTTGAAAAGACAATTTTACACATCTTCTCTCTCAGTCTCTCCAACACCCCTTCCCATATATCACTCTCAACTGAGAACCTTACCTCATAATTACTGAAAAGTAATCAGAAAAGCATTTACATGTTCTCCCTATCATCATACCTACCAAATGACCTATGTCCATCTTCATATACTTTGCTTTCATTCTTGTTGTAATAGAGAAATTGTTCCCTGTCCATGGCCAGCCCTTTCATTGATGGACTAGATCACTTTCCCCTCTCATCTACTCAAAGATGTCAGTTCTATAATTACCCTCTCTTTTGTGTCATATTTCCACTCTCTGCTAGTTCATTCCATGGTCATATATACCCTCAAGTTATAACAGTTTAAAATATCCATCTTAATAAAATACTTTTATCGATAGTCCCTTATACTTGTACCCTAATTCTTCATTCTTTTTTGGTAAAAACTCATTGTAGCAATTGTCTACATCTGCTCTCTTTATACTTCCTTGCTTCTTCTTCACTCTTGACCTCACCTTGCACATCTTCTTGTCCCTACTAATCTAGTAAAACTGCCCTTGTCAATCACTGTGCTGAACTCTAGACATATAACCTGAAGTCCACTCAGTGTATTCACTTCCATGTCTAATAGGCATCCCAAATTTAACAGGTTCACAATCAAACTCTTGATTCTGTTGCCACTATAACCCCAAACTAACTTGCTTCTCCCCCCAAGTGTTCTTATTTCCATGAAGGTCACCACATTCACCTAGAGGAGTCACCCAGTAAATCTGCTCTTTAGCAAATCCTCTCAGCTTACTTTTAAAATATATCTCAAATCTACTCATTAGAACATCCACTACTATCACCTTATTGCTTGACCAGTGTGAACACCTTAAATGGTTTCTCTGTTTCCATTGTTTGTCACCCAAGATGTGGTCTTTTGACCACATAAATCACTCCTCTTCTTAAAACTTAAGAAGGTTTAAGGGTGCCATTAGAAAAAATTCCATTGATCTTATCCTCTCAAAGGGTTTGGCTCCTGACTCTATCTCTAGTTTCATCTCCTATCTCCCTCACTATAGCCCAGCAAACTGATCATCTTGCATTTTGAGCCTTTGTGCTTGCTGTTTTCCTAGCTTGGGTCATTATTCTCCAAGCTATCCACATGATTTGCTCCTCACTTCATAAAAGTCTATTATCAAATGCTGCCAGCTCAGAGTCAGTCCCTGACTATTTAAAATTACACACACCCCCTTTGCTATCTATTGTCTTGCCCTGCTTTATGTTTCTTCACAACACTAATTTCTTAACATTATTTATGTTGTAATTATTTTAATAATCTACACATCCCAGTAAATGTAAGCATAAGGGCATGCTTTATTTATTAAGTAATCTTGTCGCCTCAGGGATAGTAGGTGGACAATCATTACTTGCCCATGGAAAAATTCACAGAAAATAGCCAACCTAGTACCACCCAGTTCAAATGCTGAGCACAGTTTCATGAAGTCTCCATGTCCCAATTCCATATTTCCAGGACATAGAAGTAAATGGCCCAATTCATCCCGATCTCACCAGTTATACATCCCATCAACCATGGTGAAAGGGTGATAATTACAGGCCCCACAGTACACACAGTTAGGGCTATGGGAGAATAATTTCAGAAAAAAAGGATAGGAGTAGGCAGGAAAATTAAATAACTTGTCTTCACTTTCATCTATTCAACAAATATTTATTGAGTACTGACAGTGTACCAAGAATCTGGAAAATAGGATACAATAGAAACTTGGCAAACAAGAACCATTCTCTTATAAATTTTGTATTTAGTGAAGGGAGCTACAAGTATATATGGCACTCTAACCTATGATCCATGGATAAAAGAATCCGACAGAGTTAACAAAATTCAGTTATTTTGTTATGCTGCATGCTGTACATATTTAAGTATATTAATTATAATAGGAATACTTAAGAATTCTCATTCCACTCCTTCATGAAGCGAATATGGAACCATTTCACACTGGCCTTGATTATAAATTTATGGATGTATTCTTATTGAAGATTTTTGTTTTCTACATGTTATATATCCATAATTTATAAATATGAATATGTATTTCAAAAAGAATACAGCTTTTTAAGTGTGTGGTTATCATGCATTTGACTCTTCCTCATAATCACTACTACAACCTACATCTATTCACTCTTTGATCTTCAGCACTTTACTCAGCTATAAAATAAACAGATTGGAAAAAGTAAAGAAACAGGTTGGATTAGATGTTCAGGAAGCCTTTTTAGGGGCCTTACAGATTTTCATATCAATAAGCCAATTGAGACAGGTCACTCCATTTTATAAAATGTGCCCACATGGTGTACCATTTTCACTTTATGAAGAGGTCTCGTTGACTCCAAATAATTTGAATAGTAGAGACCGTGTGGTTTAGAGGGCATATAATTGGGGACAGTAAAGTAAATACAGGGGAGTATTTTCTAGATAGTTCAATTATGACCAATTAAAAATTGAGCATTCTAGAAATTAAAGGTGTCAAAATCCCTTTAAATATGTAGATATAAACCGTTCTACCATGGGTTAAATTCTTTGCTCCTATATAGTGTTTGTGTTTTGTTTTGGTCAGCTCAGTTTGTTGGCATTGGATTCGAATGCTTTAGGATTTTCACATTCAAATACATTATAGTCCATAACTCACCATCTTTGTACAGTGATTGTTCTCCAACATGAGCATGAATTAGAATTACCGGCAGAGCTTGTTAAAACACATCTTGCTGGCCTCATCCCAAGCTTTTGGTCTGCTAGGTCTTCACTGAGGCCCAAGAATTTACAATACTTATGAGTTCCCTGGTTGATGCTCATGCTACTGGTCCCAGGATTACATTTTGACCACCATTGTCCTATACTACTTCTGCATTTATATTATTTGCCAAGCCCTAAAGACATATAAATTTATGATCCATTGTAGCACATATGCCAAAAAAAAAGTATACACTATAATTCTAACACATTTTTAATGTTTAATGAGAATCCCCACCTGGCCAGTGCTGTGATTTATACACATGGTGTTCGTTAAGATTGGTTGGCCAGGACTTTTAGGTGACTGTCTAATTAGGACCATAGAACTAAACCACACACTAGAAGTCTAATGTGAGATTTCTTCCAAAAGGAATAGTCTCATAGTATTGGAGAAATATATACTGGGTTGCAAAAAATTGTGTTTATCACTTTTATCTTCAGACCTTGGTAGTGAGTTCATCTTCAAGTAATAACATAGGTGGTATTGACAATATTCGATGTTATTTATCACTGTAATTAGATATACAACATATATATAATTGTGCATGTATATATGCTTATCACTTTAGTGGACAGACTGATATGAATATATATATCGTGGACAGAGCGATAAATACATTCGCTATCCACTAGAGTGACTTCCATAGCAGACATGTCATTTTATTTTTTCTTATTTCTTTCCCTTACCTTGCCTGAAGAATCACTATTGATTCCTCTTTTTTCAGCATCTGCTGTTCTTTAAGACTCTGAGGTGCACTGCTTCCTGACTTGGACTCTGGGAGACTCTTACCTGCAGTTGTGATAAGGAAGGTACTGTATTGCACGTATGGCATGAGAGGGTAACCTCTAGTATTTGTTTGGAATGTAGTATTGTTTCCAAAGAGAAAAGGTATTTGACAGATAAAGCAATGTATGTTGCCAGCGAATTAATGAATATCTGTGACCAAAGACCTATAACCTCTTCATGCTCTCTCTGTAAGTTGGTTGTTTATTCAAAAACAATTGATATGTGGAAAATGTCAAAGCAATATTAAGTATCCAAATGCATTTATGCTAATCACGATATTATTGATAAATATCTAAATTCCATGTAGGTTAAATGGATTTTTGTTTCGTAGGTTTAAAAATCTTTGATAAGGCTTCATTTAAATGTTAAATCATTAGAAATAACCAGCATCAGGGGCACCTGGGTGGCTTAGTCAGTTAAGCGTTTGACTCTTGATTTCAGCTCAGGTCATGATCTCACGGTTCATGGGATCCAGCCCTGCATCAAGCTTGGAGCTGACAGTGCAGAGCCTGCTTGGGATTCTCTCCCTCTCTCTGCTTCTCCCGCCCTCTCGCACACGCACGTGCGCACACTCGCTCTCTCTCATTCTCTCTCTCTCAAAATAAATAAACATTTTTAAAATAAGAAATAATCAGCATCAGATTACAGGGATTTAAACTGCTAAAGATCTTTACCTAAAGAAGCTAGCAAATTGCATTTTTAATTCCCTTAGTTACTTTACAAATAATTTGGTTGATTTTGCTTGTTTTGTTTTGTTTTTTCCATTGTGTCCCTCAGTTTTAGGGCCCAGACCCAGGAACTATGCTGAGAGTTGTTGCCGCTTGTGGAAAAACTGGGGGCCATAAAGGAAAGACGATACTACCTTGGTCCCTGCCTTTAACTCAGATAGCAAGAAGTGGAGGTGACTCATTAAGACAAACATTCTTCAAGGAAACTCCACCATATCTGATTCCTTTGCATGGAGCATCTTCACCTCACCCCTTCCTTTGCCTGGGTAATATTTATACATTCTTTTTCTCCGAGTTCAGTTGGCACAACTCCTAATTAGGTCAAATCTCCAATTATATCCTCTCATAGCGCCCCTAAACTTGTCTTCATTGCACTTATTCCACTTGTATATGTTCATTATTATATTATCTAATTAATGCCTCCCAACCCCAGAGCATGAATTTCCTATAGACAATAGTGCGTTTTTGTTCACCAACACATTCCTGATAGTAACACCATGCCTGACATCCAGTAAGGCAGTAAATCTATGTGTCTATGCTAATATCTATAGGCGTGTATGTTATACATGTATGTATGTGTCAAATAGCTGATTATATGAAAATATCTTTTCTGTTCGTCTACCATTTGGATTGAAATATCCGAAACTATAATGATGTACTATGCAAAGGAAAGAAGGACTTGTTCATTTGTGTCCAGCTAATATATGAAATATTATCTAGAAGCTTTTCCTGTTTTTATAGACAACTCATTAGGTCCTATAGGTCTAGGTGGCTCATTAGATTAAATTTTAATTGAATGATAGGTGACAGAGGCAATGCCCATCAAAGCATATTGAAACATGGCAAGAGCTGAGAGTTCAGGAGAGCACCATGACAGCGAAGGGCAAAGCTGACCATCGGATTCGGTAGAGAGAGCTCTGAAATAATGGAGAGGGCTGCCTGCTATAGAAGCTTGGGTAAGTCCAGCTCTACTGGACGCATACTTGTCTCAACAATTTTTGTTGTTAGCAGGACATTAAGTATTAACGACTAATGTAATACCTTAAAAAGGAAAATGAATGTGATAGCACTTCTGACCCCCATATAAAATCCTTAGCAACTTGTATCATTTGATTAGAGTCCTCTGCAATTTTTGACTGCATTAAGTAGCCCCTCACCCAGATAAGGAAGAAACTGGAAGTTCATGATTTCCTTCTTCAACAAACAAAAGAATAGCTTGGTCTTCGGAGGTTTGGAAGGATTGCTGGATCTCACTTTGTGGGATGCATAAGAACAAACACTGTAATATTTTTTTATTAGCAGTCTAATACTGTACAAGTAGAGACTTATTTGAATATCATGGCATAATGCCTTCAGTGAGTCAGATATCTAGAAAAGTATGTTCATTTCTAATATAACATTGAAAAGTGTGTATGTTAACCTTTTTTAACCATAAAAAGCCATTTAAATGCCCATAATTATTTCCCTATTTACTGTGTTTCAAAGATAAGTTTTTTAAAAAAATTCCAGAAAACTTAACTATAATCCTCAATATATTTAGAATAAAATACATTTTATTTTTTTATTTGTGTTTTAGTATTTTTTAATGTTTTTTTTTTTGAGAAAGAGAGGGAGAGAGAGAGTGGAGAGAGAGAGATAGCACAAGTGGGGGAGGAGAAGGGAGAGAGGGAGACACAGAACCTGAAGCAGGGTCCAGGCTCTAAACTGTCAGCACAGAGCCCAACGCAGGGCTTGAACTCACAGACCACGAGATGGTGACCTGAGCTAAAGTCGGATGCTTAACTGACTGAGCCATCCAGGCACCCCCTGTTTTAGTATTTTAAAATAACAAATAAATGAACTTGTCCAGCATTTTATGTGTTTAGCATGATTATATGTAGGACTGCTTTATTGTGGTAAGTTAACCAAGGATGACAAGATACTATCAGAAATAAATAAAGCCATCTTAAGTACCGAATTAAGATTTTCACTTCAATTTGATAATAATTGGTTTAACCTGTTTTGGAGTTACTTCTATTAATTTGACCTCCTTATTTTTAAAAAGTCTTGCTCAAAAGAGTAATTTAAATCAGGCAGAATTTCAAAGAAATACAGGCTTGGATCTCAAATCTATTTGAAAATATTTTCATATCAAGGTATCATCAATAGCTGTGGCTTCTATGGCTTTGCATATCTGATGGTTACTTTGAAACTTTCTTAACTGTCTCTTTAGAAGTCAGTAATGCTGAACAGCATTCTCAGCAACAGTGCTCTCTCTTGCTGCCTCCAAGTCTCATATTCCGAGCTCCAGATTCCTCCTATAAACCCTCCAAAAGCAGTCCTGCAAGTGTGCACTCCCTGCAAGGTGAGATTGGACTGTGTTTCAAAGCTCAATACACCTACCCATGAAACTCTAATCATAACTTGATCAAGTTCCTCACTAGTTTTCCTTGGTTTAGACCACTTCTCTGGAGGCATGGAAGATGCCATATGGGTAGAATGTGCTGCAAATGGCTGCCATTATTCTGGAAACTTTACCTTGTGTGAATATTTACTAGCATAAACAGAGTTGTTAAATGACCTCTCCTTCATGAAATGAATAAACATCAAACATTTCTGTCTAGTCTTATAATTGTAAGTTTACCAACATATTTTTGCAAAATTTCACGTATCACCCACTGGACAAACTTATCCTGATAAGGTAATCCCCCAAAACCTCCAAACTCATCCAGTTTAAAGCTAGTCTTAGCTTTAAGACCAGGAAGAAATCTGAGAGAAGAAAATTGATTTTTCAGATATTGATGGGAAACTTGGGAGGTTAGCTTAAGAAGCCCTCAGCAGAGTGATTATGACTCCCTTTGTAGCTTCTCTTTCCTCAGTATCTTTGTTGTTTTGTGAAGTATTCCCAACTATCAAATCTTTGTTGATTTAATTCCTATTAAACAAGTTACTATTTAAATAAATTTTATGTGTTAATGCTGCTGAAATGTACTGTGTTAATAGTGACACTTCACTCAAATAATGTAGCAATATAGATATGTTTTAAAATAATATAGACCTCATAGAAATCATTCCTAGAGAAGCACAAACAAGAAGAAAACAATTTTCCTATCTGTTAATAAGAGCAAATATAAAATATATTAGCCAATACTTTTAAAAAATAAAATGTATAGGTTTTATTCTGATGGTAAAATAAACATTAAAGAATGTCTTAAAGTATAAAAACACCCAAAAAATAAAGAACCTTAGTAATCTCACCCTCAATGATAATCACTAAGAGCATTTTTGTTTATAGCCTAATAGGATGCTTCGGGTATATGTGTATATGCATATACATTTGAATTTTTACAGAAACGCTGTTGTTTAATGTGCTGTTATATTCATAACGAAACATTATGGTTATGTCCCCCATGTTATTAAATATTCTATAGCGTAAGTATTTTTCAAATCTTTTTTATACTTATTTATTTTTGAGAGACAGAGAGAGACAGAGCACAAGCAGGGGAGGGGCAGAGAGAGAGGGAGACACAGAATCAGAAGCAGGCTCCAGGCTCCTAGCTGTCAGCACAGAGCCTGATGCGGGCCTCGAACCCATGAACCATGAGATTATGGCCTGAGCCAAAGTCGGACGTTTAACTGACTGAGCCCCCCGGGTGCCCCTATAGCCTAGTTTTAATGATGTACCATACAGCATTTGTTTAACCAATTCCATATTGCTGTATATTTAAGCTATTTCCCCAAATTTATAAAATTTTGTTCCAAATGCTGTGATAAATTTCCTTATTTGTACATATTTGGAAACATCGTCGATTATTTTGGCAGAATAAATTATTAGGAGTAGAATGTTAAGTGAAACAATGTAGATATTTTTAAGCTTCAAATATATATCACCAAACCAAATTCTAATATTTTGTATTAAAATCATCAGCAGTGTAAGGAGTGGTACTGAACTCCCCCAAACTTCAAAGGATATTTAGGAATTCTCTTAAAGAATCACAGGTAATATATACCTGCACCCATTCTTAGCAATATTGACTGCATTTTAAAAAAAAAAACTTTTTTAATGTTTATTCACTTTTGAGAGAGAGAGAGACGCACAGAGAATGAACAGGGAGGGGTAGAAAGAGGGGGAGACACAGAATCCGAAGCAGGCTCCAGGCTCCGAGCTGTCAGCACAGAGCCGACGTGGGGCTAGAACTTATGAGCTGTGAGATCGTGACCTGAGCCGAAGTCAGATGCTTAACTGACTGAGCCATCGAGCCCCTGCATTTTTATATTTGTTGTTTTTATCAATAAAAATTTTATCTTATTTCAAATTCCAGTTCTTTGCTTATTGCTAAGTTGAGCATTTTTCACATACACTGATCATTTAAATAACTTCTCCACTATCAGGCTTTTTCCACTGCTTTCTGCCATTTTCTGTGAAGGTAAGCCTAATGGGGCTCTATCCAATAAGAATGGGAAACAAAGTCCACATACAGTTTTCCTCTCCTAATATCAGATAGGAAGAATCTATGAGTGAGCCACCTTAAGAAGCCAGTGATGCGTAGGGAACTAGTCACATAACAGCACCGTTCCATCCAGCATCATTTTGTACATCTTTCCTGTGATCTTCAAAGAGAGATTCCTAATTCTTCATTGAGTTTTGGGGAAGCCCAGCTTTAGCACTATCTGCCTAGTGCTTCTCTACCTGACCCATCCCAGACCACTGCACGATTCAGGCATAGAACTACATTTTCTGGTACTCACCTTCCAAAGGTTAACTTATTTCCCTGCATCTAGTCTCCAGCTGGAATTGGTATAGATAATAGAGACACTAAAGATAAGATAATCTGTTAGAAGGTTGCTCTGCATTCCAAAAGAAAGGTGATGAGTCAGGACCAGCGCAGTAGCAGAAACCATGAAGCAAAGAGGGAAAATGGGAAAGACTTCATATAGATTTACACACGTGTACTGGAAAACTGGCACAGGGGGGCCGAGGTAGAGGTGGGGAATCACAGAAGCAAAAGGAAAAGAGAAACCAAGGATGATCGTTAGGTTTGCGAGGGACCCAGTTTAACAGTCATCCTGTCAATGTATACAGTTCATATGCATCTAAGCCAATTATTTTTATTCTGTGTGAAGGTTATTTCATGTAGTAGAAAACTTTCCAAAACATGTCTCAGTGACTCAGATGATATTAGACATCAGAACATCTAATAAAATGAGGCAAATACTAAGAACATGTTACAGTTTCTGGGATAGAGATCATTTCAATCTTCTAATTAAGAATACAGCCTAGGGTGTCTTGTTTAAAATGGACCCCATTTATTATTGTGTGCCTTTAAATGAGTCCTGTTTTAGTCCTGACATTTTATAGCAAGAAGCTGGATGAAAACTCAGTTAATTGGTTCGTTCTGCTACGGGAACATGGCTACCAATTAGAATATAGGTTCTGAGCGTGTTACAGTTCAGCTACACTGCAGGTGGAAAAAGGACCTCTGAGGTATTCTCTAGCTTACCTCTTGTAATAATTATATATAAAAGAGTTAGGTCTCAAAACCATAGCTTCTGGTATGAATTAACTTATTTGTATTTAATACAAAGTGAAAATCACCTAACTGGTCAGTGTTTGTTTCTTTGTTTTGGCTAACACATTCAAGAATCAATAAACAGGATTGACGGAAGAAGGGAGAAAGGCAGAACTGCAATGCAAATTCTGTACTCCAACCAACCTGAATTCCGATTCTGGCTTTGCTGTTTATTAGCATCCTGATCATGAATAAATTACTAATTTCTCTAAGGTCTACTATCCTCCAAAATAGAGATGATGATAATAATAATGTCTACCTTGAAGGGTAGTTGTGAAATTTAAATACAAAAGGGAACGTAAAATACTAATAGGCCTAGCACTTAGTATTTTATCGGAAATAGTTAGCTTTATTATTTGTATAAAATAGTATTTTGCCTGGTATCAGCTACAAAGGTAAAAATCACGAGATGTTGAAAGCAACAGATACAAAAATTGCCAAAAACAGATTAGCAACTTTTTGAAGTCTCTCTTTTTCTTAGCCACCTTGTCTTTATGGTAGGTCAATTATAAAAATAACCCTCATTTAGGGCGCCTGGGTGGCTCAGTCAGTTAAGTGTCCAACTCGTGATTTCAGCTCAGGTCATGATCTCACGGTTTGGGAGTTCAAGACCCACATGGGGCTCTGCACTGACAATGTGGAGCCTGCTTGGGAGTCTCTCTCCCTCTCTCTCTTCCCCTCCTTCACTCTCACTTGCTCCCTCTCTCTCTCTCTCAAAATTAATAAACTTTAAAAAAATACATAAAATAAAAATAACCCTGATTCTCCACCTTTTCCTGTATTTGTATCCTTTGCTGTATAATTTTGCAGCTCCTTCCTTCAGACGGTACACACTTGGGCCAGAAGAATAAAGCTGAAGTGACCATATGCTAGTTCCAAGCCCAGACCTTAATCATCTTACATACTTCCTCATGCTGTTTTTTTTTTTTTTCAACGTTTATTTATTTTTTGTGGGACAGAGAGAGACAGAGCATGAACGGGGGAGGGGCAGAGAGAGAGGGAGACACAGAATCGGAAACAGGCTCCAGGCTCTGAGCCATCAGCCCAGAGCCTGATGCGGGGCTCGAACTCCCGGACCGCGAGATCGTGACCTGGCTGAAGTCGGACGCTTAACCAACTGCGCCACCCAGGCGCCCCCCTCATGCTGTTTCTTGAACAAGAACAAGTCCAAACTGGTCTGTTGGAGTGTGAGAGATCACATGGGTCAGAGAGCAGATAACCCAACTGAGAAAATTCTAGACAAGCCAGCCACCAGCTGATTTGCCGCTGACCACAGGCACAGCGGAAATTGGCACAGTCCGGCCAGATCGGCAAAAACACCAACTGTGGCCTTGTGAGCAAAAGTACATGTTTATTGTGCATCAATAGGACTTTGCTTGCTTGTTATACAGCACTACTGTGGCAATACACTATTGCTCATTCTCTCTGAAATTAAGAAACTTGATCCATCTTTGATAAAAGGAGTAGGGAAAAAATGCCTGGCTTGTGAATAAAGACTTAAAAATCATGAAAGAGGGGTGCCCAGATGGCTCAGTGGGTTAAGCATCTGACTCTTGATTTTGGCTCAGGTCGTGACCTCATGGTTTGTGGGAATGAGCCCCACGCCAGGCTTCACGCTGACAATACAGAGCCTGCTTGGGAATTCTCTCTCTCCCTCTCTCTCTTCCTCTCCCCTACTCACATGCACGCTCACTTGCATGCTGTCTCTTTCTCTCTCTCTCAAAAGAAATAAATAACCTTAAAAAAAACATGAAAAAAAATCATGACGGAGTAATTCAAATTACCATTTGAGGACTTACCAAATGCCAGATAGTCTGCTAAATAATACATGTATATGTAAATGTATAGTACATACACAAACACGTAATTTCATTTAAATCTTATGAGAAGCCTTTGAAGAAACAAATCGGAAGAAATCAAAGCTGAGGGAATTTAAGTAACTTATTCAAGCTCTCACTGAAATTCCTGGCCAGGTTTTTCTGACTCCAGAGGCATATTTCAATGCCTCTGTGATATTGTCTTCTGGTATAGATTCATTCATAACTCACAAAGCTTCTGCATTGTTGACTAGAGCTTGATTAATAAATAGCTTTATCAATGACTTAGAGATGAACTTTCTAGGGTAATCATGAATTATTACCCCAAAGTGTTTTGGACTCCAATTACTAAAAACCAGGAATCAAAATCAGTAATCTAAGTGCAAATAAGGCAAAACACTTTCTAGTAAAGATGCATCCTTTCTTTATAGTTGGCAAAGTAATAAATTCTAGAGAATTTCAAAGCAGACAGACAATCTGAGGACAATTGCGAACAAATGGATTTAAGCAGTAGGCTGAGAGGGAATGGGACAAATCACATGAAGGAATATTTAATTGTTCCGCTTTCAGAACTTTCTGAGAGCAATTTCTCTTTTCTAAAGGCCTAAATACATAAGATAATTTTTGTGAAAATTATTAGAAGAAAAGCAAACAATATGAACAGTTGCAAAAAGAGAATGAACTTCCTTTTGGAAAGGATTATCTCGAAATTTTATGGACAGAGGAATATTACACTACAGTGATCCCAGGAGAATTAGGGTACCCAATTTAAAGAAAAATTGTCATCGGCTTTACTGAATGAAATGTCTTTGTGCTGCTTACCCCCAGAGAAAAGGAAAAGTCTGCTTTTCTGTTCTAGAAGCTGCCAGTCATGCAGCAGTGAACATGAGCCATCAGATGAGTCACTTTTCTTTCAGCTCTAATCTCTTTTCAGTGACAAATGAATCACAGAAATCAATCTCAACTCTGACTCCCAAAAATCTTCTGTGGGATTTTTATTTGAAGAGAGTAAAGACAGGTGACCTAAAATTTCACATTAGGAGGCAGACAAAATGAGTGTAAGGCTAAGCTGGGTGCCAGGAGTCCGCTGAAAGGGTTTGGCATGTTGGGGAGGGGTCAGGGTCTGGATACAGAGCAGATGAGTCCACATCCTGTCCCATGGCCTCTTAGCTGTGTGAGTGGGTAAATTAGTCAACCTCTGTAGGATTTAGTGTCCTCATTTACAAAAAGAGAAGATAATAATATCTACACAGTATGACTATGATGAGTATCAAACAACATATTTAGACTTTTTCTTCACCCTCCAATAAAAGCATCAATCAGAAACCAACGTATTTCTGCATGAATACGTTTTTCCATCCCTAATTTAATGAGTGTTACTGAAAAGCATTGCTTTTTATTTCTTTTTTAATGTACTCTTCAGTTCTGAATACTTTGAAGACACTCTGCCCATAGAGGGAACTCAGTAAAGGTAGTGGATAACTATCGAGCTACATATTATACGGAAAAGAGTGAGATGTTGATGATCTATGTATTTATGTGGATCGGGAAGGTACATAGCAAAGACACAACAAAATAAAACATTACCGATGCTGTTTCTGCTCATTAATAAAGTTCTACGTTTATCTCCATGGTTCTTTCTCCTGAACCAGGGCCTCATGAACAATCTTAATGCATCCCATTTGTTTCCCAGTCCTTAGTATGAATTAGTTAGGTAATACTGAATACCTCAATGGAGCTTCTGCTGAATACTCTGGTCTACTTATTAAACACAATTACTGTCAGGTTAAGAAACCACATAGTGGTTGCTGAGCTCCCGTTGCTACTCATTAGAAAATTCTGGAGCCAGGAGCAATACAGGAAGAAAGGGGTTTATTAAGGTTCATTTTTTATGCTAAACAAAGCTTCCATTATTGAGGCACAAATGTATATTGAGGCATTTCAGCTTATACCAAATTAGCTGCCTTTTAAAAGTCACCTGTATTTAATGGCATTAAATGACAGCAATGGTTGAAGGAATCCTTGCTCTGTTACAGAACCTCTGATGAATGGTTGAGTCTTGATTTAAATAAAATACAATGTAAACATTCTCCTAAAGCTAAATTTTAGTGGACCATTGTTAAATGTAAATAACTATAAATATGGAAGCTACTATTTTGTGGTTAGTCCCATGGAATCACCACAATGTTAAGCTTTGCCTTTGGTTTCTTTCAGTTAATTTTTTCAATCTCAGCAGAGAAGTAGCTGTGTGTGTGTGTGTGTGTGTGTGTGCATGCACTTGTGTGTTCTGTGAGTGTACAACCTTCACAGGATTCAAATATGTTATGTAATTTTAGTTTTAAAATCCACTACTTAGCCACCTTTTTATGTCCAAGTTTTTTCTTATAATTTGAAAAAGAAGAGTGAAAATGTAAGAAAAAATTCATACTGAGTAAAATATGATTAAGCCCTCCCCTCCAAATACAGTACACAGAAAACTTTTCATTTTAAGATACAGACATTAAAGATAAGGTGAGCACATAATTAGAAAGTTATTTTTCAAGCCCTAGGAATTGTTTTTATTTTAATACTTCAAAAAAATGTATCTGTGTTTCCTAAAATATAGAGATCTTAGTTTATTAATACAGCGCCATCTTCTGGCAAATATTAAGAAGGGCAGTTGGTTTTGTAGCAAAAAAGTATTGAAATCATTTAAAGAATTTAATGAAAAATTGATCCATTGTAACAAATGTCTAGAATTGCATTCTTCAGGGCTTTCTTAACATTTTTGTGTTATATTAATTTGCTACTCGTTAACCTTGACTTCTGACCTTTTCCAAGAAGTTATTGTCAAATTGCTACAACATAGTTTAAATTCCATTAAGTCAAATTTTAGGATGAAATTACATATGCTATATACCTTTTACATTTAATATGTAATTTTATATTTAACATATTTTGTATGTACTATAAAAAACATGTAAATATATAACACAAAATGTACTCAAGCAATCATTTTAAAAAGCAGTTAAGATATATATATATATATATATATATATATATATATCCCAAAATTCTACATATATATGAGCTAAAATATGCAAAAAGGCCAGAATTAACATGAATAAAAAAGTAGAACATTGAAAATGGACTGCTTTTCTAAATATATCATACCAAAAATTAAAATACAAAGAAAAAACTGAAAAACATTTGTTAATGCATGAAAGAAAAAGAGCCAATAACTCTAAAATTTAATCATCCTTATAATCATCATCAATGATAAATGCTAAGCTCCTTAATATGTCAATAGTTCTAATGAATCAGTAAGAAAAAGACAGCAATCAAAATAGGAAAATGAGATTAATAGAAGATGGTGGAGCAGCATGGAGACTGAGCTTGTCTCATCCCTGAAATGCAGCCAGATCAACACGAAACCATTTTGAACACCTAGGAAATTGATCTGAGGATTAATGCAACAATCTGCATAACTTGAGCCACAGAATTCAACAGGTACGGAGCAGGGAGAGGCGAACTGGGGGAGAGAAAAGCCACAGAAGGTAGGGAGCTGTTTTTGCAGAGAGAGGACAGAGAGAGAAAGAGAAAAGGGGAGAGTGAGGTGCATCAGGATAGTAGAAGAAAAGCACGCCCCCGCCCCCCGAAGGTAGTGGAAAGGAAGAGAAAAGGTGAAAACACTCACAAGAGACCTAACAAGAAATCTGTTCCCCAAAACCATTGACAAGGAGAAAGAAGAGGGTTTCACTACCATCAGGATTCTAGAAACAGTAGAGCGCAGCATCTGAAGTTCAAGAGCCCAATGTCTGGCAGTGTTCTGGTGAGGAAGTAAGGGGAATCCCCAGGAGCAGGCAGCCTGGCCTGAGGGGTTCATGTGCCACACAGGGAAAGGCAGTTCCCCTGCTTGGAGTGAATTTGGTAGAGGCCATACAGCCTCCCCACCGGCCAAGGTCCCAGCACACCCTGGAGAGCAACCGTGTTTGCTGGTATTAGGACAAAGTTGTCAAAGTGCAGCAAAAACTGGCACCAGCTGTGTGTTGTGATTTGCCATAATCTCTGAGTCTCTGCCACTGCCCAAACCCTCAAACATTCTCTGGGACAAGACATTGCTCAGTGAGACCTTCCCTCAGAGAGTTGGCATGGGACCAAGCCCTGGGGCTCTCTGAAGTGTGGGGTTTTGAAATACAACCCCACCTGAAATAAAACTCTGGAGGGATGTGCTACCTGGCAGGAAGACAGCTTGGACACAGAGAAGGTAGAGGCAGGTAGTGGATGGAGGCCTGAGATAAAGGAGGGGTGCTTCATTGTGGGTCGATGAGAGCACAAAGTCACTACTCAAGTTACCAGAGAGCTGGGTGAAGCCGTTTCCACCTCCACCGCACAGGTGCATGATCCCAGGCACACTGATCCACCCCAGTAAGCTAAGCAGCGCCACCTAGTGGAAAACAGAGCTGTTGCACCAAGCTCCGCCCAACTACACCCACCCAGCACATCTCCCAGATCAGCACAAATCATTCCACCTGCTTGGTGTACAGACTATAGAGTGCATCATAGTTTCAATTCTAGAAGAAACTAGATATAACTTCATGCAGCTTTCATCTTGTTTGCTGGTTCATTTATTTATTCATTTTCTTTGTTCCTGTTTTTGCTTAAATTGTTTTTTCTTTCTTTTCTTTCTCTTTCTTAAAGAGAAAACTTTATTTTTTTTACTTTATTTTTTAAAATTTTTATTCTATTTAATTTTCTTATTTTATTTTATTTCATCATATGTTTTTTTTAATTTTAAATTTTTTCTTACCTTTTTTTCTTTCCTTTCTCTTTTTTCTCTGTTCTATCAAGCTTCTTTCAATAAGCAGACCAAAATACACCTAGGGTCTAGCTTCCTTTATTTGATTCTTTGTTTTGTTTTTAATTTTTAATTTTTGTTTTATATTTTATTAATTTTTTTCTTCCTCCAAAATGATAAAACAAAGGAATTCAGCCCAAAAGAAAGAACAGGAATAAATCACAGGCAGGGACTTAATCAATACAGATATCAGTAAGATGTCTGAACTAGAATTTAGAACCATGATAATAAGAATACAAGCTTGGGTTGAAAAAAGCATAGAAGACACCAAAGAATCCCTTTTTGCAGAGATAAAAAAAAATAGTCTAGCCAGGCCAAAATTAAATATGATATAACCGAGATGCAATTTCGAATGGAGGCCACAATGGCAAGGACAGACTAAGTAGAGCAGCAAATAAGCAATACAGAAGACAAAATTATGGAGAATAATAAAGCAGGGGAAAAAAAAGAGGGAAACAAAGGCAAAATATCATGATACAAGACTTAGGGAAATCAGTGACTTATTAAAAAGAAATAACATCTGAATCATAGGAGTCCCAGAAGATGGAGAGAGAGAAAAAGGGGCAGAATGTTTATGTCAGCAAATTATAGAGGAAAACTTTCCTAATCTGGGAAATTACACAGACACCAAAATCCAAGAAGCACAGAGAACTCCCATTAGATTCAACAAGAACCGACTGTCACCACGGCGTATCACAGTCAAATTCACAAAATACACAGACAAGGAAAGAATTATGAAAGCAGCAAGGGAAAAAAAGTCCTTAACCTAGAAGGGAAGACAGATCAGGTTTGCAGCAGACCTATCCACAGAAACTTGGCAGGCCAGAAAGGAGTGGCAGGATATATTCAAACCACTGAATCAGAAAAATATGCAGCCAAGAAGTCTTTATCCAGCAAGGTTATCATTCAAAATAGAAGGAGAGAAAAAGTGTTTCCCAGACAAACCAAAATTAAAGAATTTCATTACCAGTAAACTAGCCTTGAGAGAAATTTTAAGGGGGACTCTGAGTGGAGAAAACACACACACACACACACACACAGAATTGAAAGCAGCAAAGACTAGAAGGGCCAGAGAACATCGCCAGAAATACCAACTCTATAAGCAATACAATGGCACTAAATTTGTGTCTTTCAGTCTCACTCTAAATGTCAACGGACTAAACACTCCAATCAAAAGACATAGGGTATCAGAATAGATATGAAAATATAACCCATCTATATGCTGCTTATAAGAGACTCATTTTAGACTTAAAGACACCTACAGATTGAAAGTAATGGGATTGAGAACCATCTACCATGCCAATTGTCATCAAAGGAAAGCTGGAGTAGCCATACTTCAATCAAACAAACTAGATTTTATACTAAAGACTATAATGAGATAAAGAAGTGCATTATATCATAGTTAAAGAGTCTATCCACCAAGAAGATCTAACAATTGTAAATATTTACACCTCCAATGTGGGGCACCCAAATACATAAACCAATTAATTATAAATGTAAAGAAACTAATTGACAATAATACCATAATTGGTATATTATAGTAGGGGACCTCACCAACCCACTTACAACAATGGACAGATCATGTAAGCAGAAAATTAATAAGGAAACAATGGCTTTGAATGACACACTGGACCAGATGGACTTAACAGATATATTCAGAAAATTTCATCCTAAAGCAGCAGAATACACATTCTTCTCAAGTGCCCATTAAACATTCTCCAGAATAGATCAGATGCTAGGTTGCAAATCAGCTCTCCACAAGTACAAAAAGATCGAGATCATACTGTGCATATTGTCAGTCCATACCACTATGAAATTTGAAATCAACCACAAGAAAAATTTGGAAAAAAACATGAATACTTGGAGATTAAAGAACATCCTACTAAAGAATGAATGGCTTAACCAAGAAATTTAAGGGAAACTAAAAAGTTCATGGAGGCCAATGAAAATGAAAACACGACAGTCTAAAACCTCTAGGATGTAGCAAAGGCAATCATAAGAGGGAAGTATATAGCAATCCAGGCCTTCCTAAAGAATAAAGAAAGGTCTCAAGTACACAACCTAACCTTATACCTAAAAGAACTGGGAAAAGAACAGCAAGTAAAGCCCTAACCCAGGAGAAGATGTGAAATAATAACGATTAGAGCAGAAATCAATGATATTGAAATCAAACGAAACAGTAGAACAGATCGATGAAACCAGGAGCTGGTTCTTTGAAAGAACTAACAAAATTGGTAAACCCCTAGCCAGACTGATGAAACAGAAAAAGGAAAGGACCCAAATAAATAAAATCACAAATAAAAGAGGAGAGATCACAACCAACACAGCAGAAATAAAAACAATAAGAGAATGTTATAAGCAATTATATGTCAGAGATTTGGGCAATCTGGAAGAAATGGACAAATTCCTAGAAACATATAAACTACTAAAACTAAAACAGGAAGAAATAGAAAATTTGACCCATTTGAAGAAATATACCCATAACCAGTAAAGAAATTGAATCAGTAATCAAAAATCTCCAAACAAACAAGAGTCCAGGGCTGCGTGGTTTCCAGGGGAATTCTACCAACATTTAAAGAAGAGTTAACACCTATTCTTTTTGAAGCTGTTCCAAAAAATAGAAATGTAAGGAAAACTTCCAAACTCATTCTATAAGTCCAGCATTACCTTAATTCCAAAACCAGAAAATCATCCCACTAAAAAGGAAAACTACGGACCAGTTTTCCTAATGAACAGGAATGTAAATTTCTCAGCAAGATACTAGTAAACCGGATCCAAAAACACATTAAAAGAATTATTCTCCACAATCAAGTGTGATTTATTCCTGGGATGCAGGGCTGGTTCAGTATCTGCAAATGAAACAATTTGATACATCGCATTAACAAAACAAAAGATAAGAACCACATGACCCTCTCAACAGATGAAGAGAAAGCATTTGACAAAATAGAGCATCCTTTTTTGATAAAGGCCCTCAAAAAAGTAGGGCTAGAAGGAACATACCTCAAGATGATAATAGCTGTATATGAAAGATCTACAGCTAATATCATCCTCAATGGGGAAAAACTGAGAGCTTTTCTCCTAAGGTCAGGAACAAGACAGGGATGTCCACTCTCACCACTGTTATTCAACATAATGTTGGAAGTCTTAGCCTCAGCAATAAGACAACAAAAAGAAATAAAAGCCATCCAAATTGTTAAGAAGGAGGTCAAACTTTCACTCTTCACAGAAGATATGATACTGTATGTGGAAAACCCAAAAGACACCACCAAAAACCTGCTAGAACTGATACATGAATTCAGCAAAGTCGCAGGATATAAAATCAATGTACAGAAATAAGTTGCATTTCTATACACCAACAATGAAGCAGCAGAAAGAGAAATCAAGGAATTTATCCCATTTACAATTGCACCAAAAACCATCAAATACCTAGGAATAAACCTAACAAAAGAGGTGAAATATCTATACATTGAAAACTATAGAAAGCTGATGAAAGAAATTGAATAAGACACACACAAAAAAGGAAAAACATTCCATATTCATGGATTGGAAGGACAAATATTGTTAAAATGTTGATACCACCCAAAGCAATCTACAGACTCAATGAAATCCCTATCAAAATAACACCATCATTCTTCACAGAGCTAGAACAAACAATTCTAAAATGTGTATGGAAGCAGAAAAGACCCTGAATAGCCAAAGTAATGGTGAAAAAGAAAACCAAAGCTGGAGGCATCACAGTTCCAGACTTCAAGCTGTATTACAAATCTGTAATCATCAAGACAGTATAGTACTGGCACAAAAACAGACACATAAATCAATGAAACAGAATAGAGAACCCAGAGATGGACCCACAGATGTATGGCCAACAAATCTTTGACAAAGCAGGAAAGACTATCCAATGGAAAAAAAGCCAGCCTCTTCAGCAAATGGTGGTGGGACGCCTGGACAGTGACATGCAGAAGAATGAACCTGGACCGTTTTTTATACCACACAAAAATAAACTCAAAATGGATGAAAGCCTAAATGGAGACAGGAAACAATCAAAATCCTACAGGAGAAAATAGGCATCAACCTCTTTGATGTAGGCCTCAATAACTTCTTACTTAACATGTTTCCAGAGGCAAGGGAAATAAAAGCAAAAATGAGCCATTGGGACCTAATCAAGATAAAAAGTTTCTGCACAGTGAAGGAAACAATCAACAAAACTAAAAGGCAACTGACAGAATGGGAGAAGATATTTGCAAATTACATATCAGATAAAGGGTGAGTATCCAAAATCTATAAAGAACTTAACAAACTCAACACCCAAAAAACAAATAATCCACTGAAGAAATGGGCAGAAGACATGAATAAACACTTTTCCAAAGAAGACATGCAGATGGCCAACATGAAGCAGACACATGAAAGCTGCTCAACATCATTCATCATGAAGGAAATACAAATCAAAACCACAATGAGATACCACCTCGCACCTGGAGGAATGACTAAAATTAAGAGCTCAGGAAACAACAGATATTGGTGAGGATGTGGAGAGAAGGGAACCCTTTTGCGCTACTGGTGGGAATAAAACTGGTGTAGCCACTCTGGAAAATAGTATGGAGGTTCCTCAAAAATTAAAAATAGAACTACCCTATGACCCTGCAATTGCACTTCTAGGTATTTATCCAAAGGATACAAAAATGCTGAGTTGAAGGGGTACATGCACCCCAGTGTTTATAGCAGCAGTACTGACAATAACCAAAGTATGGAAAGAGCCCAAATGTCCATCAAAGGATGGATGGATAAGGAAGATGTGGTGTGTGTGTGTGTGTGTGTGTGTGTGTGTGTGTGTGTGTGTGTGTATACAATGGAATATTACTTGGCAATCAAAAAGAATGAAATCTTGCCATTTGCAACAATGTGGATGGAACTAGAGTATATTATACTAAGCACAATAAGTCAGAGAAAGACAAATATATGATTTCACTCATATGTGGAATTTAAGAAACAAAACATATGAACACAGGGGAAGGAACACAAAGATAATATAAAAACAGAAAAGAAGACAAACCATAAGAGACTCTTAAATACAGAGAACAAACTGAGGGTTTCTTGTGGAGTGTTGGGTGGGGGAGGGGGGGATGAGCTAAACAGGTGATGGGAATTAAGGAGGCAATTGTTGGGATGAGCACTGAGTGTTATATGTAAGTGATGAATTGCTAAATTCTATTCCTGAAATAATTATGACACTATATGTTAACTAACTTGGATTTAAATTTAAAAAAGAAAAAAATGAGATTAATAAAATTTTGTAAATAAGGCATACTAACAAATAAAAAACAAGTAAATAAACCCAAAACTACTTTTACCCTCATACACAATTAACTATAAGCTAAAAACAACAAAGCAACAGTTTTTAGCTACAATTTTGAGAAAAAAATTAATGCTATGAATTCATCATGTTATGAGTATAAATTTATACTGTATTTCTGAAGGGTTACTTTGCAATAAGCACCAAAGGTATTTTTAAATGTATATATCTCTCCAGGAAATAGCCAACCATATGAGAAATATGTAAAAAAGGAAACTTAAAAATTTGACTTTTATTTGTTTTGTTTGTGTCAAACATACAGAATGTTGGCAAACAATCTATATGTCTTAAAATAGGAGATTTTAAAATACATTTTTAATATATTTAATATATACATACAAACTGCAGTGCCTTTATGTGATAAAATTATGGTATTAATTTGTGGAATGATGTTCACAATATATTGTTCAGAAAAAAAATAAAATGAAAATAAAATAAAGTAATATGTATATTATGATTTCATGGAAATGATGGATGCATGTACATTGATTATTCACAAGTCCTCTCTGCATATTGAAATTACAGATAAGTTTACCTTCATATTAATCCATATAATCTGTGTTCTAAATAGTGAATTTATTTATTTTATATCTTTTATTAAAAAATAATTTATTATTTAGAACATAGAACTTCTAAAAATGACAAATTATAATTATTTCTAATAACATAAAAAATGAGAAAAAAGTAAATATTTAAAGTCTATGTTTTTTGAAGTTATACAAAGCATAACTATACATACTATAATTGAGAAATTAAGATTACAAATCAAGAATGTAACAGGATAGAAGAAAAGTACTGTATGAGTGACTATATCAACATAAAAGAACCTGAAGCCTTGTTGAATGTACTTAAGCTGAAGAAGAAGAAGAAGAAGAAAAGGAAGAGAAAGAAGAGAAAGAGAAAGAAAGAAAGAAAGAAAGAAAGAAAGAAAGAAAGAAAGAAAGAAAGCAAAAAAAGCAAAGAAAGGAAAAGAAAAGTAAAAGAGGAGAGGAGAGGAGTGGAGAGAAGAAAATAAAGAAAAGAGAAGGAAAGAAAAGAAAAAATCATCCACTTTCACAGTTGGGAAGGGCAGAAGTAGAGCTGATTTTAAAGATGACTGTAAAGAAGGACTGAAAAGCAGTTAAACCTTGACCTTGTTTCTGTTTCTGTGTGTGAGACATCTTCATTGTCTAACGTCAGCTTCTTCAAGCAGTGGTAGCAGGAATGTCCCAAACACCTTACCCATATACTCATACCCACATAATTCCATTAAGAGAACTGCACTTTAAAAACACATTCTGACT
Organism: Leopardus geoffroyi; assembly: GCF_018350155.1. Taxonomy (NCBI): domain Eukaryota; kingdom Metazoa; phylum Chordata; class Mammalia; order Carnivora; family Felidae; genus Leopardus; species Leopardus geoffroyi. The sequence goes on along the minus strand of NC_059331.1, from coordinate 142,404,274 downwards.
GATTGAATTACGTTAGTCCATGCCCTGTAGTCCAGGGTGTTGGTTAACATGATTGACACTTCTCGTTCTTAAAATAAAAATAAATAAAAAAGATTCTAATGTGTTAAAATGGTAAGGAAGACTTTATTCGGAAGTATTGTGGTTGGTGTCAAGACGATCACAATCCAGGAGAGAGATTGGGCTCAACTCAACACAGCGATGTCAGCTGGGATTTATAGTCAACAAGCAAAGTGACAGTCACTGGACAAAAAATTTCAAAGAGGAGTCGAATGTAGAGGAATTCTTGCTAAACGCACTTCACCAGGTTTCTTGCTGAAGACCAGTCGAGACGATCACATATCAAATATTTGAGGGATTCTCAATAAACTCACTTAGCAGAACTCTTGCTACAACCTAGACTAGGTAGGCTTGAAGATAGGACCCAAGGATGAGACCTACATGACAAGTAGGCCCTAAGGACCCTGACTAGAATTTGGTCAAGAAGATAGTCTTTATCACCACTAAACACAAATCTCTGAAAGGAGCAGAATATGGAACAGAATATTGTTTAAAACAGTAAGTATTTAAATAATGTAATGCAACTCATTGGAAGATTACAAGAAGCCAGTCATGGAAAAGAGTGCTTCGACCCTAAAGGTATTTAAAGAGAAGATGAGTATGAAGTTGACATTGAAAATTAATCAATATTTTATAGGCAGAGATGAAAGCAGGGAGGAAGTTATTGATAAGGAAGTCAGTTGTGAACAAAGATAGGAAAGCAGAGAAATGAGTGTATGTGATAATAAGTGCAACAGTTTAGCTGCAGTGTCACATTTGTGCAGGGAATTAATGGAAGAAAGACTGGAAACGGCAGTTAAAGATGGATTGTGGAGTACCATGAAATTCCAACACAAGAGTTTGAATCTGATCTGATTTCTCAAGCCAGGGTACTCATATCTCCAAGAAAATGTGGTGGCTCCAGAGATGCTTGGATGCATAGGACTCATAGCACACCTTCCCAGACATCAAAATTACTTCAAGATTTGGAATAAAATGTCAGGCTATTTAATCAGGAAGTATTTTCAATTATTTCACTACTACAAATATGACAGTATGTAGAAAAGAATGACAGGTTGAATTTTTAAAATATAAAGTAAGACTTGAGGAGGGTTGCTAACTCTATTGCCGTCAGGATCTTCTAGCCCTGTCCCATCTGCCACTTGGGTAGAAATTCTTGAGAATGTTACTGCAGTCTATTGGAAACTTCCAAGGATGTGTGGGCATGAAAGCGACATAAAAAATGGTATTATGTAAAGATTAATATAGTAACAATGTGTCAACTCTTTTTTCTTATCTGTCACAATACAGGATAGAATGATGTTGATGATTATGAAGATACAACCACGAACCATCACAGACACTGTCCCCTTTCCACTTCAAGTCTTACATGGCAAGAGAAGCAATTACCTAATTAGTGAGCAATTCTTCATTCCCTCTAATTTCAACAAAAATTCACTTTCCCTTTGGAATGAAAAAAAAAAAATAGTGGAAGCTGACTGTAAGAGTTGATTAAAAATCTAAACTCTTAGGTATGATTCTGATGCCATCCCTGAAAGAAGACAGTGTAGGGTTCAAAGAAGGTACAATAAAAGGTAGCTAAAATCAAGAATATGTAAAAGTTTTCATCTGACATAATGAGATTCATCAATCTCAAAAAAGTAAATTGGAAAGGGAACGTAATTGAATCTATAAAACCGTGAAAATGACCCATAGAGGTAATAGGTTCTGTAACAAAATAGCATCTACTCTGTACTAGGTAGTTGTTTTTACTGAAATAATAATAATGAAAGAACAAATATAAACATATTAGAAATGTATTTTATTAGAAATATAATACAATGTTATAACATTATAATAAAATATAATATTATAAATGAATAACAATTACTATTATTACTATTATTATTTCAAATGAAGAAAATCAGGCTCAAAGAATTTTGGGATTATTCCATAATGGATGAATGACATAGTGTCAGGTAATATAAAAGAAAATAGCACTTTATACTCCAGTGAATGAAGATAAGAGGTATTAGAGGCTAAAAATAAATTAAGTATAAGTGAATAAAATCTTAAGGAGAATCAGACTCATGAACAATATCTATGTCACGAATAGCAAGTGTATGTTATAGGTTTTTGAAGTAAAAGGCTAACCTTTTGAGATTGCAGCATAGAAAATAATTGGGAAGCCTTATAATACCACCCTCTTGGTTCTCTCAGAAACAGAATTTTGAATGTACTATGTAGCCTGAAACACCTCAAAGTTGTTAACGTGTATCAAATATTTATCAAGTATAGTACTCAGGATATCTTAACTCAATCAACTTTCCTAAGACATTACTATGTATAATCAAACACCCCTGAAAGAGATTGTTTTCTTTTATATGTAATTGTTTTTCTTTGTCCTGGAGACCTGAAACTAGTGTACTGCTATCCACAGGATCATGCCATGGGACTCTATTATAAATGAAACCTCAGTACAGTGAGATCCTTTTGGTATTTCCAGTAATAAATCCCCTTGGATAGGATCAAAAATACATACACTTTACCCTGAATTCTGCATTCTCCACAGTAGTGCTATAAGGCTCAGTCTTACAACATAAATGTAAAAGTAAACTCTCAAAACAATTTTTATATGGATGGAAAGCCTAAGAATTATCTTTAGTATGGCCATGTTATGCAATGCAGAATTGGGAGAATTCAGAGAATTGTATAAATGCATTCTACTCTCTCATGAGATCTATGTACCAGATAATTGCCGCCAACCAAGTTGAATTCAAAGTCAATTTCTAATCCATTGCTTCATAGGGAGCTTTGAAACATGCTTCTTTAAAAATCTGCTGGATGCGGTTTAAGGGGGCAACATAGGATGATCCTGAACTCACCTCCTCCCACAGACACGAAAAATCTACAGTTACATATAGAGGAATTTCCTCTGAAAAGGAGCTAAAAACTAGCTGAACAGCTTTTCCACAACAAAGGATAAAAGGGCCTCATCAAGACAGGTAGGAGAGTCAAAGACAAAGACTCATCAAACTCCTTCCCCCCAGCATGGCAACCCATAATTGGAAGAGATCTCACAAATATGAAGCCGCTTCCTGAGGAGCAAGGGGTTTGTCCCCCACATCACATACTCCAACCCTTGGGATCTGCACAGTAAAGATGAACCTCCAAAATATCTGGCTTTGAAAACCAATGAGGCTTATATCCAGGAAAGCCATAAGACTGTAGGGAACAGAGATTCTACTCTTAAAGAACTCTTAAGAACACAGATTCATTCACCCTGGAACCCACTGCAAAAGTAGCAGTTTGTAAAGCACCTACACTATATGTGAAGGAGATCTATTTGTTAACCTTACAGCATCTGCCAAAGGCACAGAAGCATGCTGGGACTCTCTGAAGGGATGGAGGTGTTGGCAGGCACCATTTTTGCACTCTCCCTCTGACCTGCTTGTGCTGAAGGGCACATGCTGCTCTCGCACCAATCCCATAGTCCCACCAAAGCCAACAGGCAAATGCCCTGCCTCTATGTTTCTCCCATGGCCCTGCCAAAGCTGGAAATCTTGCACAACCCACACTTTGACCACCTGGTTCTGGCGACTGGGAGTTTACATTTCCGGGCCCCACAGGTCTAAAACAATTGAAGAGATAGTTCTTGGCAGGCTACCACCACCAGAGCACTGCACAGACAACAGATTAAAACACACTCCCAGTTTTCCAGTGAAAAAGGCCTATTGTCTAGGAGCTTCAGCTTGAGGGCAGGCCTAAGGTTTACCATCTAGAGGCCACAGAAGTATTCTCAGGCTACATATTCCTTGGCCTCACTACAGCTTACTGGTACCTTACAGAAAGGAGCTTCTACACTTGTCTGGAACCCCGATTTTTTGCAACTTTTATGAAAGGGGGCAACTCCAGATTGCCTGGTCTGGAGGCTAGCAGACTTTATAACTGTGGTCCCACAGGACTGTATATAATTGCATATCTTAAAAGCTGCTGCATGAAGCACTAACTTCCAATGAACCTGGAAGTAGGTGCTGACTAGATCCTAACCTCTGGAACACTCACAAGTCTTGGCACATCCTGAACAATTAGGACCTATCGACACTAAATCAAGCTGCTTAGACAATCACAAAAGTTTGAGATACAACCAGAGCTAGGGCAGAGGTCAAAGACAAGGCTCATCTCCTATACAAGTCCACTCTTTCAAGCCTAGAAGAGGCTGTTTTGCCTAATAAATGGAAACAAACACAGCAAATCAAGCAAAATGAGGAAATAGGGCAATATGTTCCAAATGAAAGAAGAAAACAAAATCTCAGGAAAAAAAAAAACCTTAACGAAATGGACATAAGTAATTTACCCGATAAAGATTTTAAAGTGATGGTGATTAAGATGCTCACCAAACTTGGGAGAAGAATGGATAAACACAGTGAGAACTTCAAAAAAGAGAAAGAAAACATAAGTACCAAAAAATAAGTCACAAAGCTGAAGAACACAATAGCTGAGCTGATAAATACACCACAGGGGTTTAATAGTAAATTAGATAAAACAGAGGGAAAAAAATCAGTGACCTGGAGGATAGGGCAATAAAATTCACCCAACAACAACAACAAAAAGTCTTTTAAAGTGAATATAGTTTAAGGGACCTATGAAACAACATGAAGCAGAGTAATAGTTGCATTATATAGGTCTTAGAAGAAGAAGAGAGAGAAAAGGAACAGAAAACTTATTTGAAGAAATAATGCCTGAAAATTCCCTAACCAGGGGAAAGAAACAGAAATCTAGATCCAAAAAGCTCAAGGGGTTCCAAACAAGATGAATCCAAAGATACCTACCCCAAGGTACATTATAATTAAAATGTCAGAGGTTAAAGATAAAGAGAGTCTTGAAAACAGCAAGAGTAAAACAACTTGTTACATACATGGTAACCTCCATAAGACCATCAGCAGATATCTCAGCAGAAACTTTGCAGGCCAGAAGGGAGTGAGTGGCATGATATATTTAAAGTGCTGAAAGGAAAAAAAAAAAACTTCCAAGAATACTCTACCTTGCAAGATTATCACTCAGAATTGAAGGAGAGATAAAGAGGTTTCCAGACAAGGAAAAGCTAAAGTAGTTCATCATTACTAAACTGAAGTTACAGGAAATATTAAAAGGACTTCTTTAAGCTGAAAAAAAGGGGCACTAATTAGTAACAGGAAAACATCTGGAAGCAAAAATGTCACTGGTGAAGGTAAATATATGGTAAAGGTAGTAGATCACCTATAAAGCTAGTATGAAGGTTAAAAGACAAAAGTAGTAAAAATAACTATAACTATAATAATTAGTTAAGGGTTACACAAAATAAAAAGATATAAAAAGTAACATCAAATTCATAAAACATAGGAGTTAGGGTGAGTAAAAATTTAAAGTTTTAAAATATATTCAAACTTAACTAGGTATCACCTTAAAATAGACTATATTTTTTATATATAGGCTGCTATATGTGAGACTCATGATAACTACAAACCAAAAACCTATAGTTGAAACACAAAAGAAAATGAGAAAGAAATCTAAGCATAACATTACAGAAGAGTCATCAAGCTACAATGGAAGAAAGCAAGAGAAGAAATTAACAGAGAGAACTACAAAACAACCAAAAAACAGTTAACAAAATGGCAACAAGTACATATGCATCAATGATCACTTTAAATGTAAATGGACTAAATTCTCTATTAACCCAACCCAGACTAGCTGAATGGGTTAAAAAAAAAAAAGACATTTATTGGCTGCCTAAAGAGACTCACTTCAGACGTAAGGACATACACAGACTGAAAGTGAAGGGATAGAAAAAGATGTTCTATGCAACGAAGACCAAAAGAAAGTGGGGTTAACTAAACTTATACTAAAGTAGACATTGAAACAAAGGCTGCAATAAAAGACAAGTATTGCATTACATAATGATAAAGGTGAAAATCGAACAAGAAGATATAACATTTTTGATATTTACATACTCAACATAAGAACACCTAAATATATACAGCAAATATTGACAGAACCAAAGAAAAATTCTTTAAGATGATCATACTTCATGATCGTGTGGGATTTACTCCAGGGGTACAAGGATGTTTCAACACCACAAATCCATCAATGTGATACAATACATTAACAAAATGAAAGATAAAAATCATGTATGATCATCTCACTAAACAGAGAAAAAGCATTTGATGAAATTAATCTATTTATAAAATCTCTCAACAAACTGGATATAGAAGGAACATCCCTCACATAATAAAGGCCATGTGGGATACACAAAATAAAAATCTAATAACACAAGCCCACAGGTAATGTAGAAATCAATGGTGAAAAGCTTAAAGCTTTTCTTCTAAGATCCGGAACAAGACAAGGATGCTCATTCTCACCACTTTCATTCAACTTAGTATTGGAAGTCCTAGCCAGAGCAACTATAGGAAAAAAAGAGATCTCAGTTGGAAAGGAAGAAGTAAAACTGTCAGTATCTGCAGACAACATGTGTTTATATATACTAAAGACTCCTTCAAAAAACTATTAGAAAATTTCAGTACAGTTGCAGGGTACAAAATCAACATATAAAATTCTGTCACATTTCTGGGGGCACCTAGGTGGCTCAGTAGGTTGAGCGTCTGACTTCGACTCAGGTCATGATCTCGCGGTTTGTGAGTTCGAGCCCCGCATCAGGCTCTGTGCTGACAGCTCAGAGCCTGGAGCCTGCTTTGGATTCTGTGTCTCGCTCTCTCTCTGCCCCTCCCCTGCTCACGCTCTGTCTCTCTCTGTCTCAAAAATAAATAAAACATTAAAAATAATAAAAGAAAATAATAAAAGAAAAATCTGTCACATTTTTATATACTAACAACTACAGAGAAATTAAGAAAACAATTCCATTCAAAATTGCAACAAAAAGAATAAACTACCTAAGAATAAATCTAACCAAAAAGATGAAAGACCTATACACTGAAAACTATAAGATACTAATGAAACAAATAAATGGGAAACTATCTTATACTCATGGATTGGAAGAATTAATGTTGTTAAAATTTCCATATTACCCAAAGCATTCTACAGATTAAATGCAATCCCTATCAAAATTCCCATGTCATTTTTCACAGAAATAGAACAAAATAATCTAAAAATTTATCAGGTACCATCAAAGCTCCTGAATAGCCAAAGCAATATTGAGAAAGAACAAAGCTGAAAGCATCACACATCCTGATTTCAAGCTGTATTACCAAGTTATGGTAATTAAAACAATATGGTATTGGCATAAAAACAGACACATGTATCAATGGAATAGAATAGGGAGCCCAGAAAAAAACCTCTGCATATATGATCAATTAATTAATGACAAAGGAGGCAAGAATATATGATGGAGAAAGGACAATCTCTCAATAAGTAGTGTTGGAAAAACTGGACAGCCACATTCAAAAGAGTGGAACTGGACTACTACCTTATACCATACACAAAAATTAACTCAAAATGGATTAAAGACTTGAATGTGAGACCTTATCCCTGTCAGAATGGCTATCATCAAAAGAAGTAACAAGTGTCAGCAAGGATGTGGAGAAAAGAGATGCACAGTTGATGAGAATGTAAATTGGTGCAGCCATTATAAAAACGGTATGAAGATTCTTCAAAAAGTTGAAAGTAGAACTACCATATGATCCAGCAATTCCACTGCTGGATATTTATCCAAAGAAAATGAACACTAATTTGAAAAGATATATGCATGCCTATATTCATTGCAACATTATTTACAATAGCTTGGATATGAAAACAACCTAATAAGAGTTTATTGATGGATAAATGTATAAAGAATATATGACGTATATGCGATGTATGGAATACTACTCAGTCATAAAAGAGAATCAGATCTTACCATTTGTGACATGAGTGTAACTTCATGATATTATGCTAAGTGAAATAAGTCATACAGCAAAAGACAAATACAAATGATTTCACTTATATGTGGAATCTAAAAAACAAACAAGCCAAACAAACCAAACAAAAAACAAAACCCATAGATACAGAGAACAGATTGGTGGTTTCCAAAAGGGGGGGGGGGGCGGGAATAGACGGTGGGCAAAATGCACGAAGAGGATCAAGAGGTACAAACCTCCAGCTATAAAATAAGTAAGTTATGGGGTGGTGATGGATAGCATGGTGACTATAGGCAACAATATTGTATTGTATATTTGAAAGTTGCTAAGAGAGTAGATCTTGAAAATTCTCATCATAAAAAAGAATTGTAACTCTGATAGTGATGGATGAAAACTAGACTTACTGTGGTGATCGTTTTGCAATGTATGTAAATATTGAGTCATTATGTTGGAGCCTGAAACGAATATGCCTTGTGTCAATTATACTTTAATAAAAAATAAAATAAAAGCCATAAAAATATTAATTAAAGAACATGAAAGTCATTTTAAAAAATCTGCTACATAACAGCAAGTTCTGTACCGCTCTCCTGTAATGTATGATATTACCAAGAATGAGAAGGAAACATGAATTTTGACAATTATGGATGTTAAATTCAGTCTCTCATTCCAGGTATATGTCAGATGTCACCATCTTCAAGAATTCATAAATAAGCAGTTCTCTTCCTCTAGTCAAAGTAATATGAATTACAGGATGAGAAATATTATGTTAAACCACTCTGTTTTGGTTGCACACCTATAAAATACTCTTTTGCATCCCAGAAGCTCTGGATCACAGAAATTTTCCAAATACTTCATCCATCACTATAATGTAGTTACTTCTAGGGTGTGATTTCCACAATCAAAGGTGAAATGGAGAATAACAGATCATCACTTTTTACTAATTAATGATTTAAGTTATTATGCCTGGTAAGCTTGAGCATTTTTCAAAATGAGAATTGCAGGGCCCTATTTTTTGGAGCAGCACAGTCTAAATTAGAGCCATACAATATATTCTCTAAACTGCGGTTTCGTTTTTCATGGTTTTAGTTACCTGTGGTCAACCACGGCGCAGAAGCAGATGATTCTTTTTCTGATGTATCATCAGAAGATCGATCATAGCCTAACGCTAAGTCACAGTGCCTGCATCACTCACCTCACTTCATCTCATCACATAGGCATTTTATCATCTCACATCATCACAAGAAAATTGAGTGTACTACAAAAAAGTATTTTAAGAGAGAGAGAGAGACCACATTCGGATAACTTTTATTACAATACATTCTTACAATTGTTTCATTTCATGAAGAGCTAATCTCTCTTAATCTCTTTCTGTACCTAGTTTATGCATTAAACTTTATTGGGTGCCTGGGTGGCTCAGTTGGTTGAGCGTCTGACTCTTGATTTCGACTCAGGTCATGATCTCACGGGTTCACGGGTTTGAGCCCTGTGTTAGGCTCTGTGCTGACAGTGTGAAGCCTGCTTGGGATTTCTCTCTCTCACTTTTTCTCTGCCCCTCTCTCCTTCTCTCTCTTTCTCTCTTTCTCTCTCTCTCTCTTTCAAAAAGTAAATAAACAAACATTAAAAAAATAAATTAGGGGCGCCTGGGTGGCGCAGTCGGTTAAGCATCCGACTTCAGCCAGGTCACGATCTCGTGGTCGGTGAGTTCGAGCCCCACGTCGGGCTCTGGGCTGATGGCTCAGAGCCTGGAGCCTGTTTCCGATTCTGTGTCTCCCTCTCTCTCTGCCCCTCCCCCGTTCATGCTCTGTCTCTCTCTGTCCCAAAAATAAATAAACGTTGAAAATAAAAATAAAAATAAATAAAAAAAATTAATTAAACTTTATCATAGGTAGGGTACATAGGAAAAAGCATAATGTATATAGGGTTCAGTACTATCCTCTGATGGATAAGGGAGACTACTATATATCTATATCTATCTATATCTATCTATATCGACTATATTCACAAAATAGCATTTGAAAGGTACTGGTGACAATAGGGATGTTTATGATACCCTTTTTGTTGTTACCCATATGTTTATTTTCAAGAAATAAAAAAAGTGGCATATTTAGCATTCTTTGACTATGTAAGTTGTGTGCTAAAAAGTTACGTTATATCAAAAGTTAGTTTTGTAATCAATTCTGTCTTCAACTCTAACCTTAGAGCTCAGCTACTGTAAACATTTTAGTTTCTCTGGAGGCTTGCTGTTCATGGCATTCATGCTGCAAAATTGTATTATAGCTGAGGCATTTGTACAACTTTCTATAATAAATGCCTTCAGACAATGGCCGCAGATCTCAAGAAGATTTCCATGAAGAGAATTCTATAGTGGTTTACTGTATAGTGAGGGCCAAGTAAATCAAACAAACGTGGTCCACTTTCGGTGAAAGTTAAATATTTGAGTCCCTAAATCAAATCTCATCTGCTTTTACCAGTCATGGTAACATTTAATAACCAGTAGGCTATAAAACATTTTAAGAAATGTATGTATCACACATTGATGACTTATATTGGCAATTCATTATTCCTAACTCTTTTATTGCCATTTTATCATTCCTGACTAATTGCATGTTCTGACAGTTTCTATGAAATGTGTGATCCCAAATAATAATTATTGACTATTCATCCAGCAGTGGTAGGAAGCACAGCCAGGATAAAATGTGTCCCAGATGATACATTGGCAAATGCTATTTAGACTTTGATAATTTCATGTTAATTTTGATTTCAGCAGTAATTAGAGAATTTATGCCTTAAAAATTTTCACTTTTATTGACATCCTTAAATATTCACAGTGGTTAATAAAAAAGTTTCTTATTGATTATTTTTACAGAGCTAGTTTATCAGTATAATAAATTTAAAATCTTTGATTTTTAAGGGAAATTTTCTATCAAGAAATAATGGCTTGGGATATATCATAGGTAGAAGTTTTGTTTTATTAGCGAATAGTTTTCTTCTTCAAAACAAATAAATCTTATTTTCTGGTTTAATGTTTCATTTGAGGGTAATATTTATGAAGAGAGAGTCTTCATATAGACAAACATCAAAACCAAGCTGTAACCCACAAATACCATACCAGCAACTTGTCCATCTTCAGTGATGTTTTTCAACAGAGTTGTAATTCAATCATAAGCAACCACTTCTGTGGTTACATGTGAAACCCCAAAAGTTCAGTTTTACCTATGGCTGTTCAGTGAAAGTGCAAACACAATTCACTAAGCTTTTATATACATTCTAGCTCTTTAACTTAGTCATGCAAAGAACCCAAAGGCATCTGACCTGCTGAGTTGCCTGAAAATATGGAACTGTCCTTCTGAACAGTTTTTCTCTGAAATAACTCAATATGGCTTTAGTTCGATACAGATTTTATTTGGAGGCAGTGAAGAAAACCAACATGCTTCACAGGCTCTCCTTGCCAATCTAGCAACACCTAGTTTGATGTCAAGGAAAGAGTGGACACTTGGGAAAGCTGGAACAGCATTTCCGTAATAAAATAGCTTCAATGATAGGGAAGTATTTCTGTAACCCTAAACTCTACAATGTCTGTATGAATAGGTATTTATTTACTGTAAACTAACACAAAATTAAGCAAGATGGAAAGGAAAGTGATGGCAATAAATATTTGCTTACAAGCAGTTTATTTATTTAGCAAATATCTAATGAGTGTTAGGTACTAGAGACACTAAAGAGGTAAAATCAGGCCCTGATATCAATGGTTGTCCAAGTTTATAAGAATAGTTATATTTTAAATGTTACCTAGAAGATAACTTCACTTAATATGTTATAGTAACATTGCAACTTCTGCTGTTACATATTTGGAGAATATGAATATAGAGGGAAGCCTATGTGACCCTTATAGTGCATCAGAAATATATAAATAATAAGCAGTAAGATATAAATGAGGAAAGGGGAGGGAAATAGAGCCAAACCATTCTCTTTCTCTTTCTCTCTCTCTCTCTCTTTTTTTTTTTTTTTAATTTTTTTTTTTTTTTTTTTTTTTTTTTTTTTACAGATGCAGCTATTCATGTTTAGGCACATTTGTATAGGATGTAAGAATGATAGGGGCGCCTGGGTGGCGCAGTCGGTTAAGCGTCCGACTTCAGCCAGGTCACAATCTCGCGGTTCGTGAGTTCGAGCCCCGCGTCAGGCTCTGGGCTGGTGGCTCAGAGCCTGGAGCCTGTTTCCGATTCTGTGCTTCCCTCTCTCTCTGACCCTCCCCGTTCATGCTCTGTCTCTCTCTGTCCCGAAAATAAATAAACGTTGAAAAAAAAAATTAAAAAAAAAAAAAGAATGATAAACAATGTCATACTCTACCATCAACAGCAATGAAATGGGAATTAAGGTATGAAAGATCTCTGAGCCTCAGTTTCCTCATCTGTAAAGTGAAAGTGGCAGGTCTATGTGATTTCTCAGATATGCATCAATACTGAAAACTACTAAGGATAAAGAAAACTGATTTTATACCCATGAATATTCAGAGCTACTGAGATACAACCATAAGGTAAAGAGAATAAAATAATCTCTAAAAACCAGACAATAAAATCTATCTCATTTATCTATTGCCACATCCCATCATAATAAGACTGTATTCATTCTGCTATTTGCAATGCATTTATACTATATAGGATGAAAGCATTTCCTCATATACTGTTTCCTTCTAAAGAATTATAAACTTGATTTTAAGTTTTCTGCTTATTTGAAAATGAGCTAGAAAATCACCCCAGTAATTATGGCCCAGAGTCTTAACTTTTAGATAATGGAGAAATATCACTACCTTAGCATATATGTTCCGTGCATAAAATAACCCAAACCACATCTTTCTGAAACCTTGAAATTGTGGGAGAATCATCTGAGCAGTCTCCTTCAAATGGAGAGGGAAATAAACAGTGCTATTTCTGAACCAAGTGAATTTTCTTTAAAACAATCTTTCTGGAAACAAGCAACAAAACTAAAAGACAACCTTCTGAATGGGAGAAGGTATTTGCAAATGACATTTCCGATAAAGGGTTAGTATCTAAAATACATAAAGAACTGATACAACTCAACATCTTTCCTTTTAAGGACAAGGAAAATTGATTTTATACCCATGAATATTTGGAGCTACTGAGATACAACCATAAAGTAAAGAGAAAAAAAAAAACAATCTCCAAAAACCAGACAATAAAATCTATTGCTTTTTGGAACATTATTCAAAAAAATGAATAATCCAATTAAAAAAATGGGCAAAGACATAAACAAACATTTCTCCAAAGAGGACATACATATAGACAACAGACACATGAAGAGATGCTTAACATCACTAATCATCAGGAAAATGCAAAACCACATTGAGATATCATCTCACAGCTGTCTGAATGGCTAAAATTAAAAACATAAGAAACAACAACAAGTTCTGGCAAGAATGTGTAATAAAAGGAATGCTTGTGCACTGTTAGTGGGAATGCAGACTGGGACGCCACTCCAGAAACCAGTACAGAGATTCCTCAAAAAGTTAAAAATAGAACTGTCCTATAATCCACTAATTGCACTACTGGGTATTTACCTAAAGAATACAAAAACACTGATCTGAAAGGATATATGCACCCCTATGTTTATTGCAGCATTGTTTACAATAGCCAAATTATTAAATCAGCCCAAGTGTCCATTAAGAGATGAATAGATAAAGAAGGTTCGGTGTATATCATGCTACATGAAATAAGTCAGTCAGAGAAAGACAAATACCATATGATTTCACTCATATGTGGAATTGAAGACATAATACAAATAAAGGGTGTTGGGGAGAGAGACAAAGCAAGAAACAGACTGATGGTTACCAGAGAGGTGGGTAGGGGGATGGGTGAAATAGGTAACAGGGATTAAACAGTACAGTTATCATGATGGGCACTGAGCAATATACAGAATTGTTGAATCACTGTATTGTACACCTGAAGCTAATATAATACTATATGTTAACTATATTGGAACTAAAATAAAAACCTTACCAAAAAAAAAAATAATAATAGAAAAGGAATGGGTTGTGGAATGAGCATTGTAATTTGAAAAACAAAACAAAACAAAACAGAAAAAAAAAACAGTAAAAACACATCATCATATGCAAATCTCTGCTGTTGGGCTCACTCACAGGAGGTCCGTGACAGTCATCCAGAAATATTTCCAAAATTCTCAAATTGCCAAGTCATTCTGATATACTTAACCCATAACCTACCTTCCAAATATTCTACTCTAATTGAAAAACATTCATTTAGAGACATCCAAATAAAATCAATGACACATCATTAATGACTATCATTTCTACAAACACCAGCTTTGATCCTTGATTTTCAGAGAAGCCATGCATCAAATTTGTGTACATATATATCCTGGATGTTTACAAAGTTTGGGAATACTGAATTTGGAATAGTGTGGTAAATTCCTGTTAGCAAGCTAGATCAGACAAAACTATCCTGCTAATAGTGCTTTGGTAAGTGGGTATGTTCATTTCTCCTCCACCCTCTCTCTCTGCAGTTGAAGACACTATGGTAACTTAAGAAATCTTCTAAAGCAATCACCATTAGAACTGACAAAACTTCCCTAGAGGAACAAGAATATTGGTCGCCAAATTGCCTAGTATCAAAATATTAGCACTGTAGAAATATAAAAAATCTAATGTCTCTATTTCATTTTTTTATTAATATTTAGAGAAAAAAAGAGTAAAGGGTTGAAAAATAAAAAGGTTCGTACAGGCTACAACATATGAAGGATAAAGAATTTTGGATCTTCAGTGTCCATTGTATCTGTCTATAATGTTTAGAACCTGCAATACTCTATTGTAAATTCACTCATTCAACAAATATGTATTGATCACTAACTATGTAATTGACACTTTTCTGGACACTGGAGTTCTCTCTTCTACTTTTGCCTCCATTTTTGTCTATCTCTAAAAAATTTTTAATTATTTAAAATCCAGAACCATACATGAGTTTATATTCTCAATAAGTGTGATAATACCAAATTTTTCCATAATATATTTTGCAACATCAGTCATACCCCAAATAGTCTATACAAAGATGATGTCTAATTCCCTTCTTCTCTAAATTGGCAAAGATCAGGGATCATCTATTTTAAAGTTAATATCTTTGCTACAACAATGACCATCTTAGTTCCTTGATGCAATTAATAATTGAGCAATTTTCTTCTAAAAACAAAAACAAAAACAAAACTCAACTCATTAGAAGTTTTTAGATAATAATGTTGCTCTCGCCAGTTAATTTGTTCTGGCTTTTGTAGAATAGATAATAAGAGCGGGTAAGTATGAGTTGTAGTCAGTATTCTAAAGGAATAAATTTTATTGACTTTGACAAAACTCCTTGTTTACTGATAATTTGAAAAGCACTATTTCTCAATCATGTGACAACATTTTTCTTCCTGTATATACCTACTTAGAAAAGTCTGAGAGTTTTTAGATAAGAGGACATAATTAGGTTAAAGCAAAATCTGTTAACCCAAATTTCCCAGTGAGACCTTTACCAATTCATTCTTGCTCCTAGATTTTGAAACTCTTCTATTTCTTCCCTTAAATTCCCTGGATGCATTTCAAATGAATTTGGAAACAAGATAATGAAAGCAGAAGCAATCTCCTTGAGAAGGCTCAAAAACAATTAATATGGAATTAATTGCCATTTTAAAATATTTTCAGATCACAAATCAATATTTGTAAATGTTAAGCGATTGGGAATTCTACACTGGCATAAGAATGGAAGGTTATGAGTTAAATCAATATAGGCGGTGAGGGGAAAGTTTTTTGAAGCAGGAGTATTTTTCCCAGATTTTGCTTAGCCTTGATAGAATACCCATATACCTGATAGAATACAAAGTCTCAAAATAGGGGTAGAGATAAGGTATCTGTAAATCC
The DNA here is from genome assembly GCF_018350155.1 of Leopardus geoffroyi. Taxonomy (NCBI): domain Eukaryota; kingdom Metazoa; phylum Chordata; class Mammalia; order Carnivora; family Felidae; genus Leopardus; species Leopardus geoffroyi. The sequence goes on along the minus strand of NC_059331.1, from coordinate 142,388,425 downwards.
ACAGACTACAACCAACTAGTGCATTCCATTTTCAGTAACCCTCACTCCTTCCTCCTACAAAACTAAATCAGAAAATTCAGGAAGGGACTGGAGTACATATTTTGAGAAAACTCTACAGATTCATTTTTATTTTACCAATGCTTTATTCTAATTTTTCGTCTATGTTTACATGAAAAATTGGCATCTCCTAGGCAGAATGATATTTTAAAATACACAGATGCTGCAAATAAAACATCTCATGGCTGTTCAACAGAAACATAAGGCCACTGAAATATATTAATTTGTCAGTACACATGTAAATGTGGCTAAGCAAAAATTTGGCAGAAGAACAGCATTCTCACAAAGAAAATACAACACAGTAAAACATAAACACAATTAAATGAACCAAATTATAACCCATCAGTAGATGAGAGAGGCGTGCCATTGACTATGTCTGCATGGTAACTATACAATCAATTTTCTGGCTTATTAGACGAAATATGCACAAAGCTTTTGGACAATTAACTGTATATTAGAATCCCATTAATTTAGCCCACATTTATTGAATACCTATCATATTTCATGCATTATGATAAACACTGGCATTACAAAGATGAAAACAGGCATGGTCCACACAGTCAAGAACCTGCCATCTTAAGTCATTTCTTTACTGCATAGGTTTAGACATTTTATAGATTATCTAATATTTCTTAAAATCAACAAAAGCCTGATACAGCATGATTTGTCTATGCTCTGTGATGTTCTTGCCTTACACATGTACATAAGTATGTAATCCACTTTATACTCTGTGATACTTTAGTAATACATAGACAGTAAAACTGTATTTCATTTTTAAATGTCTCATTAGTTAATTCTTTTATTCAACAAATATTTATTCAGGAATTATTCCTTACCACATTCTGTGCCAGTAACTAGAGGACGCAGTGAAATATCAGTGTATTTCTTATTTTTCAGATCTGTAATTTTATGTTTATTCTTCTCCCAGTAACAACACTCCTAGAGTCTCCCACCTGGACAGATTACTTGCTTTGTTTTCCTACTGTTAGTCTGCAATTCTCTTGAGAATATCTAGACTTCTCTCATCTTCATCAACGTATTTGGCTTGATCTATTCCCTTCCCTTTCTAATCTGACACACTGATATATACTAATCAATGAAATCTCTCACCCCTCCATGTAATAGTGGTGCATTGATGCAATGTCCTTCTAGAGATCATGTAGTTAAACCAAAGTGACTCTAATGATAGGGATCCCAAACCCTGAGACAGACAATTTGAGATGACTGGACTGAATTCATAAATAGTCACCTACATACCTATGCAGGGATTATGCCTGTAGCCACCTGCTGTTAAATGTTGTGAAAAGTATTTTGATATTTAATTGCATTGCTCATCTCACAGTGAGATGCGCCCAATGTGATGCGCACACCTTCTGTTTTAGAAATTTAGGTGTAGTCCTTTGATTGATGAGTATAATCACTTCATAACAGGAGTTTGTTTCCTCCATCCTTCATCCTGTTGTGTCCTGCTAATCAGGTACTAATATGAGTAGAGGACATTCATCCTCAAGACTGCTTTAACAGTGTCTGGTTTAAATACACAGTCATTCTAGTTTGCAGTCAGACTAAACCAGTAATCAGGAATACTTTCCACCACCTGTGACAAATTTCAGTTTTCAAAATGAAGTTTATTTCAAGGTCGTTCTGTAAGGAAAATTAACATTTATGTGCTAGGGACTGTGCTACTTCTTTATGTCTGCCATTTCATGTAGTGTTTGTTTGTTTGTTTGTTTGTTTGTTTATGGTTCTATGAGATATAATTTATACCTCTGTTTTACAGATGAGGAAGCTGATGAAAAGAGGCTAACTAAATCTTTGGCCATGGTCAAATCACTAACAAGTGTAGAAAACTAACATTGGAGCAAGTGGAACAGATATCAATGGTATCAGAAATAGACTATGACCAAAAATATACCTGCCACCACTTATCACTATGATTCAAAGTCCACCTTTAGTAAGTCATCGTTCAGAGCTCTAAAGTTATTTTACTTGACCTCTTTTTTTTTCATTTTAGAAGATATATATATATATATATATATATATATATATATATATGCATATGTAAATATATATACATAAGTGGTGGCAGGTATATATACATATATATATGTATATATATATATACACATAAATCTTCTAAAATGAAAAAAAATGAAAAAATGAAAAAAAAAGAGGTCAAGTAAAATAACTTTAGGGCTCTGAATGATGATTTACTAAAGGTGGATTTTGAATCATAGTGATATATGTATATATATCCCTAAAAGAAATAATGCCTACAGGGTGCCTGGGTGGCTCAGTTGGTTAAGCATTTGACTTCAGCTCGGGTCATGATCTCGCAGTTTGTGAGTTCCAGCCCCGGGTTGGGCTCTGTGCTGACAGCTCAGAACCTGGAGCCTGCTTCAGATTCTGTGTCTCCCTCTCTCTCTGCCCCTCCTCCACTCACACTCTGTCTCTCTCTCCTTCAAAAATAAATAAACATTAAAAAAAAATTTTAAAGAAATAATGCCTAAAGATTTTCATCTAAATATTATTGAATATTCAGAAATCTCTACAGGGATACATTGCCTTTATGACTTTATTGCCTTATGTTTAATTTCACTAAATCTAAGATGCCATCAATTGTAAAATGTACCAACTATGTGTTACCTACCACAAAGAAAAAAGTGCCAATTAGTCATGACAATTGTGATGATTTTCTTATCACATTGACTTAACATCACACCTCTAATTTTAGAGATGCTAAAATGTGAAAATGCACTACTTAAAATTAACAAAATAGTGTAGACACTTTGAATATGAAGAAAATAAAATAAGATAGATTTTAGAGTATCACTAAAGACTAACTTTACCTGCTCCACCATCTAATGAAGATTTTTTAAATTGCTGGATGATTACTGAAACTGGTGTGGAAAACTATAATTTAAATACCCGTGCTATTGCAGAATTAGACTATGCACAGTCATTAAGTTCAGAAGAATGTCGCTGCTATAGTTATGATGGTAATTAAGAAAATACTAATTTAATATCTACTGCTTATTACTTTGTCCTTTGCAATGTAAAGGGAAAGTAAAAGACACAATGTTCCATGCTTCTCAGACTTTTAAATGAGGGAAAATGAGGAACTGTGTTTGAGTTTAAGTGGGTAAATAGAACATATCTGCATTCTAATCTCACTCTGAGAACATTTCTGTATTCAGCTCAGACACAACCATCATTGCCAACCTTGTCCCAAGAATGCGTCGTCACTGCTTGAGTAACTTGCAACATTCTCTATGGGCTCTCTCTTACAATGATAGACTTACCACATGAACCATCTGAGCAAGGTTAACATGAGTTACTTAGTACAGAACTTTATTTTCTGTTTTTATATATTATCCACCTGCCTTTAACAAGTAAGCAAACATCAGAGTAGTTGGTAATAAAAATATTATAAGCCTTATAGTTGGAGTTGAATTTGAATCCCTTTTTTTTCAAATTTGATTTTTTTTTAAGTTGTAAGATACAAGAAACTAGAGAGATAACACACTTTTTAGTGGGTATTCAATATATATTGGTTTCCTACATACCCACACTTTGTAAAGAGAACATTTGGGTTGATCTCTTTTAGGAGACCCTGCAGTTTGACAGTTTGGAACACTAGTGATGAATAAAAGAGGACTCAATTATGGTGGCTGATGTTGGAAAGAAAATAAATAACACATAAATTCCGTGGGAAGCCTAAGCTAGATTTTATATTTCTCAGAAGGTGTAAAAGCTATTTATTAATATACACAATTTGCTGCAAAGGGCTCCTGTTTAATGCTCACTTTTTGCATGTGTTCATCTTTCCCTCTTGTTTTTCTTTCCCTACCACTGATCTTTTTAATCAGCGGAATCTTTTTTTAATTGAAGTACAGGTGACACACAGTGTTAAATTCGTTTCAGGTGTACAACGTAGCGATCAGACAAGTCTATACGTTATGCTGTGCTCACAAGTTTAACCACCATGTGTCACCACACAACACTATTACAACACCATTGACTATCCTCCTTGGGCTGTATCCCCTGCCATTTCTCCTACCTTTACTTTTTCTTCCTAACTGTGCTCCAAAGTCCGTATTACTGGAACAGCTGTGGTTTTGTTAACAAGTGCCTAGAAGCATTTCCATTTATTTTGTCTCCTCACCTCAAGCTTTGCAAAAAATCCAAAGTGCAGACCATAAACCCCAATAGAGCCTTTTAGTTCTTACCCCTATTGTGGAAAAAGCTAGAAGGTGTTTCTCCTAAATTGTCACTAATCTAAGGTTTTCTACTAAAATATAATGCAGCCAGCTTTCGTTCAATGAATTACAAAATTCTAGACAAGTTTCAGTGCCCATTTAGAATCAGGTTAGGTGAGCAAATATTCTTATTTGTTTATAGTCCCTGAGTTAATTTTTCAAAGAACTACCGTTTGAAGTCTTCTATAGGATCAGGATCCTAGGTAACCAGTTAGTCAATGTTTAGTAACAATTTTAAGCAACACATTCATTACGTAAGGATTCCACCAAACACACATCGTATGTGAAATATATCTATAAATATTTCATCTCTACATAGAAATTTTGTCATGACTTCTTACTTGGGTTTTGGACTACTCCTTATACTTTGGTAAATAAATAACTGCATATTCTTTATCCATATTTTAACTTCCACAGTTTCCATATTTTAACTCTATGTTGAGAATGTAGAAAAGATCAATTCAGTGAAAATTTATAGTTCTAGACAATTTTAAAAAAAGCAACATCTGCATTTTTTGTTCTACTTTCAGTATTTCAAAGCAGGCAGAACTTTGTACAATAATTAGTTTCAGGAAAGAAGTTTCAATTAGTAGACAAGAAAATGAAACACCTCAAATGCATCTTTCTGATGTTCATGGTTACTAGAGTTCCTACAATTATTTTGGTGTGATTAATTTCTCAGCACAAAACATCTACTTTCAGAAAACTTAGTGAATGTTTTTTTCATATTAGTTTTTTTCAGGATTCTTCAAAATTCTCCCATAAAGAGGTTATATTGTATATTCACCTAGCCCCATGGTTCTTGCTCTACTTTGTCCTTATTTATATTCTCAGCAGGGAGCTGCTAATGTTTCCTAAAATATACAATAAACTGTTGTCAGCTGGCAGTCGAGTTAGTTAGATACCTGAAGCCGCTGTACTTGAAGCAACTTTGCAATTAATACTAAATTACACTGACAGATTTTTTTTTTAATTTTTTTTTCAACGTTTATTTATTTTTGGGACAGAGAGAGACAGAGCATGAACGGGGGAGGGGCAGAGAGAGAGGGAGACACAGAATCGGAAACAGGCTCCAGGCTCTGAGCCATCAGCCCAGAGCCTGACGCGGGGCTCGAACTCACGGACCGCGAGATCGTGACCTGGCTGAAGTCGAACGCTTAACCGACTGCGCCACCCAGGCGCCCCAACAATATCGTATTTCAAACGCCTATCTTTTTCTTTTAAAAAAAATAGTAGCACATTTCCTATGGTCAGATTTATAAGGCCACACTCTGAGGTAAGCTCTTACCTTACCTAAATTCTTAACAGATTCCCCACACTGGCAGGGTAGGCTGACTGAATCCATTCTACACTCCTGTCCCTGAGCACTGCGTCATGACACTATAAAGGGAAGAGTTGATCTCACAGAAGTATTTTCAAAGCAAAACAAAGTAGTTTAGAAGCATTGACTCATTCAATCACCTATTCTACAGATGAGAAACTGAAGATCCTTCCCTATGGTCCACAAGTGACCTCTTTCCTATTGGCTTCTCTTCATTTACGGAAATACGTTTGAAACCAGATATTTTCATGTACAGTATTTCTTTTCTCAGAAAAATATTTTCAACCTTTCCCCCATGGGAATTTGCATACCTTGGGAGAGTCTGAGGATTTTGACCTAGCTTAAGATTAAAATTAATATATTTTATTAATTATGAAATTGATCATTTTTAGGTAATAATAAAGGGATTTCCAATCTCTGCCAGACATTTTATTTTATTAGACATTGAGGATCCAGAGATAAGTAAATATGGTTCCCTTTATCTGAAAGATCTTGCAGTATAGTGGGGAAAGAAAAATAATAAATAACTGTAACTCACTATACTGATGTCACAATAAAGGTGCATATAACATGCCAGAAAGCACAGAAGGTGGACAGACCATTTGCCAAACAAACTTAGAGTAACTTTATATCTGATCATTCTTCCTTCTGATGCTGCTTGCCTTGTAAATAAACACTATTTAAGTCCTGGTATTTTAAAATTGATGTTTTTGGTACTGTGCTATATGACATTTCATCAAACAGTTTATTGAATCTATAATATATAGCACATTGATTCCTAGTACTCCCTTATCTAATAAATCCATCATTACATTAAAGAAAAAGATAACAGTAGTTTTTTTATAAGCTTTCTTTGATAAATTTGTGATACTGGCCACTTCTTAGCGTCTTATAGCAAAAGTTTTTCTTGGGTCATAACTTTAAATCAGTCTGTAAATCATGTAACTAAACTTTGTGAAAACTTCTAGACTTTTGAACCATATTCATTCCAGAGTGGGAAAAGCTTCACTCTAAATTATGCAGGGACTAGAACCTAAAAAAGAAGTTGAATAGTTGTTTCTATTAAAAGTGTGGTAACACAACTCTTAGGGAAGTTCTTATCTGAGCTCTTATCTTAGTAGATCCCCTAGGAACTCACTGGCTTTTTGATTTTAAATGTATAATTGTTGGAGAACAAGAATCGGGAGGCACCATAGGAATGTCCTGAAGGAAAGGGACACAGAAGAAACTGAAAGCAGTTTCATTCCCAGGAGGAAGGCCACGGGACTGCTGTTCTCTCTAGAAGGACATCACAAGAGTGCCAGGTCTGGAGATAAGAATGCTTTGGTGCCAGATATACTCATGACCCAGTATGGAATACAGTGCGGGTGGATGACCTGTCAGGATGCCAAATACTATGTTGTATGTGCTTGCTATTATCAGACAAATTGCAAAAATAAAAGAGGCTTGAGCCAGGGGACCGATGCTTCGGCTCCTGGAGAGTCTTGGCCGCTGCTTTTCAATTCTCTCATCACCGCACCTTTAGGACCTGTCTCTCTATATATAATAATGAAAATTATGACAAGAAATATAAAACCAATTAAGAAACTAATTAATACATTGAGTTTTCCATAAAATTTCACAAACATATAAGTCAATTAGTCCTCAGAAAATTTCTATGAAGTAGTTAATATCCCCACATTGAATATGTGGAGACTGATATTCCAAAAGCATAAGAGCACACTGTAAGTAGACAGCCTAAACAGGACTTCAAAATCTACTTCTCTGAAATTTCATAATGGCATATTTCCTAATCTAAGTTATAGTATTTAAAAAATTTTTCTAGGAGCGCCCAGGGGCTCAGTCGGTTGAGCGTCTGACTTCGCTCAGGTTACGATCTCACGGTCTGTGAGTTTGAGCCCCACATCGGGCTCTGTGCTGACAGCTCAGAGCCTGGAGACTGTTTCTGATTCTGTGCCCCCCTCTCTCTCTGCCCTTCCCCTGCTCATGCTCTCTCTCTCTCTCTCTGTCTCTCTCTCATCAAAAATAAATAAACATTTAAAAAAAGATTTTTTTTCTAGACATCTCCATTTATACTTAAGTATATAACACAATTATGACTATAAGCTTTATTATGCTAAAATAGTTATAAAATAAATTAGGCATGATTAAAGATTGGTATAGTTAATTAGCAAAGTCACACGAAGAAAGGAAACAGACTGTAGGGTTAGAATCGACTTAGTTCTGTCACTTCCTGTGTGACCTTGAGCAAATGACTTAAATTCTCTGAACTTCTGTTCTTATGTAAAACATGCATAAAAATACACTGCACATAGTACATTTTAAGAAAAACTATCCTAGGAATTGATATTAAAGTTGTTACTATTATTTTTGATAGAGTAAAACAACCCCAAAGTTCAATTTTAGGACACTATGCATTTATTTTGTCCATGAATAGCTAATTTATCAGTATTTTCCTTATTTTTTAAAATGTTTTATGTATTTTTGAGAGAGGGAGAGGGAGAGAGTGAGTGGGGGAGGGGCAGAGAGAGAGAGGGAGACAAAGAATCCAAAGCAGGCTCCAGGCTCCAAGCTGTCAGCACAGAGCCCCATGCAGGGCTTGAACTCACAGACTGCGAGATCATGACCTGAGTCGAAGTTGGACACTCAACCAGCTGAGCCACCCAGGCACCTTGAGTCTTTTCCTTCTAAATGACAATAATTTCTTAAAGAGAGTTTACCTAGAGACTTGTCTATAATGTTTTCTGGGAGGTAGCTGTAATTAAAAATTTACATGAATCTTCTCAAATTTATAGTCAATTAAGAAGTTATCTGTCAACAGGCAAGGTAGCCATTATTTGAAAGACCAAGATCTAGGGACATCTGGGTGGCTCAGTTGGTTTAGCAACCAACTCTTGACTTCCACTCAGGTCATGAACCCAGGGTTGTGGGATGGAATTTGGGCTCCGTGCTGAGCATGGAACTTGCTTAAGATTCTCTTTCTCTCTCCCCCACTGCCCTTCTCCACCACTTACATTCTCTTTCTCAAATTAAAAATGATGATGATGAGGGGTACCTGGGTGGTTCAGTGGGTTGAGCATCCGACTTTGGCTCAGGTCATGATCTCACGGTTTGTAAGTTCGAGCCCCACATCGGACTCTGTGCTGACAGTTGGGAGCCTGGAACCTGCTTCAGATTCTGTGTCTCCCTCTCTCTCTGGCCCTTCTCCTCTCGAGTTCTGTCTCTCTCACTCTCTCTCTCCCTCTCAAAAATAAACATAAAAAAAAGATGATGATGATAAATACCAGATCTAGAAAATTGGGAACCACTAAGAAGTAAGTATAACATATTTTTTCCATACATTTTCCCCCAAATTTGCTCAGAACTAATCTGAGCTGGCATAAAAGAAAAATCAAGAAAATGAGAAAAAGCTTTAGTTAAAAGACTCAATAGCTATGCAGAGATTTTGGCAGTCTCACAGTTCTAACTAAAGTTATAAAAATTTGGGGTTCAGGGTTTTCCAAGGAGGAAGTCTATGGTAAATATGTAAGGTTTTCAGTTGAGATTCCCAAAAGGCAACATCCTAGTGTAAGACAAACTGGAATTAGAACAGCACTCAGAAATTCTGAAATTGTTTCAATCCATGTCTGGATAAGGGTGATTTCTTTGCCTATTGAAAGGAAATTAAATCATCTCTAGAGGAAGAAACCATCACCTGGTACCTCTATGAGTTTTTCCTAGAAAATAGTGGCATTCACCAAATCTCTCTAACACACACACACACCAAAAGCCAGATGATAGAAAAAGATCCATAGGTAGTCCATTTATATATTATAAGAATCAGACAAGGAGTTTATAATAACTATAACTAACGTATCCAGGAAAATAGATGAGATGAGGAATTTTACCAGCAAACTGAATTCATTAAAAACAATCTATTAAAAATTCTATAAAGTTAAGTATGCAATAAGTTAAATTATAAATTTAAGAGATATCTTAAAAAATAATTAGACACTGCACTAAAGAAGATTAATAACTAGGAGACAGGTCAGTAGAAAAATTAATCTATTGAAGTACAAAGTTGGAAAAACATTTAAATACATAACAGAGAATGAGTCGTATGGACACGCTGAAAATACCTCACATGCATGAAATTAGAGTCGAAGAAGGAATAGAAAGAAAGAATATTTAAAGATATACTGGACACGGAATTTTCCAAGATGGATAAAAACTAGCCAGCAACCTCAAACAAACCTAAAAGATATCAAAAACCCTGAGATGAAGGAGGATAAAGAAAAAACAGCCTAGGTACATGAGCTGTCCACCTGCTGGACAAGAAAAAGAGAAAAATGTAAAAGAAGATAAAAGGGTAAAAAGGACATGTTCGCTTCAAAGGAGTGACAGACAATAAGACTGACAGCTCACTGAGCAGACATGATGCAAATTAGAAGACAACGAAATGATGGATTTAAAGTATGGAAAAAAATAAATGCCAACCTAGACTCCTTCCTCCAATGAAAGTATCCTTAATAAAACAAAGGTGAGAGAAAGAAATTTTCAAATAAATAACATCTGAGAAAAGTCATTTCAAGGACAACTGTACTAAAAGATATAATAAAGTAGCTCTTCAGAAAGGAGAAGCATAATAATGCAACAGGAGAAATAAATTTTGAAAGTGTAGAAATGAGGGTAAATCTAAATGAATATTGACTGTCCTGATAATAATATCTTGTGGAGTTTGAAGTGTGTGTGTGTGTGTGTGTGTGTGTGTGTGTGTGTGTGTGTGTATGTATACATACACACATATTCATATCATAAATATGTACATGTATTTGTATGTATAGACCAATATACACATAAGGTATGCATGTATATGTTTCTACATGCAATATGACAACAATGGCACAAAGCTCAGGAGGTAGAAAAATAAGCCTAAAATGTGTAAGTTTATTGTATTCTCCAGGAAACGGCAAAAATATTAATAAGCTGTAGGCTGTTGAATCCTCTAAAGATCTCACTTAAAGAATAATAAATATAGGTACATAATTAAAAAGCTAATAGAAAGATTAGAAAATATTTTAAAATAATATGATCACTCCAAAAAAATTAAGAATGGAGGAAAAAAACAAAGCCAAATAGAAAAGTAGGAAAAACAGGTAAACTAACAGCTTTAAATTCCACGTGCATCAGTACTCCCATTAATTATATGAAATTTAAATTGAATAAATACTCCAAATTTCTTTAAAAGATTATCAGGCTGGGGCTCCTGGGTATCCAACTCTTGGTTTTGGCTCAGGTCGTGATCTCATGTTTCGTGAGTTCGGGCCCTGTGTTAGGCTCTGCACTGGCAGTGCAGAGCCTGCTTTGGATTCTCTTTCTCTCCCTCTCTATGCCTCTCTCTCTCTAAAATAAATAAACAAACAAACAAACAAATAAATGTCAGGCTGGATAGAAAAACAAAACCAGGGGCGCCTGAGTGGCTCAGTCAGTTGAGCATCTATCTGACTTCAGCTCAGGTCATTATCTCACGGCTTGTGAGTTCGAGCCCCACATGGGGCTCTGTGCTGACGGGTCAGAGACTGGAGCCTGTGTCAGATTCTGTGTCTGCCTCTCTCTCTGCCCCTCCCCTGCTCATGGTCTCTCTCTCTCTCTCTCTCTCAAGAATAAATAAACATTAAAAAAAAAACTGTATACTGCTTAAAATGGACACACATTAAATATGAAAAGAAACAGGAAGTTTGTAAGAAAGGATGAAAATACATGCCACACACACAAAGGCTACCAGAAAACAAAAATAGAAGCAGCTAATACTAATATCAGACAAATACACAACAAGGTAAGGAGGAAAATGAAACATATCCCATAATGATTCAGAGTTCTCCAGAGAAACAGAAACAATAGGACCTATGGATCAGTCGATCCATTAAGAGACTTATAAGAAATAGACTCATTCAGTTATGAGGGATAATAAGTCTCAAGATCTACCACTGACAATGGTGCAGTTCCATTCTGAAGGCCACAGTAGTGGGGGGCGGGGGGGGGGGGGAAATACTCATCTCTCAGGTCCAGGACAATCAGGCAGAAGTAGTTTCTGTTGCTCTGGGGAGGGTCTGCCTTTCTGCCCTACTCAGACCTTCAAGTGACTGGAAGAGAGCCACCCACATTGGGGAAAAGCAATGTGCTTTACTCAGTCTGTCACCTGAAATGTGAGCCTCATCCAAGATACCCTCACAGACATACTTCCAATTTTATTTGACCAAAGAACTGGGATTCTATGGCCCAGCCAAGCTGACAGGTAAAATTCACCATCACAGAAATGAAAAGATAGCTCACCTGAAAGACATAACAATCCTAAGGATATGTGCCTCCTGAGGTTGGGCGGGGGCACAATTGGCTAGAAAGCCTAAAAGGCAGAGACACCAGATAACTGTGCCAAAGGTGCAAAATAAGCAGTGAAGAGGTTGCTGCATATAAGGCATCACTTACACCTCCAGAGGTTGCTCATGGTAAAGGAGGCAGATGAGCCTTTCCTGTGGATCAGGAGAGAAACATTCTCTTAGAGGGAAAATGATAATGATAATGAATATTACATCCTTCCATGGTGTGGATAGATGGATGGATGGTGGATAGATATAATTTACTCTCAGCAGCTCTGTGAAGTCAGTTCTATGTATTATCATCCCATGTTCAGATGAGGAGACAAGCAGAAGATGTTAAGTTACACAACTAGTAAGTGGTAAAACTAGGTAGGATTTGAACTCAGGCAGCCAAGTTCCAGAATTCCTTTAGCCCCACACTATGTAACATAAACAGAAAAGCCTAGGTAAAGCCGACCTCCAGAAAACTAGGAGATAGGTAGGAGGAAGGGTAGGAACCAATCCGAGAAAGTATATCCCCATATCATAGGAACCTAAGAGAGAAAAAACTTTAAACACCTACCAAGCTCAAAACCAGAAAGCCAGCTTGGTAGCATCAAAAGAGTAAATTTAATTGACCTCCCTCTTGGCTTTTATCTCTTCTGTGTTTCCCCAGTTTGACCCTAGAGAGATTTGGAACTTAGCGTTTCTGGCAATAAAATGTTACTTGCTTTAGGTTTCCATTATTCACCCACAACAGTTTTTTTTTTTTAATGGACTCACATTTTGAAAAACAGCTTAACATGTATTTGTCAGATTATTCTCTTATGCTGATTTCACTCTAAGGATTCACACTATTACGTGCAGCTCATTATAATTTGCAAATTTCTAGCCTCACTAGGTGTGTGTCCTCAGTTACAAGAAGGATCAGCTGCTTATATTTAGAAACATAGGATAAATGAGAAGAGACCACAGATTAGTTGTTCTGTTTTTCTCTTAACAGTTTTTTCCTTCCCAAATCAGTTAAGTAAACAAGCTGTAGTTTCCATTCTAAAAATAAAAAAAAAAAAAAACATGCATTTACGCTTGCCCAAATGTGTTTTCCTTTTCATACATAAAAGAAAATACTCAGAGGATTTAATTATAACAAGACGTTGACATTTGTGACATCAATATGATAGGTTAGTTAATGTTTGTGTGCTTTCTCTAAACACAGAAACAAACAGAAGTATCTAGCAAGCCAGCCTGAATGCTGTACTACAGCTGACAAGCTGGAAATTTGCCATATGGATACTATTATAGTTGCAATTAGCTGGCAACTCTCGGACAAAAAAAAATGCTGTTATTCCTTATAGAACTTTTCAGGGCAGAGCAGAAATATTGGAAAAATTAATATAGTCTTATGGAGGTGACAACTGTTACAGGAAAAAAAAAATGTTAATAGCAACCTGTGTTGTAAAACAAGAATCCATGAATGAGGGCCTAAAATATCACTCTGAAAAGGATAATCCTGAAGACTCCCAAAAGCTATTTTCACAGTAGTCTAGATCACATTAGATGTAAGGTCCCCCCCACTATCTGAAAGTACAGTTCCCATGAAACCTTTTGTAAACCGCAGTGGCCTAACGTGAAGAAGAAACTACCTTTAATTTACAGTTGACCGTTGAACAACATGGCTTTGAATTGTGCACGGCCATTTATAGGCAGATGTCTTCTTTTTATAAATACAGTGCAGTTCTGTAACTGCATTTTCCCTTATGATTTTAACATTTTTTTCTCTAGCTTACTTTATTGTGAGAAGACAGTGTATATTACATACAACATACAAAAATGTGTTAATCCATTGCTTATGTGATCAGCTCAGCTACCAGTTAACAGAAGTCTATTGAGTTTTGGAAAGTCAAAAGTTACGTGAAGATTTTCAACTGCGTGGGGGGTCAGTACCCCTAACCCTGGTGTTGTTCAAGGATCAACTGTATATGGAAAAATTTTTGAGCATTCCCAGGCCCAGAAAAAGTGTTGCTGATACCTTCAGATACATCTTGCTCAGGGATACAGTACATAAATTGGAATAAACACGGATGTTCACAGACGTGGTTCAAAATGATGGTGGCTTGATGCTGAGAGGCTGAGTGTACTTCCTAGGGAAGGAGCGAGGTGTAGCTACTGTTGTTGCTGGGGTACACACCGCCTCTATATAACTGCCCACTTGAAAGTTATTTTCACTTGTCACTTTTTTCTGTAAAAGCAAAAATTCTCTTCGGATTTCCATTGGTTAGCAAAAACAGGTACTAATGTAGGTCTTTCATGAAAGCAACGTGGTGTGACATGGAACTTTTGAAAAGCAGGGAATACCTGCATTTTAACTTCAAAGTTCAACCGGGGGGAGGTGCTAGGAAGACAAAGACCAGAAAGATCTCTTTGGTAAATGATTCAAGAATATCAGCGGGGTCGGGGGGAGGGTGCCTGGGTGGCTCAGTCGGTTAAGCCTCCAAGTTCAGCTCAGGTCACAATCTCCAGGTTCTTGAGTTCCAGCCCCAAATGGGACTCTGAGCTGACAGCTCAGAGCCTGGAGCTGGCTTCAGATTCTGTGTCTCCCTCTCTCTCTGCTCCTCCCCCACTAATAAACATTAAAAGAATAATAACACAAAAAAATAAAGAATATCACTAGGGATATTGAGAACAAGGATTTTCCAAAGGAAGAATTTTCCAAATCCTCATCGGAACACCAACTAAGAAATTATATTTTACCTAAAATATAATTTATTTTAGGTAATTATAATTATAATTATAATTAAATAATACCTAACTCTGTTAACTTTTTCATCGAAGTTTTCTCACAGAGAATAATTTTTTAAGTGCACTTCGCAGTTTTTCCTGCTTCTGAAGACAGCCCTAAAGGGAGCTAATAAATCCTGTTTAAAATTTAAATTGTGCTTCTAAAATGAGGAATTGCAGAGATTTCCTTTACTGATAGGATGAGGGAACTTGAGGCAAGCAGAGGTCAAAGTACAAGTTAGCAACCTCCCCACCTCTCCTGGTGGGACATGTACATATTCCTTGGACACTCCGCCAAAAACAAGAAAGGACCAAAAAAAAAAAAAAAAAAAAAAAAAAGTTAAACTGATGGGTCTCTACCAGTTTAGCCGAAAAAGGCAATCCCATAAATGGCCTAAAGTCCAGGAACTCCCTGCTGTCTTAATGTTAATATTTTGCTAGAGGGAAAAAACAACCTTACTTTGATGATAGCTAGCCCTCCAGTAAGTCTTAAGCATGTGCAAGTCTCTTTGGAAACTCCCTCTTGACTTTATCTCCCCCAGCTCCATAAAACAGTTACCCCCCCCAACACTTGCAGTGCAGCTCTTTCTGTCCAGGGGTCCTGTCCCCTTGCTTTAATAAAATCACCTTTTTGCACCAAAGACATCTTCAAGAATTTTTTCTTGGCTGTCGGCTCTGGACCCCAAAACTCCACCAACACCCCAAAACTTCATCAAATAGATTCATAAAATGAAACAAATCAATGAACCTCATTCATCTGTCATGTTATATTCCTTTGCTCTTTCTCTGATCTCTATATATTGTTATGAAACAGTTACTTCCACTTAGATCCCTCTTAGTTCGATCTGAATCTCAGTTTAGACCTTCCTTTCTCTAGGAATCACTTCCTCTTTCAAATGTTCAACACTACTGGGAGAATCCTTGACTCTCCTCAAAATACAGGACTTGTGCAAAACACATTAGAAGAATCTAAATGTTTAATATCATCAAAATGCGTTTCCACCGTATCCTATATTTCTTCTCTTATAATACTTAGCATGCACCGTATTGAACTTGCTTATTTAATTTTTTTTCCTCGACTAATCTTATAAGCCCTATGAAAACAGAAGTCCTGCTTTTACTGTTCATTTTTATATCCGCAGAGCTTAGTGCAAAGCCTGACACACAATGCGAACCCCATAAATATGGGAAAAGAGATGATAAAAACTCAAATAAAGCCTACACAAAAATTTGCATTGTGAATTTCTAACTCAGGACAAATATTTGAACTTTGGATGGCAGGTAAAAATAAGAAGGCAACAAAATGGCCAGAAATCAGGGAGGAATGGTAGGTCTGAATCAAGTATTTAGAGGACACTATAAAAAATGTGAGTCACAGCGGCAAAACCTACCAATAGACAACATTTGAGGTGGGAAACAAAGGCAGAAGGAAATGGCATATAGAATAAATTTTCTTATAACCTGCAGCCCATTGACAAATACTTGAGGCTGGCAGAGTAAAACTTTCTCCAGGAACTCCCTGCTGTCTTAATGCTAATGCTTTGCTAGAGGGAAAAACAACCTTAGCTTGACAATAGCTAGGCCTCCAGTATCCTGGGAGTCTTCTTTAGCATAGGAAAATCTCACTGGAAACTTCCTCTGGACCTTACCTCCCCCCATTTCCCAAGTATATAATCTGTCTCTCCTCATGGTCCCAGGGCAGCTCCTCCTGCCCATGGGTGTTGTCCCCATGCTTTAATAAAATCACCTTTTTTGCACCAAAGACATCTAAAGAATTCTTTCTTGTCTATAGACTCTGAACCCCCCACCCCTCCAAAAACCTCATTCCATTCACCATAAATAAGATGAAAATTGTACCAGTTCTTTTGTCACAATTAAAAAACAACTTAATGAAGCCATCTGTTTTGTGAAACAAGTCACCAAGGGGAAATACAAGAACTCAGGGCAAGGAAGGGGAGATAACAGAGCAAATAACGTGTGAGCTGTTAGAATTTGGGAAAGAAGTAGAAGGAATAAAAACAATCACAGAAAAGACAGATTTTGAAGAAACACAAAGGAGAAGAGAAACTGGTGACAATATGGTGACATAAAGAATACACATTTAAGTATCCAACATAAAGCAATGGAGTAAACAAAGTTGAGGGGAATTAGATGTAATAAATACAAAAGACAGGCAAAATGAGCCAATAGGTGCACGGCTGAAGTCTCCATAGGAAAACATGGAAAGAAAAATACCAATAATATTTAAATATTCAATTCCATAAATTTTTTGCTGAATACACATACTAGAAAAGCTAGATAAAAGTGACCCAGAATGATCAACACTGAGCAATATCCTGGTCAATTATTGTTCCCGTGAACTTTCTTGAGGATCTTCTTAGGAAATTGCTGGAGAATTCATGAAAAAAAAAATGTCAGTCAGACTGAAATGATCTATTATAAAACTTAGGCTAAAATAATAATGGAGATTAAAGTGGTTTGACCATATAGTTTCTATTTCCATTGTTTTTTATTTCCTCGTGCATCTTTGATCTCTATCAGAAAAAAATTTTCCTTTGCCTGAATAAAAACCCTTTTAGCATTTTCTTTGGGGCCCGGGTTACTGATGGCAAATGCACAGTTATTGTGCATTCAAAAATTCATTTACTTAACTTTCATCCTCAAAGAAATTTTTCTCTCAATAAGAGATTTTCAGTTGGCATTTTGAAGTTACTATTTCATTATCTATGAGATCACATATTTTTCTAGCAAGAAGTCACCTGCCTGTGATCATCGCCGCTTTCAAATTCATCTTTTTTTTTTATTCAGCTACATATAACATTTTCTTATATTTTTCTTTTTTTTTTTTAATTTAAATTCCAGTTAGTTAACATCCAGTGCAGTCTTGGCTTCAGGAGTAGATCCCAATGATTTATCTCTTACATATGACACCCAGTGCTCATCCCAAACGGTGCCCTCCTTAAGGCTTGTCACCCATTTAACCTCCCCTCCAGCAACCCTCCGTTTGTTCTATTTAAAAGTCTCTTATAGTTTGCCTCCCTCTCTGTTTTTATCTTGTTTTTCATTCCTGATGGCTTCCCAGGGGAATTCTACCAGACATTTAAAGCAAGGTTAAAACCTATTCTTTTCAAACTGTTCCAAATAATAGAAATGGAAGGAAATCTTTCAAACTCATTCCATGAGGCCAGCATTACCTTGATTCCAAATCAGACAAAGACCCCACTAAACAGGAGAATTACAGGCCAATATCCCTGATGAATCTGGACGCAAAAATTCTCAACAAGATACTAGCAAATCAAATTCAACAGTATATTAAAAGAATTATTCACCATGATCAAGTGGGATTCATTCCTGGGTTGCCGGGCTGGTTCAATATTTGCAAATCAATCAACATGATACACCACATTAACAAAAGAAAGGATAAGAACCATAGGATCCTTTCAATAGATGCAGAAAAAGCATTTGACAAAATACAGCATCCTTTCTTATATTTTTCTTAATATCTCATACCATCTCTTCTCTTTCTCTCAACAAGCTTATTTACATTAGGATGCCCCACTCATGTACCATACACTCTCTTACTTATTTTCAGTCTTGACTTGTCCATGCTTATTCTGATATTTTCTTCTGACCTATTAGTTCACAAATGTTGTCCTCATCTGGATCTAATATGCTGTCAAATCTTTACCACTTTTGTCTAAATTTGGTTATCATATTTGTTAGTCCTAAAATAATTATGCTTTAGCCCAATAAACTTGTTATTTCAGGGTCTTTGATGAGTGTTTTCTGTTGCCTGGGTTTTTTTTTTTGTTTGTTTGTTTTTTGTTTTTTTTGTTTTTGTTTTTGGTTTTTTTTTTTGTTTCTTTCAATCAGTCTTTTCTCACCTGCCTTGATATCTCGGGTATTTTTTATTTTGTTCCAGACATTGCATTTGCAAAATTGATTGTGTAACTAATTTTAGTTGGGGCCTAAGATGACATCAGCTTCTTCCGGAAGTGATTTATCTTATGTTTCTGCCAGGGGCGCTATAAACATGGGATTATCTTCATCTACTCCCAGAACTGGAAATGCTTCAGAGCTAACTTCGGTCTCCATTAGGCCTCTTTATACACACTTCACCCTCACTTTTAGCTGATCCTCTGAGACTTCAAAGCTAGGCACATACCAGAGCCCAACTGACTTCATGGGACTTGGACTCTGATTTCTGTTCCCCCCAGAAGTCTGAAGTAAAATTAGGGTAGATTCTTTTCTGACATATTTCACAGGAAATAATTATAAGCAAAAATGTAGTTGTAAAGAAAAACTATAAAAGTAGTGGAGAAAGCTATGGAGTTTCACATATAAACTTCACATATAAACCTGGAATAGAAAAGGATGTTCTAACCATCACTCAAAAGCCAGAGTCCTCAAAGAAAAGGAGGACTTTTCTTTGTAGTAATGTAACTTACACTACATTACTAAAGTAATGTAACTTACACTACATTAAAACACACACACACACACACACACACACACAGACACACACACACACATTCTACATGTCAAGAAATACCATAAATAAACCCAAAAGGCAACCCAGGAAAAATATTTGTAGCTCTATCACAAAGCACTACTCTTGTTAGAATATATTAGTTGATAAAAAATGAATTTTAAAAATGAAAATTAGGCAAAAGTTATGGGAAGGAAATACAAATAACATTTAAAAAAATGTATTCATTTTTGAGAGAGAGAGACAGAATGTGAGCAGGGGAGGAGCAGAGAGAGAGGGAGACACAGAATCCAAAGCAGGCTCCAGGCCCCGAGCCATCAGCACAGAGCCCCACGCGGGGCTCAAACCCACAAACCGTGAGATCATGACCTGAGCTGAAGTTGGACGCTCAACCCACTGAGCCACCCAGGCGCCCCTACAAGTAACTTTTAAACACATAAACGGATGTTCAAATTCACCTGTAAGAAAAGTATAATTAAACTACTTTGAGATGCCACTTTATCTTATCATATATGCAAAAACTGAAAGGTTAAGAAAACATTCTATTCATAAGATGATGAGAAAACAGGCATCTACATATATTGTTGATTAGGATATATATTGGGGCAATTACTATTATCAGAAATTTGGCAATAACTATCAAAATTAGCAAAACCTCTGACATAGCGATCCAAGATCTGACATTTTTCAGATATACTTGCACAGGTGAAAAATTAAATAGATGCACACACTTATTCATTGCAGAATGTTGTCTAATAGGAACGGTTTACATCAAAATATATAACAATATGAGAAAGAAGAAATAAATTATGAGGACTGAAATTATTGTTTTTATTTTCATAGAAATACTACAAGCCTAACAAAATTAAAATTAGTATTAACAATACACACTGCAACTAAAAGTACAGTTGCAGAAAGTAACACAAGCCCAAGTTTGTAAAAAATCAGATGAAGTAAATAAAAATTTGTGTGCATATTCCACATTGATTTTGCATATCTCTGTATGGACAAGAAGTAGGGCTTTGTCAAGAAAAGGAGAGAATGAGAGAGAGATTCTGCTGGAATATGTCATCCAACAGTATGTTTTAGGAAAGTATAGGAGAGGTATATCTCATAAACCTTTCAATAATAGGAAATAACTCTCAGTTGCCTTCAGAATTGAATGACAAATTGGCTTGAAATAAAATTCTTGGATCAAAATATTTTTCCTTCAAAATTCTACTGAAAAGGGCCTCCATCACACCCTATACTGGACTAGATGATACATATACACACAAATACATCTTGCATTTCACCTTTTGTTATAATATATATGTAAATATTTCACTGGTAAACTTTGTCCCCACCATCCTGTAAACTCCACAATGATAGGAACTGTGATTATTTTATTTGCCTCTTATTCACCTGGGTTTGTGTCAGATATAAAGTATACAGTACATATATTTTTAAATGAATAAATGAAAAAAATGAGTAAAGACAAAGAAAGTCCCTATCTATATGACTTCATTTTCCTCTGGCATTTAGCATTAGAACAAAGGCATCTAACGAAAGGTAAATGTTGCTCTGTAGTAAATAAACTGTATATTCCAAGTTCACACCTAAAGGATTTTTAAGCCTCTTGAACTTGGGTAAGAATTTTCTATGTGTGAAGCTTCTTACAGTCTTTACCATAGATCTTTTGTTTTGAGATGAAACCATTTGGATTCAAAATTTAAATACCCCTATAAAAATAGAATTATGTCAATCAATGATGCAAGATGGTGGGCAAAACTGAATACGATAACAGCTAACACAGAGTGGTTCCCTTGTGCCAGATACTCTTCCAGGGCCTTTATGAATAATAACCAGTTAATCCCAAACTAACTCTATGAAGTTGGGTTAATTACATTATAGATGAGGCACCTGAGATAAACAAAGGTGAAGACAGCTGTCCAAAGGAGAGAACCATTTGAAGGACAAGAGATTCTTAATGCTTAAGATAAGCATCATTTATATGTATATACAACATGTATATACAATATGTATGCATATGCAGAAGAAGGACATATAAAGGAAGCTCTGCAGACATTACTTCCGGGGGAACCAAGAATCTACAGTAGGAAGAAGATTATTTTACTATAAACACATTATACTTGCTGAAAGCTTTGCTCTGTGCCTGCTACATTTTCAGTTAAAAAGAGAGAGAGAGAGACAGAAAACGACCTATCCTGAATGTGTGTTATTTATCCTCCACTTGGCAAGGGATGCCAACTGTAGGGAGGAAAGCCAAGGCCCAAACTGTCAACATCACAGTCTTGCCCATGGTCAGCCTGTTCAACAGAGGGTGTTTAGGGCAATTTATCAACTCAAAAAATATGTATTTTATAAATGTTATGAATATGCCTTTGGGAAAATATATTACAAAGCATAGTTTGGTTTCTTTTCTTTGAATTGTTTTATACAATCATTTTAAAAGGCCCTTGTGAAATGTATTCTCACTGTGCTGTACGACGCTTCATTAGCCACTTTATTTATTAATAGAATAACTACATTGTGCTCTATCTACAAGTACTGATATTCAGAAGTATTTCTTTGAAAACAGCATTAGCTTTTCGATCCCCATAATCCAATAGTTTTGAAATTATCATAGTTTTGTAATCATTCAACATCAAATCAGGAGCAAGTCTCATCATTTTCAAACTAGAGTCAGGTGGTAAGATGAGATATCAGTCCAAGATATTGTTTCAGTTGAAAGAGGAAAAGCATCTGTAAAACAAACAAGCAAAAACTAGTCTGTTTCAAAATGAGTGGGTTTTTTTCTGAAAAACAAAACAGAACAAAACTATACTCTGACACACAAGAAATACATGACAGAAGACTTATAGTAAGATGAGCCACCACTGCTATTTTGCCTTCAGCTCAATCAGACTCACCAAAGAAATAACAACTCACAAGACGCAAAAAGGGATGGGGTGGGATTGGCAATGCGTTTTTCATTTTTGAGATAAATACAGGCAAGCAAGGACCCTGAACCGCAAGGAAAGCACTTAATCCCTATCAAAAAATACATTTTAAATACATAGTATCTGGTGTAAAAAAAAAAAAAATCACATCATTTGGAGAGATAAAGGCTAACAATAATAGCTCACATGTAGCAACACATCCCAGTCGGCTGAATAATCTAAGATGGTCTTTGAATCACTATAGACTTCTATGTCTGGCTGTTGTCACCCAGGGATACTGCACAAAATGTGTCACTGAGCTCTCATTATCCATCAGGCTGGCTCACTCACATGGTGGCAACAGGTGTCTACAAGCAACAAAAGTTGAAGCTACAAGACCTCTTGATGCCTAGGTTCATAAATCATATGGCCTGTAACTCATCATTTCTGCTACATTCAATATGTCAAAGAAGGCCACAAAGCCAATCCTAGATTTAAGGAATGGGGAACCAGACTCCACCTTTTCATGAAAGCTACGGCAAAGTATTGTCGCCATTTTGCACACTCCAACACCAGGCAGAGTAGAACGTATGATCCCCCTGCATTTACTGAAATAAGGACAACTAAACGAAGTATAGCTTCTTTCCAAGTACCACAGAACAAAGGCCATTCAACTGCCCTCTGACTTCAAACAGTCTTAGAATTATGAAACCATCTCCTTTGGAAGCCATATTAGGACTTCAAAACACCAAAGAGGGTTAACAGTTTGGGAAGTTGTATAGATGGGCCTTCTGTGTTAGAATAATCCTTTAAGCCCTCCCTAACCCATCCATCTTCTCAGAGTGAAGTAGACATCTTGAAAGTAGATGCTTACATCTACTTTACTCACCTGAGTCCACTGGTCAGACATAGAGCACATTTGCCTACTCCTGGTCCTGTGCCTCCTGGTCTCTCATGCTGCCTCTGGACAAAATACTTCACAGCCTAAGGATTCTTACCCTTGGAGAGATGTGTTGGTGGCAGCTGCAAAACTAATGACCACAACTGGGCCACTGAGTAACTGTCTATAGCTTTGTCAAATTTTCTTTCTGAGGAAATTCAAAGAAATTGGGATAAACTCAGAGCATCAGAGCAATAGGAAGGATGTGCGATGGGTCTCAGAATCTGAGATGTTCTTAGCTTTAGTCTTTATCTGGTATTCCCATACCCTCCTGCCTCGGGTGCAAGATCCACACTAGGCCACACTGTAACCACATTCCCACCTCCTCCTGCCCCTCACCAGCTCCCAAAGAATCATGATTTTACAGAAGTCCTTATTTAAAAAATCTTCCCAGAGTATCTTGATGAACTACCAAGTTTGGGAATCATTGATGTTATCAACAAGTTTATAGCTGAACCTAGATTCTTCACTTAATCTTGCTGCAAATGGCATTTGTGTTTTCTTGGAACTAAAGAAATCATAATGTATAAATTATTTCCTCAGAAGAGACAAATTATTCTTTTGTTTTCTTTGAAATGCTTTTACTAGGCAGAGAAAATTTTGTGTCATTAAATACAAGCATACTTCATTTTCTTGAATTTGTCTTCACTGTGCCTTGCAGAGATATTCCATTTTTCACAAACGGAAGGTTTGTGATAACCCTGTGTCGAGCAAGCACCATTTTTTCCCAACAGCATTTCCTCACTTTGTGTCTCTCGGTTGATAATTCTCACAATATTTCAAACTGTTTCACCGTTACTCTGTTTTTATGATGATCTGTGATCAGTGGTTATGACTTGCTGAGAGCTCAGATGATGGTTAGCAATTTTAGCCATAAAGTATTTTTTAATTAAGGCATGCACATTGTTTTTTTAAACATAATGCTATTGCCCACTTAATAGGCTACAGTACAGTGTAAACATAACTTTTATATGCACTGTGAAACCAAAACACTCATTTGATTCACTTTATTGCAATATTCACTTTATCGTGGTAGTCTGGAACCAAATCTGCAGTATCTGCAAGGTTTGCCTATAAGGAAAGTCTTATGGTAGAGGTATACTTCCCAGACTTCAGACACGTGGCTCCTGTGAATTCGAATAGTTTCTTCAGGCTATGGCTGGAAGATGACACTTCCATGTATTGAATCTTCAAGACTGGTACATTTTTCTCCCCCCCAAAAAAATGCTGAAATGCATACAAATGAACAACGGCAACCACAGAACACACAGAAAAGAAATTTTCTGCTCAATAACACATAAACTAGTGGAAAACAGAATCAGTACAAAGAGCGAGGTTTGCTATTTCTTTCCTTTGTTTACACCAAACACTGTTAAAGTAATAATGGCAATGGTGGCTATCATCATTGAGTCCCAAACCATAGCCTCCACAAGACCTTTCACTAAGCTTGTTACTAGCACTCGTCTATTAATCTTCACAAAATCATGAGGCAGGATTACTATCCCTACTTTAAAGATCAAGAATCCAGAACATAAGAATGTTCAGCAACTTGTCCAACTCACATGCCGGTAAGTGATAGAGCTAGAATGGGACCCAGGTCATCATAACCCAAAACCCACACACTCAACCATTCCTACAACCTGTGCTAGACGAAGAGTAAGGGTGAAGAGAAGTCAGAGGCAGGTGACAAGATCTGAAAACAGGGTCAGGATTTCCCATCATATGCTTAGTGATGATTACAAATTTGACTTCCAAGCTTGAGATTCTCCCAAACTCAGCAATCAAGGCATACTTCAGGTAAATGAAGAGAACTTTGGGTTCTATTACTGTGTTCATCTTCTAATCCTTCACGCTTAGAGAACATTATTAAGCTAAAATGTAGGGGTTTTTTCCTTTATTAAGGGGGGGGGGATTTTTTGTTTTTGTTTCTATATGTCTTATGGGGAGACGAAAATTTCTTTGGTGCTTGATCAATGAAAAGTAATAGCATTCAAGGACTACCCACCAAATGAACAGAATTCACTGGTGGGAATTGAATGATAAGTCCTATTGAATGGGTCCCTTTCAAGAGACCCATAAGATAAGTCCTCCTCGCCCATATACCATTATATATGCCATATATAATATATATATATATATTTTATATGCCATATATATAATATATATATATATATATATATATATATATATATATATTATATATGCCATATATCAGCATATGGAATTTCCTGCAAGGAAAAGGACATTTCACCAATTTGGCAAGTAGTTCAGGAATTTTTACAACTGGTAAAGCAAAAGTTAGCCATACATGGATTATTTCTGGGAACAATTTTAACTGAAAGTGATTTATATCTTGACTGATAATAGGCAGTACAGATCACCTGAACATAGTCTACACTGTGACTTTTTGCTGAAAAGGCTTTCCAAATGATTAGTGAAGACAGATATACCATACATTTATATATCTCTTCTTTTTTCTTATTATTTATCTTCTAAGTAGGAATTTGTCTTTTTATATTTCCACAGAAATTCTTTGTTTTATTAGATATATTCTACAGAGACACCATTTCTAGTAAATGGAATATTTAAATATCTCTAATGTATATAATATTTAAAGATCTAGAATGTATCTTTATTTTACATACTGTATCTTTATTTTCTCCTGAATTTTATACACAGAGTTTCTCTGCTATTATGTAAGATTTTGTTTGAATTATATTATTCTGAGCTGCCTAAATTTATTTTAGATATAGTTTAACAAATAAAATTTAATTATTTTGTAGATACGATAAAATACCCTTCCAGTTCCATATGCTGGGTCCAGTTATTTTAATGTATCTAGATGAAAGTCAAGAGACTAGAACCATGTATTTTCTGGGAACATGCTCTTAATATCACAATCCACTCATGACCTCCTGTTTTCGAGATCAAAGGAGAGCTACGGAAGGAGGTAATGGAAGCAAGACCATTTGGTCCAAATATCAAGTATGTAGAGACCTGTGTCTATGCTTTAGCAAAGTAAGGTAGGTTGACACTTTATTATAAATACAGACCTCCTGAAATCCACCAGTGCTAGCTAAACATGAGTGAGAGGGCAGGGATTCTCATGACAGGAAAATTGCATGGGTCTTAACAAAACCCATAGAGTTTCTGTATTTTCTTCTTTCTTAATTAAAAAAAATGTATTTTTCTTTCAGATGTTCCATTTAATTGGTTTCTCATAATTGCTGGTAGAGAAAGAAGAAAATACATCTTTTTTCCTTCAACGAACTTGATAAAATCTTGTGTTTGTAGCTAACTAGAGTTTTAAGGTGTGTCAGGAACCCCACTTAAAGGAAGTATATAAGAAACAGATCTATACTCAGCCTATCTGGAAAAAAAAAAAGGCTTAAAATTCACTTTGTGGGGCTGAGTGACTAAGATGAGCTGTCTACATTAATCAGATTACATAAGAAATGGGCAAATATCTATTATGTGCTGCATGGAGACAGACACTGACAATCAAAGCTAGAAAGTTTTAATGAGGAGACTTAATTAAAACACACATCATCTTCAGAAGTAGGAGTCCTTAATTCTGAGAAAAATCACTGCCAAACTTGGCTCAGCTGTGCTAATTAGCAGACACTGGGAATTCAGAAAACTAGCCTGTTAGGAAAAGGTAAGCTAAGGAGTGACTTTACAGAATATTGCCCCGAGAGTGTATTGTTGGGGCTCTGATGCTATGACTGAGACTTTTATAGATTTTGGCAGGGACAGGACTTTAGATGATATCCAGCTAGACCCTCCCCTACCCAAACCATGAAATAGAGAGTTAGCTAAACATCCTGACATCCAGGGACCTCAACACCAGAGACAAGGATTCACTACATTCTTTGGTCAGTTTTGGAATATCTCAATTTAACTGAAAGTGTGTTCTTCAACTGAGCCGAATCTGTCTCAACGTCTTTAATTCTTGCTCTCTAAAATTATCCAGATGAAGTCAGCCCCACTTTTCCAGACCTGTACCAATTGTGTTTGTTTCTTTTCCAATATATCTTTTAATGTTTATTTATTTTTGAGAGAGAGAAGTGGGGGTGGGTCAGAGAGAGGCAACGGAATCCCAAGCAGGCTCCAAACCATCAGCACAGAGCCTGATGTGAGGCTTGAACTCATGAACCAAGCCTGAGCCAAAACCAAGAGTTGGACACTCAACCCACTGAGCCACCCAGGCACCCGTTTGTTTCTTTTCTAGCATAACAGGATTCCCTATTGTTTCTACTGTCCCTCATATAACCTTGTTCCAGAACATACCATCATCCCGGTCAGTCTCTTCTGGAAGAAATGCAGTTTCTGTCCTTAAACTGGAGTACCTCAAAGTCATATAATAGGACTATTTGTCTCTGATCCTTTGGACTCTCAAACTTGGTAACTGCTACCTGATTTTCCATTAACAAACATTTTGGCAGTTACAGCACACTGTTGACTGATTTTGAACTTGGAATCGACTAAAACTCCTGTCTTTTTTTTTTTTTTAATGAACAGCTATTGAGCCAGGTTCCTCTATATTTTGTACTTCATCGGTTAACTAATTTAAGCCCAAACTTGTTCCATCTTTATTTAACAAATGATCGATATCCACTTTAAGAAAAATTAGAAAATATAGCAAGTAAGCAAGATGAGTAAGAATAAAAATTAAGTATAAATCATCCCTTCATTCCAAACATTTGAAGAAAACCAGCATTTCCATTTTGGTAAATATCTTACCAACCTCTTCTATGCATACATATGCTGGTTGAATATTTATGTGCATTTTTTGTGCATGCATACAAAATGTAATTATATATATATATGTATATATATTCTTATGATCTTATGAACTTTTTCCAAGTTGCGACTTTGTAAATATCTTTATATTTTTAAGATATTTATTCCTGTATACTTTCATGTGAAATGGCTTCACAATATGCAGGTTTTAGATGTAACAATACTGTCCAAGGTACCATAGCCATGTAACAAACCAGTTCAAAATGAAGTGACTGTAAACAATTGTTCTTTTGCTCACATATCTGCAGTTTGAAAGAGCTCAGCAGACTTCTCTCTCTCTCTACTCTGAATCAGCTGTAGTGGCTCAAAGGCTGGAGGCTGGTTTCATCTGAAATCTCATTCGCTTACATGAACACTAGATGCCACTAGAATGCCCACAGGTGACCTTGCCCTGGAGGCGGGGCTTCCTCACAATATGGAAACACAATGGACTGGGTTTTGAGGAAGAAAAATTCCAAAAGAGAGCCAGATACTGCCTTTAAACATCACTTTCATCATATTCTATTCAGTGAGAGAGCCACAAAGTCCTACCTAGGTTCAGGGCAAGGCAAAACAGATTCAAACTGTAAATGGGGGAGAGACAAGGTTAAGGAAGAGCGAACGGGACTGGAATTTTTTTGTTGTTGTTTAAATAGACTTCACACCCAGCATGAAGATCAACACAGGGCTTGAATTCATGACCCTGAGATCAAGACCTGAGGTGAGATCAAGAGTTGGTCACTTAACTGAGCAAGCCACCCAGGCACCCCTGGACTGGGAATATTTTTTGAAAATATTTTGGGAAATTACTGTTGCCACAGCCATAATTCATGTAACCTACTTAATACTGCCTAAAATTGCCACCGTTATAAAAAAATGCTGCAGAGACATTTCTCAAATATACATTTGTGAGTATTTACATAATCATTTCCCTAGGATACATTTTGAGAACAGTGATTACTGGGTCAAAGTTTACCCACAATTTTTTTTTAATTTTTATTTTTTAAAGTTTATTTGTTTATTTTAAGAGACAGAGAAAGAGAGCACGTGCACAAGCAGGGTAGGGGCAGAGAGAGAGAGAATCCCAAGCAGGCTCTGTGCTGATAGCACGTGGGGTTCAGTCTCACAAACAATGAGATCACAACCTGTGCCGAAATTAAGAGTCCGACGCTCAACCAACTGAGCCACCCAGGTGCCCCAAGTTTAGCCCCATTTTTAAGGCTTTTGGTAGATATTGGCAAACTGCCATTTAGAAACGTGATGGCAATTTTTGACCCTGATCACCAGTCTATGAATAGAAAAGCCTATTTCCTAACTCCAGCCTTAAAGACTGGGTATTATCAGACTTCTTAATATTAGCCAGTGCTATATTATTGCTATTTAAATTTGAACTTCTTTGACCAATAGTACATTTGAACATTTTATATGTCTACTGATTATTTGTATTTCTTCTTAGACATTGCTTTTTTCTTGGCCTTTGATCACTTTTCTTTTGATCTCTCTTAGAAGTTTTTAGAGTTTTGCGTGTTAAGTACATTAAACCTTGTCATATATATTGCCATGCTTTTTCCAATTTGTTATTTGCCTTTTATACTCTACATAAAGTTCCTATATTTTCCTGTACTCAGAAGAACATTCATTTCTTAATAATGGTTTGAGGCCTTCTTCAAGACATACATTACATAAAAATTAACCTAAATTTTCTTCTAATACTTTTTTTTAAGATTTAACTTTTATGTAAACTCTTTAATAAATCTGAAATTTTGGTATATGGAAAGAAATAGAAAATACATTTATTTTTTTCTAAATAATTATCTTTTTTCTTTAAAAGCATGTGTTTAATAATTCATTTTTTTTCTATTATTTTAGAGGTCACCTTTATCACAAACCAAATACTTATACTACTTCATAATTTTTAAATTTTCTATATGGTTACATTTATCTGTCAATTCCAACTCATCTGTCTACCAAGTTATTCTTCTGCTTATTCCTCAATGTATTCTTATTACACTATTACAGACACTGATGCTTTATGGACAATGACATATAAACCTTCTTGTTTCTTAAAGCCATTTGAAAATCTGATGGAAGTTTTGGACTCTCTACCCAAAAAAAGATTTTCTCTACCTAGTAAAGTTCTCTACCATGACATCGTTTTCATCAATTTCCTACAATTGCCCATCTCTGAGACCCATGAAAGAATTCTTCTTTGCACGTCTCTTATTAATTTAAATCCTGAGTATTTTATTATTTAGACTGTTATTGTGAATGAGCTCTCTTTTCCATTTAATTTTCTGTTATGTTAGTTTGTTTATAACATATAGGAAAGCCGTTGATTTTTTTAAACAATTCTTTTTTTTATCCATCTACCTTTTTGAATTCTTTCAATTTCAAATTTAAATGTTTTCATTTTGAATGAAGAAGTCATGGGGATGAAAGCTAAACTAAGGGATACAGTCAATGGTATTGTGATAGTGTCGTATGGTAGCTATCCTTGTGGTGAGCACAACACAACGTATAGGGTTCTCAAATCACTATGTTATACACCTGAAACTAATGAAACATTGTCAGCTAAACTTAAAATAAAATGAAAATGAATGTTTTAATTCTTTTCTGTGTTCTATGGAGACAATCAAATCATCTGCACTGAGTATAACATTGCCTTCTGTTTTCTGGTATTTAAATATGATATATATTATGTTAGAGTATTTAAAACATACGTCCTGGTTAGAATATCTAAAACAGTGCTAAACAATAATGGAGATAATATACTCTTATTATTGTTCATTTTTAATGCATAAGTTAATGGGAATGCAACTAGCTTTACCTGGCTACATGTGCAAGATAAAACCTCCTTACTATACTTAGTTTCTTTCTGTTTTTCGTAAGTTTTTGTTCTATTCCCAGTTTATTAGCCATACATGTCTTTTCAAACTTTGAGATATAACTAGTTATAAAATTCACCCTTTCAAAGTGTACACTTAGTAGGCCTTAGTATATTCACAAAATATGCAACCATTACCCTTAATTAATTCCAAAACATTTCATCACTCCAAAAAGAAACAATTCATTAGCAATCACTCCCTTTCCCCGCTTCCCCCAGGCCCTAGCAACCATCAATCTACTTTCTGTCTCTATGAATTCATCTATTTTGGACATTTCACATAAATACTTTCTTATTGAATTGAGCCCATTATTTCCAAGTCATAGAGATACCTCTGAATTCTGATTCTATTCCAGATTACATGAGCTATTAATTGTGAACTGCTAGATGAATGTTGATTAGTTTTATGTATTTCTCTGTGTTCTAAGTCATTAATAAATTTCAAACAGAAATGTGCCAATTATTTTTGCAACTTCCATGTAGAAATCTTCTGTTACATTGTTATAACAAGCTAAAAGCTTACTCATCTCCAGAATCATTTGTCTGCAGGTCTCTATTTTGCCTCCAAGCATGTCCCAAAAAACTGTAAGTGATTAGCTAAGAACATGTTGTTTCTGGTATACCAGCCAAACCCTGCCAAATCCTGAAATTAAGGTTTTTTCAACGAAGTTTATTCTAAATCACCACATAGTAACTCCTACTAATCAATACACCCTTTTCTCTCTGTGAATAAATCATCCCTTTCATAACAAAATTCAGACTCTTCTCTAGTATCAACTACAAATCGAATGACCCACAATTTTCAGATAAAACCTTTAAAAAAAAACCAAATTGCTAGTTTTTTCCTACTCTAAATTCTGTAACCTCTCCTATTTTCTATAATGTCTCAAAAATCACAACTAATGTGGCAATTGCTAAATCACCACTTTGGCGTCCACTTTCTCATACACTAGAGCCTAGGTGGAGAAGGGGTGAAAGGGACAACAGTCTAATTCACAGCACTCTGCCAAGTTGCTGTTAATTATTATAATCAACAATTCAATTTATCATTCCTCACCTGCAAACGTTTGATCAATATAAATTATCATGAGAGATGAAGAGTCATGAACTCTGACAAGTATGGTATGGAGAAGGGCCCAAGGAGTGGTCCCATGGAGCATTCAAGGTCTTCCAAGCCCTGTCCCTGCAGAGTCCAGTGACCTACCTTGAGGTAGGGTGAGTCCTGGCCACCAGTCCTGGCAGAGTGGGAGGGGTGGAGGCTGTTCTGTCCACCCAAGTTCCTTTCACTGTTCAGCTACCCCCACCCCCACGAACCCCCCAGTGTTATTAGCTCCACCTGGGCATGAAGACAGAGATGGCTTCCCACCAGGGTGGAGCTGCAGCTTCCCATCTATTAGAATCAGCTCTTTCTAATAATACCCTCTTGTAAAAGAGCTTGATGTCCCCAACCCACCAGAGCTCTGGCGTACTGCAGATGTGTATGTACACATATGTATACTATAGAACCAAAACAAAAATGAGGTCATGTATATTAAAGACAAAATGGAACTGGGCTGTATAGTCTCATTAAAGAAAAACAAAACAGACTTACCTAAGTTACAGAAATTCACAGCTCTTCTTAGAAATCAGCAAAGGATGTCAGACAATCCCCCAACACCACGTCTGTTAACATCATCTTTGGACTTCCTTGTTGCATTGACTCCA
Organism: Leopardus geoffroyi; assembly: GCF_018350155.1. Classification (NCBI taxonomy): domain Eukaryota; kingdom Metazoa; phylum Chordata; class Mammalia; order Carnivora; family Felidae; genus Leopardus; species Leopardus geoffroyi. The sequence continues at coordinate 142,355,955 of NC_059331.1, read as the reverse complement.
CTACCCTGATCCAAATAAGGAAGAAAACCATCAGGCAATCATTCTGAAAGAGCCAAATATATTCTGCATTTTGCCTTATTAAAACCCTTTAGTCTGTGAGCAACTCGGAACTCATACCTCTGGGTAGGCTTCAGCTTCCCAGTTTGCAGGTCAAAACTGTTGCAATAAATTTGTCTTTCTGCTTTGTTTTATTCAGTATGCAGAGTTTGGCAACCTGTGTGCACCTAGGGGCCAGCACAGAAGTACGTAGTGAATGACTCATCCCCTTCCCCAATAAAGAAATGACACCCACACAACAACAAAAACTTTAAAAAATGGGGAGTTGGCTGGGGGGAGAGGAGAATGCTTCACGCTGTGTGGCTCCGTAAGCCTCACAAGTAGAACTCTCTCTAGAAGTAGGAAGTACTCGCCTATGCGCAGGTACTGCATTAACACCTGATGGGTGTGGCTGCTCTGCACCAGGTGTTTGACGGGAAGCAGTATAGAGACCACCGCATCCCCTGGGATTTGCCACCAGGAGCAGCACCTGAATCAAGATCATGGCTCTTGAAGCCAAGATGGCTTAGATTCAAGAAAAACAAGGCCACAATACACCGCCTATGCCTGATGAAGTCTTGTCTTTCTAAGCTTCAGAGAACACATTACTCCAAAAGCTCTCGATAGAGGGCTGGGAGATGTTGGTGTGGCCAAGATTAAGTGATGCTCAAATTGGGTTTGTAGATTTTCTATCCTAGGAGAAGTCAACACTACTTATATTACAAATGACAGCCTAAATTCACTACTCTCACCACCTATAGTTCCTGGTGTCATCAGATACAAAGGTGCCAAGATCCAGCTCCTGAGACTCCCAGTTATCAGTGAGGGTACCAAGAATGGGGAAAAGTAGCAGAAGTCATTGCAGTGGCCTGAGCAAATAACTTGATCCTGATTGGTTCCTGGTGTTCTGAAACCGTTGGAACATAAGAAGATAATTGAAAACAAGTTGGAAGGCTTTAGTATTCACTTGAACAACAACCCTGCTTACATTGGCTTTAAAAAGAGGGATAAGGGAGGCATTAATCTCACAGCCACTTGCTCTCAGAGTGAGCTGGATGCTGAAATTGTGAAGAGCATTCTGGTTGAATACAAAATTAATAAGGCCGGTGTGGCTCTGCATAGCGATGCCACAGTAGAGGACCTCGTTGGTGCGGTAGAAGGAAACAGAGTTTATATCGGCTGTATCCATGCGTCAAATAAGATTGATCAGGTCTCCATTGAAGAACCAGGTATCATCTATAAGGTGCCTCACTGTGCATCCATCTCTGCCCGTCGCTGATGCAATTTTGGCAACCTGTTGGAAAATATCTGGTACTAACAAAAACTAGTGAGGATTTACACCAAACCCATAGCCGAGTTGCCCGATTACATATCTCCAGTGGTGCTGCCTTCCCCCAGGATCACATGGAAGATTTCTACATGAATAATCACAAAAGCTTTATCAAAGAATTTAAATATCTTTTGGTCTGGGGGGGGGGGGTCTCTCTGTGAAACACAATTCTCAAAAAGTGGGATAAAACCATACATTGGAGAATGAGGACGCCATTCAGGTTGTGAAGAATTGAACCCTTCTCCTTTCCCCATCTGCCAGGCCAAGCACAGCAGCTTTCCCCATGACTAAGCATTCTACTCCAGGTCTCTTCTGGCTTTGGCAGCCACAAGGAAGATGGAGGCACCCACAAGAAACTTCACTTGTTTTGGGGGCACCTGGGTGGCTCAGTCAGTTAAGTATCTGGGTCTTGTTTTCTGCTCAGGTCATGATCTCACATTCGTGAGATCGAGCCTTGCATCGGGCTCCATGCTGACAGCCTGGAGCCTGCTTGAGATTCTCTGTCCCTCTCTCTCTGCCCATCTCCCCCTTGTGCTCTCTCTCTCTCTCTCTCTCTCAAAATAAATAAATAAACTTAAAAAAAGGAGAAAACTTGTTTTATCTTAGTGTTATCTTGTATATTGAACTGCATAAAGGACCTGGTAGAGGGGGAAAAAGCCACATTGGGTGAGGATTTCACAAATATCTACCTGGGGATTCATAATTAAGGCAGTCATTGGGTCATAAACATTTTTGAAATCTTGTTCAGGGCATGTGTATGCAAATCTGAAATATGTAAACAAGGACACCTATACCTGAGGTGAGGTTAATGAATGTTTAATGAATTCATGAGTGACATAAGCTTTCAGCGACAGTGTTCATTTTGATTTTAGTGCAAAGAGGACACATCAGTAATTACTTATTTAAAATTTTACCTTTCATCATTTGAATAATGGGAAATAAAGACAGATCTCAATATGTCCTGTTGCTGAAGAAAATGACGAAATATTGGGGCGCCTGGGTGGCTCAGTCGTTATGCGTCCGACTTCGTCTCCGGTCACGATCTCGCGGTATGTGAGTTCGAGCCCCGTGTCGGGCTCTGTGCTGACTGCTCAGAGCCTGGAGCCTGTTTGAGATTCTGTGTCTCCCTCTCTCTCTGCCCCTCCCCCATTCATGCTCTGTCTCTCTCTGTCTCAAAAATAAATAAATGTTAAAAAAAAAAAAAAGAAAATGACGAAATATTATAACCACCAAAGGGGGAAAAATGTTGTGGAAGTCCATATAACAGCAACTTTGTTGCTTCTAGCTATGTTTATAGAAATATGTTAAGTATAAGCTTTTTGGCAATCCAAATATTTCATGTTTGATCTGTGAATATGATGGGTAGGAACTGTTACAAAACAGAAGAAAAGGTGAGTCCTTAAAATATTCATTTCTAGAATGTGTTCATGACCTTTTGTGCCTTGTGCCACATAATGATTTATTCATAGAGCATTGATAACAAGTGTGACATAGTCTAATACACAGTGGATCAAATCATTGAGCTGGGATATGGAAGATTGTAATTCTCATCTTAGCTCTCATTACCTGTGTGACCCTGGCCAATTCATTCACTCATGCACTCAACATTTCAGGAAACTTCTTGCATGTGCTATGAACTCTACTAAGCAATAGGATGTCACGGTTAACACAACTGCCCTGACTTCATAAAGCTTACATTCCAGTCATTTAACCTCTATTCAAGTCAAGACACATAATTCCTTTAGTCTCAAGTGTCCTTGTTTATGAACTAAAAGAATTGGATACTTATAATATCCTATCAAATGCTCCTGAACCTTCATCAATCAAATATGTGCTTTCAGTCATGTTTTCTGTAATGATTGCAGGTCGTCCTGAGTTATGCACACCATGTTGCAAGATCCCTATGTGGCCACTAGCAACTGTCCCTTAAGCCAGTTGGTATTTTTGCCAGTTGGTATTGGACATATGATATGTCCATATGGACATATGATATGTCCAATGCCATCACAATACTTGCTAAACAATGCAGGTATGCATCCCATAGTCACGAGATTTTATGTTCCGTTCCATAACCCAGAGCCTTCCAACCAGCGCAAACGGGCTATGGGGTCTGAGCAGAGAGCAATTCTCTTCAGTGTCAAGTGATCTAACAAAATATGGTAGGCTGGTGCTTGTGGTCTCCTAAGGCAAGCAGCCTTATCTGTTGCCTTTCATGTACTGTATTCATATATCATTTTTAGATGTGTCATGATGTAAAAGATTTTGAGAAGTATTACTCTAACCGAGTTATAAAACCAAAAATGCAAATTACAATGAAGGTAAAGACATCAAAGGCAGAAGATATTTAGGAAAAGGTCACAGTCAGGGTCACCAAAACTAATTTAATGTTATCTGTATAAAATTGGAACCAACAGATCTCAGGCTATTTCCAAGAGTTTAAAACTATGCATGAATATGACATTGAATCTAAAGTGAAGGAGTGAGTGGGCATCTTTTGTCAAGAGTCTCAAAGAAAGCTACAAATTCATGATTTCAGTTTATGAGGCTGTAACCCCTTCCTCTCTATTTCATATATTTATAAATATCATTCTCTAAAGGGGCTATAAAATAGCCTCCATATTTGTAAAGTTAAATAACATATAGTATCAGTTCTAAATTCCACTGGTTATGTCCATGAAACCCCAAGAAATAATTATTTTTAAAGTGCCCTTCCTCTCACACAGCCACTGCCTTAAATCCACCTTTCAAGTCTATCAGCTGATCCACCTGTCCATTGTCTCCAGGGTGTTTCCCTGTTTTCTGCAAGACATTTTAAAGGCTCCCCTTTGTCTGTATAAATGATTCCCACAGAAGGCGGAATGCATAGGACACTATAATCTCTAATTATTTCAGGAGGGATTTGTATGTTTTTCAAGTGGATTTTCTTTAAAAGTGAGTAGCAGTGATCAGCTGAATGATATGGCAAACAGTCTTTCTTTTTAAAAATTTTTTAAATGTTTATTTTTGACAGAGAAAGAGACAGAGCATGAGCAGGGGAGGGGCAGAGAGAGGAGGAGACACAGAACCCGAAGCAGGCTCTCGGCTCTGAGCTGTCAGCACAGAGCCTGAAGCGCGGCTCGAACTCACAAACCGCAAGATCATGACCTGAACCAAAGTCGGACGCTCAACCGACTGAGCCACCCAGGCACCCCAAACACAGCCTTCTTGATCTAAATTCAGCCTTTCTCTTTAGTCTCATCTCTTACCATCCCTCTTTCAAACAATTCTAAACTGTTTACAGTCCCCCCCAAATATTGATGCATCAAATACTAATGCATCTGAAAATGCCTTTCTTTTGCCTATTAACATCCCACATCTCAGGCACCTGGGTGGCTCAGTCAGTTAAGCGTCTGACTCTTGATTTCAGCTCAGGTCATGATCTCATGTTTCGTGAGATCAAGCCCCACATCGGGCTCCGTGCTGACAGCTTAGAGCCTGCTTGGGATTCTCTCTCTGTCTCTCTCTGCCCCTCTCCCTCTCACACTCTCTCTCTCAAAAATAAATAAAAAATCTTTAAAAAAGTATCTCCCCATCTCTGCTTGTCAGGCACTTCAATGGCACCTCTCTGATCTTCACAGATAAAGCGTATCACTCTGGGTTTTGCATCTGCTGCCCTTATAACACTAGTTAAAAGTATGTTTATGTCCATCTTACCACTAAATAGGATCTTTCTGAGTGTGGAGATGATGGATTGTGTCTTGTTCAGCCAAGGTAAGGCCCAGCATATATTAGGTACTCAATAAACATTAAATTAAAGGAACATTTTTCTGTAAGGTTTTTCATAATATTCTTTGCAGCTTTGGAAATGAAAGTATAATTGAGGATCCTTGTAAGAGAATAGGATGTCAACCTTGAAAAAATGGTTTCAACTCCTTGCAGAATTAACATATTAACTCAGTGTAGTGAAAGAAGGATTTGAAGTTACAATGACTATATTCCTTTTTCATTTCAGCAATGAGTGTGAAACAAACAGTGTGCTAGGTATTGAGAATTAAAAAGATAAATAGGGGCAACTTGGTGGCTCAGTCGGTTAAGTGTCTGACTTTGGCTCAGGTCATGATCTCGCGGTTCATGAGTTCAAGCCCTGCATTGGACTCTGGGCTGAAAGCTTGGAGCCTGGAGCCTGCTTCAGATTCTGTGTCTTCCTCTCTCTCTGCTCCTCCCCCACTCACACTCCCTCTCTCTTTCTCTCTCTGTCTCTCTCTCTCTCAAAAAATAAATATTCAAAAAAATGTATCTGGTTTTTGAGGGGTGTCTGAGTGGCTTGGTCAGTTAAGCATCTGACTTTGGTTCAGGTCATAATCTCATGGTTCATGGGTTTGAACCCCACATCAGGCTCTGTGTTGACAGCCTGGAACCTGCTTTGGATTCTGTGTCTCCCTCTCTCTCTGCCCCTCCCCTGCTCACACTCTGTCTCTCTCTCTCTCTCTCCTTAAAAAATAAATAAACATTTAAAAAAATTTTTAAACTTTTATCTGGTTTTTGATATTCATAAAACCTACCCAAACTTCACTCAAAAACTCATGAAAATAAAGGGGGAAATAACGGTTTCAATATCATCAATTCCAAAGATGAATAAAAATCAATACCAGTATCTGGAAGGAAATTAATGTGAACTGGTAAACTGCCAAGATTCTAGTTAATGTTATACCTTGCCTTTGTTTCACAAAATAGACTCAGCCTTCAGTAACACAGCAGATGCTTCAAGATTCTAAGCAAAATTATTTTAGACCTAAATTCAATACTTGGCTATAACAGAGAAGCCATCTCCAAAGGGAGCTCCTGGCAATGTTAACCTATACCATCCTTTTATAAAGAAAATAAGATAAGGAGAGAATCTTGTTCCCAATATTGCCAAAAAAAAAAAAAAAAAACCCAACAACAACAACAAAAACAATGTTAGCGTTTCTTCTGAGTGCACCAATGTGGGTCATAGGGTCATATGCCGATTTCTGAATCCATCACTGTGGCCAAGAGAATTAAATGACTTAATTGGCCAAACTTAGGTTATCTCTCCATACCTGCTGAGAGAGCAGTAAGGGCAGGCGGTCATCCACACCTAAACTCCATGGACTAAGAGTGGGCTCTTCTAAGTCTCATCACATCATTGGCATAAGAAGAAAGAGAAAAATATGCTAAAAAACCAGAAGCCCACTATAGAGTAAAGAGGGAGAAAAAGTCACTTCTGCATTATTTCTCACTAGGACTATGAAGACTATATAATAGTAGGTACAGTAGGTAGGGCAAATCATGTCTTATTATAACTATGAAATTATGTTCGACCTCACAGATGCTACAGAAAGACCTTGGAAATCCCCATGGATCCACACACCACATGCAGAGAGCCATTCCTATAGAAATACTTCTGAAATTTTGATGTCTGCTAATGACTTAGAGATTCTCGATAAAATATAGATCGTCATTTTGTTGGTCTAGGATGGGTCCTTAGAGTCTTTACTTCCAACAAGCTCCCAGACCCTAGTAATGCTGCTGGTCCATGGGGGCAGTAGCATGAGCATTAGCTGTGATGAGCGAAACCTAGAACAGTAAGAACATAATTGACTCGCAGAAACAGAAATCCAGAGGCAGAAAGAATTTGTGATTGGTGTACTGTTTTCTCCACCCCCCCTCTACCATGTCAGTTTTGTTCTAAGACTGATTTCACTTTGATCATGGGATGTCTACAAGAAACATTTGAGCTCTTTTATGTCTAGCTAGAGAGAACACTTACCCTAAATTAACCAAAAGCTTGATCTCATGTTCCCTGGACCTATTGAAGCAGTTCCTGCAGCCAGAAAAATGCCATCTCATCTACTGATTGATTCAGAGCTGGGATACGTGAGTCATTCACTATCATTACACATATATTGTTATAAACGTATATATGGGCAGATGTGTGTGTGTGTGTGTGTGTGTGTGTGTAATGTAATGAGTGGGATGAAGTCACAGGCATGTTGGGCTTCCAAGCTAAAGCAGAAAGTGAGAGTAGGAAACATAATTACCATGGAGTAATGGCAAAATAAAAATGTTCGCCAATATCTGGTAGCTACAGTCGGCTAAATAGGAAGATGAGGGGAAAGCCTACTGGAGCCTGAGTCTGGATCTTTAAAACAGGGTCGCACACTTTTTTTTTTTTTTTTTTTACAAAGAACAAAGTAGTAAATATCTTAGGCTTTGAGGGTCTCTATCACATATTCTTCTTCTTCTTCTTTTAAATGTTTATTTATTTTTGAGAGAGAGGCAGAGTGTGAGCAGGGGAGGGGCAGAGAGAGAGAGGGAGACACAGGATCCGAAGCAGGCTCCAGGCTCTGAGCTGTCAGCACAGAGCCTGACACAGGGCTCGAACCCACAAACCGTGAGATAATGAGCCGAAGTCGGATGCTCAGCCGACTGAGCCACCCAGGTGCCCACGCATATTCTTCTATTTTTGAACAACCTTTTTAAAAAATGTAAAAATCATGCCAACAGGAGTTACCAACAATGCTTTATAGGAAGTAGGCCTGGAAGAGGTGAGAGGATTAGGATATAGCCAGTGAGCAGACACCAAGCCAAGCTGCCCCTGTCCTGGTGGATGAATCTGCACTAACCCCAACATCTTTGTCAAATCACTGCTAGTTTCCCTCTGTCTCTTCCTAGTGTTCCCTCTCCCCTTCTTTCTTAGATGTTCCCAGTTTTTTCTTAGCTTCTAATTAAAAATAATTGCCTTTGGAGCACCTGGGTGGCTCAGTCATTTAAACATCCAACTCTTGATTTAGGCTCAGGTCATGATGTCACAGTTCCTGGGATGGAGCCCCATGTCAGGCTCTGTGCCTCTCTCTCTCCCTCTCTCCCTCCTCCTCCCCCTCTCATGCTCTCTCTGTCTCTCTCTCAAAATAAATAAATAAACATAAAAAATACTTGCCTTCTCAGACTCCCTTGGATGTAAAGTTGTCACATATATACAAGGAGGCCAAGAAGATGTATGGAAAATACTTCGTGGAATTTCTCCAACTTTTGTGCAAGTTTAAATAGAGCTGGCATGCTCTATCGACCTTTGCTCTTTTCACTTCCCTTTCTCCCTCAGGATGCATGGAAGTATAAGAACTCTCTGGAGTCTCTGAGGATGAAAATCACATGCTAACAATAGGGAAGCAGAAAGTTGGGAAAAGCTTGGACACCTATGATTTCACGGACAGCCTGCGTCCAGATTTCTCTTACGTGAGAAAAACTAATCTCTATTTGATGAAACCATTATAGCTGGCCTTTGCTCTTTCCACTGATTCTGTTACAAAAGCCAAAAGTAATAATAACTGATACATCATTGTGGAGTGGTGGGGTGGGTTGAAACGTTGTTATGAGACACAATAGGATCCAGTCTGAAGCAAAGATCCAGGTAAAAGCAATGGCAATTTTCTGAATCCTCTAAAGGGAAGAGAGAGATAAAAGGAGAGAAAGGGGATAGGCAGACAGGTAGGGGAAAGGAGAGGGAGATGAAAAGGTAAAAAAAATTCAATGAAAGAAGTCAGCATACGAAATTAGAATGCTCATGAGGCAAAGCCAGCCATCAAAATAAAATTCAGATTATGAATTTACTGCATAAGTTATCAGAAAAATCAGATAAGAACTTTAAAAATAACAATGTTTAGCTTTTCACAGACATAAATGAAGATATAATACCCGTTAAATGCAGAAACAACTTTTGCAATGAAAGCAAGTAGAAATGACACAGAGGTTACAAATGACACATAAAAGTCATGAAAACACACAATATATTTGTTGTGAATAAGTACATGTAAAATAATGGTATGAATTATGCATAGGATTGATAAACAACAAATTCAAGTGAGTTTCTATTTCTGGGAGCAGAGGAGGAAGGAAAATGTGATTGACAAATGGTCTGTAGGAGGTTTCAGTAGTATGTAGAGTATTATTTCATCTTCCAGATTGTAAGTCAAGAATAGAGGAATGTTAGAATTGATAGAGCTGGCTCATGCATACATGGGAATAAACTGTGTGTTCTGTATATTTAAAATATTTAAGATGCTATTGTGGTGGATACATGTCATTATACATTTGCCCAAACCTACAGAAGGTACAACACCAAGAGTGAACCATCATGTAAATAAACCATGGACTCTCGGTGATGATGTGTAGGCCCATCAGTTGCAACAATGTGCCACTCTGAAAGGGGATGTGAATGAGGGAGGAGGCCATGCATGTGTGGGGGCAAGGGTAAATGAGAAATCTTTATACCTTCCTGTCAATTTTGCCACGTACCTAACACTGCTCTTAAGAAAATAAAATCTTGGGGTGCCTGGGTGGCTCAGTTGGTTGAGCATCTGACATTTGATTTCAGCTCAAGTCATGATCTCACTGTTCGTAAGATCGAGCCCTGCATCAGGCTCTGTGCTCACAGCACAGATTCTCTCTCTGCCCCTCCCCTACTTGTGCTCACACGCTTGCTCCCGCTCTCTCTCAAAATAAATAAATAAAAACTTGAAAAAAAGAAAAGAAAGTCTTTAAATATGTAAATATATAATATTTAATTTTAAAGTTTTTTGGAAGTGCTCAACAAATTTTTCCTGCTATTATTACACACAGTTTTCTATGAAGGATAAGTGAAGAGATTTGAGATTCTATTTTAATTACAAAGCATTTTGTTATTTGTTTGATTTTCTTTTTTCTTCAGGTCGTGAGGAAAGAGCATAAGGAGCAGCAGTGATTACTAATACACTAACTGTTTCAACTCCCAGAAGGTTCTTTTTTTTTAATTTTCCTTTATTCTTTTAATTCCAGTATAGTTAGCTGTGTTATGTTAGTTTTGGGTGTAGTGATTCGACAATTCTATATGTTACTCAGTGCTCATCAAGATAAATGTACTGTCAATAAATATATATAATATTTTAAAATAAAATATATTCCAAGTTAAAAACAAATAAAAGGCAATATCTATATTGCTTTATCACAATATTCACATCAGGGAAAAAAAAGAATTAAATGCCAGACACATTTTTAATAAGAAAGTAGATATAATAAAATACATTTCATGTTGATATAGAGACTGTTACTCCAAAATAATATAATAGTCATAAATGTGGATACACTTAACAACCTAGCTTCAAAAAATACATGGGAAAAATGGTGACACTACAGGCAGAAATTGAATACCCTACAATCACAATGCTCAGACATTAATGAACCAAGTAAACAAAACTAAATGAGGATCTAGATATCTTGAATAACACAAATAAGGAAATATTGTCATAGATATGCATAAACCTGGAAGTAACATATGCATACAGAAAAGTTACAAACATTGACCGTGTATTTGGTCTTAAAAATCGCCACATGAAACAACCCAAATGGCTAATGAATGTGAAAAGATAGTTGGTCTCTGTAGTAACTTACAAATCACAGAAATGCAAATTAAACCCACGTGAAATAGTTTTTCGAAAATTAAAATGATATTTCCAAGCGCTAGAAAAGTTGTGAAGAAATGGCACTCTAGTGCTGATGCTAGGAGTGCACAGTTGTAAAAAAGCAACTCAGCATTGTGTTTTAATGATGTCTGTTATAAGTAAAATGTACATATCTCATGATGGATCAATGAAACTTTTAGGTATCTATATTAACAAAACACTTTGCATATACATAATGAGATGTTTATTGCAGCATGGTACAAAAAAACTAGCAACTTCACTAAGATTTTCCCTGGTAAAGAAATGGTAAATAAAATGTGATGTATATAAAACCATTAAAAAAATGAGTTAGACAAAATTATAGCATGGACTTGCCCCAGAAATATATTGTGTGAGAAGAACAATATCCAAATTATAAGGTATGAGTCCCTTATTTTAAATACACATCAAGTAAATGTATAGTCCCATATTTTAAACACACATTACTGGATGACTAAGTAGGCTGTAACCCTTCCATTTTTCTCATATTTCAGGTTATATTCATGCCATAAGTGTATGGGTTAAGTCCATTTCACATCAATAGCCAGGAAATATCCTTGCCTAAGTAGCTGAACCTGAATCTAATCAAGCTTTGAAAGCCAACAGTCAGTTACAGAAAATGAGACAAAGAAGAACAAGTTAAATGAGCCACAAAGAAGAAAACAAAAATCCAGAATCCATTTGCTAAGAGCAACTGATTCAGTTTTTATAAGCCAAAGGCATAAAGAAAAGTTTTTAAAAAGGAAGTTGGGGGGAGGAAGGCAGTGGGAAGTAGGACTAATCCAGATTTTCGAAAGTCTTAAAAACAACACTAATTTGGCACATTGATGTTAATTGAAACAAATCAACAGTAAAAGGACATTTTAAAAAGTTAGGGAAATTTGAATATGTATTTAATATGCATACTATGTAACCCAATTTTTATGTGTGAAAATGGCATTAATATATATATAGAAAATACTCATATTTTTTACCATGCATACTGAGGGACAAAATAGGTCAGAGATTTGCTTTAAAATACTTGAGTAGGGGCACCTGGGTGGCTCGGTGGATTAAGCGTCTGACTTCGGCTCAGGTCATGATCTGCGGTTTCTGAGTTCGAGCCCCACGTCCCGCGTCCGGCTCTGTGCTGACAGCTCAGAGCCTGGAGCCTGCTTGGAGTTCTGTGTCTTCCTCTCTCTCTGCCCCTCCGCTGCTCACGCTCTGTCTCTCTCAGTCTCTCAATAATAAATAAATAAATGTTAAGAAAATTTTATAAAATATTTGAGTAATAGCAACAATAACAAAAGGGATTGATAAGGCAAATGCAATAAAATTTTGCTAATCGTTTAATCTGAGTGGTGGATACAGAGAAGTTTGCTATTTTGAAACCAGTTTTGTATTATTTTTAATTTGCTAATGAATTTACTTAATTTTTTCAAATTTATATATAATATGGTTTTTGTATAGTGCAAAAAATTTTTAATTGACATACAATTTACATACAATGTTATATTCAGTTCAGGTGTAAAACATACTGATTCAACAATTCATTACTCAGTGCTCGTTGTAAGTGTCATCACCATTTGTCACTATACAACATCACTACAATACTGACTACATTCTCTATGCTGTACCTTTCATCTCTGTGACCTATTTATTCCATAACTGGAAGTTTGTACATCTTAATCCCCTTTATCTAGTTCACCCATTTCCCCACCTACCTCCTCTCTGGTAACCACCAGTTTCTTCTCAGCATTTAAGAATCTGGCTTTCTGTTTGTTTATTTCTTTGTGTCTTTGTTAGTTTGTTTGTTTTTTAGATTTTACATGTAAGTGCCACATTTTTGTATTTTAAACTTTAAGTAAAATATCTCTTAGTATAAGTTTTCTAAAATATCAGTAAATGTAAGCAATATAATAAAATATTTTTGGTTTGTAGCTAAAAACAGTAAATATCTGGGAATAACTGCCAAACCTATATAATTAAAATTACAAAAGTTTACTAAATATCTAAAACAAAACTTGAACAAATGAAAAGCATCCCATGTTCCTAGCTACAAAAATAGGATATTATAAAGATGTTTGTTCTTTTCTATAATAATGCCGCTCTTACAAATATCCCAAAGGATTCTTTATCAAGCTTAATAAAAATGAGAGTAATGTTTCTGAGAGAATAATACAATGCAAACATATAATAAAGTAATATAGATGGAAGAAAATAACAAAGATAATTTTGAAAAACACATCAAATAATGACAATCCTAAACTTCCAGATATTATAAGATTATAAACAAACTGTGAAGAGCATACATACAGAGAAACACTAATGGAACAGGTGGAAAATACAGGAACAGACTTACTCAATGTTTTTGTTTTTTTTTAAATGGCATTTCTAAATTTCAGCATAACATTGGATGATGAAACAACTCTTTTTGTAACTGGTCAAATTATTAAGAAATTGATCAATTAAATTCCTTTCGTATGAGAAACAAATTCCAGAGATTTTCTAGTTAATTAAAAGTAACCCCCAACCCCAAATTTAGACACTTTCAATAGAGGAAACTTAATACAGAATATTGATTTTTCCTATGATGGAATTGCTGAAAAACCAAAAAGATAATGTAAAATGTAGCAACCACAGGAAGTTGTTCTTACTCCCTTTTGATTAAGCGACAAAGAGTAGTGTCAGTGTAACCAAGGCCCAGGGTCAAAAACAAAGGAGAAAAATAAGAAGAAGATTGCTGTGTTCACTAAAATAATAATTTAAAACTTTCATATGGCAAAAATTATAAAAATAAATTGAAGAGGCTACTAAAATGGGGGAGAATATGTGCCACATATACAAAATCTTCCATATATAACTTGGAAGATAATTCGCCAAAGAAGAGATTAAATGTAAACAAACATTTTTCAATGTTCCACTTCATGTACTTGAAATAAAATAATGCAAATTAGGGGCGCCTGGGTAGCTCAGTGGGTTAAGCGTCTGACTTCGACTCAGGTTTGTGAGTTCAAGCCATGCGTCCTGGGCTTGCTTCAGAATTTCTCTCCCTCTCTTTCTCTGCCCCTCCCCCTTTCGCTCTCTGTCTCTCTCTCTCAAAAATAAATAAACATTAAAAAATATTAAAAACATATAATGCAAGTGAAACCAAAGAGAATCCTGTAGTAGCTCAATAAAGATTAGGCTGATTTAAAATCAATAAGCCCCAAAAAAAAAAAAAAAAAAAAAAAAAGATCTAGTGATTTTACTCCAGAGGGTTATAGTATTCTTTTCTTAACTTCTATCATTGGTCATTTCAAGTACCATGAGTCTCCCCAGGGAACCGGCTGAGTTTTGTTCATATTCCCTTCTGTTCCCACTGTGTATCAATACCCTATATTCTATTAATAGCCTAGGTCAACACTTCGTGTTTCTCCTATATGCACCCTGGTACTAGTAAGTCTATTTGTTTTGTTTTGTTTTTATCCAAAATAAATACCTATTCTCATGAGAATGATAGAAACTGCCCAATGTAACTAACCAGCCACTAGGTAGCTGGTTGGACCACTAACATACGAGGTTCTTTAACAGTCCATACAGTATCCTGATCTGCCATAAACAATTTGAGCACCATTGGCTCTGTTGGATCATAGGGCTAAGAAGTAAAGCTGTTGACACAGTACCTTTTTCTTGGTCTTGGTCCCACTAAGAGTGAGTACCTTTCAAATCACCTGTCAGATGATTTGGGTAAGTACACACACAAATATGGTAAACTAGAAGCCCTCTTAACCTATCTCTACTTCACTTTTACCTATCTGCGTAATTGACAAATGCTCTTATATACACAAACACTTTTATATCTACTAATCGAGTTGGTATATGCTTCCCAAAATTCCATTGTGTTTATTCTAATACCTATTTGTGTATGTTGTGCTTCTATCTAAAGTTGCTTAAATTAAGTAACCATTACATAAAGTAGTGAAATATGAATGTGAAAAGAAAGTTAATTCTTTAAAAACCAAGTTAAATGTATGGAAATATTCAATAAAATTAAATTCTTTAAAATTATGATCAGTTAGGTATGAGACAATAATAAAAATGGGGGAAACCTATTCTGTAAAGATCTCTGCACGTAAATTGTTTTGCAAGTGCTTCTAAGTTCTCACCCAGTTTAGAAACACTTAACTTAAATGTGGTTATATTAAAAAAATCCTGTTAGTAATCCAAGCAAAGAAAAACAAAGCTTATTTTTTTGCACAAAGAAAGCCTTTGTTCTATCTCAAAATATTGATAAATGCACACTTTTATGTTTATTTATTGAATTTTTGCCTTTTTGAATTATACAGAGCTATACTCTGTCATCGAAATAACAAGTGGTCTAACAAGTATTGTGCCTCTTTCTTAAAGTAAGTAATACATGATGAAGCAACTTGTTCCTTGGACAGGACAGCCACCCTGCTCATTGGTCCCCTAAAAGCTCCACTGATGTTGCAGGAACTTTCCATGGCTTTCCTACCCTTCAGTACACACTCGTCCTATGTGGACTTTGACGACACAAATTCTGGCTTTCTAGGTCTGTCCACTTAATGTCATCAGTGGGCCAAAGTACTAACCTATGGCATGAGATAAGATTCTTGAAGGCTCTGGCTCTATTTGCCATAAATCTTTGAGACAAGACTGAATTTGTATTACTAACCCAGTTCAGTGCAATCAAACTTCTCCTGGAGTTTTCAGCTACTGGGCAAAACAAAACATAAGTTTTAAGGTTAATATCTGCCTACCATTCACCAGAGGTAGAAATAAAATCTTCAGTGGGAAAAATCACCATTTGACCAACAGTTGACTGCATTTATGATAATTTACATTCTCCAAAATGCCTCCCTCTCCTGTCCCCACCAAGCCAGATGGTTAATTAAGGATGTGATAAGAATCACCAAAGTACAACTTCAAAATATTGATATTATCTTTGATATATTGGTTTTGTAAAAACAACAACGAAAAAAAAACAAACAAAAAAACAAAAAACCTCTAGAATCTTCTCTTGCTCCACACTGTCCATTTCTTCTTAAGTCAGGGAACCAATGTGAAGAGTTTGTCATTTGCTGAATGTGCCTGATGTTGCCCCTCCAGATTCACTTGCCATCCTTTTCTATCCTGATCTCTGCCCCCGGAGGCTGACCTGTATGGATTACATCATGAACTTTTGAGTCCTCTGATGTCTGGTTGGTTTTAACTAGTGATTCTCTGCAAAGGAGTGAAGTCAGAGTACTTCTTTTCCTGGTTCCCTGTGTAAATTCAAGTCATGCTAGCTACATTCTTTGTTGAGAAGTTGCTGTTCTCAAGGCATTCTTGTCTAAACTCTCATCTAACCTTCAGTTTCTGGTAACACCTTCCTCCTCTTATCTCTTTGGGCCTAGGGATGGTAAAAACTACACTGTTGCTAGCCCCTGTTTCCCTTACTTTGTGCTCCTCTACATCCCTCATATGCCTTTGGAATTAGCCCCTTTGTGTAAAAGAAAATAAATAAAACATCTAGAATTATCTTCATCTGAGTGTTCTGTTTGCCCTTGAGACTCAAATTGAAACATTCAGTATATTCATTTCCTATTCACCCACTCAAAAAGAAAAAAAGCGCAGAACTGACTACCAGGTTCTATTAGGTTTAACATATATTTGGACTAAGGTGAGCACTCACTTTATTACCTTATCTCTACAATCTCCTAACTGATCACCTTTATGGTATTCCTCTCATTCAAGATGAAATTCAGTATCCAAAGTCACCAAGAATTTTAGTATTTTTCTTTCTCACCATAGAGTTTCCCTGGAAATGGCCCAGGTCCCTGTGTAGAAAGGTAGGAGAGATATTCAGAGGACATACTTGCTATTATTGTAGTATTTGCTTTATTCAAGGAGCTTCCCATTTATTCAGCCATCATCTCACCATTAGTTAGCTAACACCAAAAGTTCATAATTTAGATAATCCTAATTGCCACACGAATGCTGCTTTCTATTGAGCCACCAATACTTACTGTGTTTCTGATAGGTAAGTATCCTTCTTTGTTCTCTCTTGGGTTGTAGAGATTCTCATAGAAATCAGAGAGCTCTTTTCGTCTGCATTATCTCTCATGGAGACAAAAATCCATTTTGTTGATTTTCGCTGAACTTTGGTGTCTATAGTTAACCTATAGTAGCATTGATATTTTGGGTTGATATTTTCATTTCCATCCATGTAAGACCATGAGTATCCATGCTTTAGAGAAAGCAATTCTCCACAATTCATTTCCAAAAGATGTTGGCACTCCACTCACCATTTATTTCTCATGGTCTAGAAAAAGAGTGTCATGTGGTATTCTCTAGAGAAATACTTAGGGGTAACTCACACATAATAAATTTTGGATTAGTGTTGCTAGTAATGTTAACATGTTGTGTTGATACACTTTCATATGGGATTTAAGGGAAAATGAAGAATTCAAAGGTTGCTACTGTGTGTATAGCTTATGTAAGTTTTTAATGCAAGGGAAAGGATTGTGGGAACCAATTATTTTTTTTTTTTACATGTAAAATTTCAGGTGCCTATTAGATGTCTAGATTGGTAGGTGGAAGTGGTCATATAACATGATTTGGAGTTCCTGGACTTTCAGGGCTAAAGATACATATTTGAGAGTTAAAGTAATACAGATATTATTTAGAGCCATGGGACCAGATGAATTTATCTATGGAGAAAGGGTGTGGAGAAAAGAGACTTAAGTCTGATCCTGGGGGGCGCACCAATGTTTGGAAATTGAACATAAAAGAAGGAACCAGAAAAGTAAGATGAGAAGCAGAAAAGTAAGATGAGTAAGACACCACTCAAAAAGTGTCATGGCAGAGAAGTCAAGAGAATAGAGTGGTCCAAGAAGGCTATAATGGTTAATTGCATCTAATGCTGCTGAGAAAGGGAGTGGGATAAAGATAGAGAAGTTAACCAATAGGTTGGCGACATGCAAGAGCTATTTCACTGGAAAGACCAACAAAACAAGAGAGTTTAGAAACATGGCTTAATGGCGATTGGGAAGAGTTACAGTGAAATATGCCACAAATGGTTGGAACAAAATGATTGTTAAAAATCTCTTCCAACTTAGTTATTCTGTGATCCCCATGACTACACCAACTGTTGGGAATATGAAAATATAGGGCCCACAGCTGATGCTCCATGAGAGAGATCTTGGATAAATGATACTTCAAGCCCAGTGGGTTTCAGTAGAATGCATGCTGCTTTCAACTCTGGTAAGCTATTTTGCAAGGTCCAAAATCTTCTGATGAATTAGGTACAATTAAAAAGTCAGTAATAAAATGGCACCCCTGGGTTTTTGGTACTAAACTAAAAATTGTATGAATGGGACACATAATAAAAGGTGAAAATGGAATTCATTTTGATTGCTGCAAAACTAATGAAAACTGGTTTCAGGAAAGAAATGAAGCCATCATATTTGTTGGTACTTGCCAATTCCTAGCAGAAAAATTTAAGAGACAGAGGGAGCGATAAAATCATGCCACAATAAAAAGGTAGCATGATCAAACCTGAAATTTTGCTTAATTCTTGAGAAAACCAATAATAAATGTTAGAATTAAAAGATGAGATTTCTACACCTGTGACACTAACAGACTGGTTGTTTTCAATGTATACTCGTCCCCCCTTCTCCACATTTTCACTTTCTATGCTTTCAGCTACCGGCAGTCAACTGCAGTACAGAAGCAGATGATCCTCCTTGTGACAAACGGTCAGAAGGTGAGTAGTAGCCTAACGTTATGTCATCGACCTCACTTCTCCTCATCATGTAGGCACTTTATCCTCTCACAACATCACAAGAAGGAGAAAGATGAGTACCGTACCGTGCACTAAGATATTTCGAGGAAGAGAGAGAGACCACATTCAGCCAACTCTTATTACAGTATATTTTTATAATTGTTCTATTTTATTATTAGCTATTGTTGATCTCTTACTGTACCTATCTTATAATTTAGACTTTATCATGGGCATATATGTATAGGAAAAAACATAGCATAAATACGGTTTGGCATTATCTGCAGTTTCAGGCATCCATTGGGGGCTTGGAATGGATGCCCTGTGGACAAGGGGGAACTACCGCAGCTCTCAAAAGTGCTTTCATGGGAGCCAAAGTGTTTTTTGGCCTGTGTGCCTAAGTGATAAATTGCTCGGCCAGCATGTTCTTCCTCTCCAAGCTCGTGGAAGCTTTTCATTACACTTTCAGGGACAGTGGTTAACAAATCTAGATAATGAAACTAAAAACTACTCTTATTAAAAGCTTAGAGTTTATTGAAAGTGTTGAAACTAACTTGAATAGTGTTCTTTGTAGTGAAATAACATTGTTAACCACAAAATATAACTATGGGTCTAAAAGCTACAAAGATTTTTTTTTTTTTTTTAATTAGAGAGAAGCATGATGATTAAAGATGAAATCTCAAGAGAATTGACTAAAATTTTACTTAGCTGTCTTTCAAGTATTGTAAAAGAAGTGATAATTTTTTGCAACTGTGAGTAAATAATACTCTTGAAAATGTTAGTTAAATTGACTTACCTATTTTTCATAATTTAGGTATATATTTAAGAATCTTATTTATTGCCTCTACTTTACATTTTTATTGATTCATGTATAGAAAGGAAAGCATATTAAGTTATTCTTGTTAAAGCATTATTATTGGTAAAGAAGTCACTAGTAAATGTTCATTATTATCCATTGACACGCATGGATATGTAGCCTAACATACCAGCAAAGTAGAATTAAATACCAAACTAGAAGCATAAAAAGTAAAAATAGAATGAAATGATTTAATACTGAAATACCATATTCCAAGAACTCCTTTTCTGCCTAATTCTGTATCATTAGTCAGAAAAGAATTGCCAGCTAAGGAACAGTATGTAATTTATTACAAAAAAGTTTGTGGTTACATAGTCTTAAATATGTGATGTACCACATTACATCACCCACATATAATGTAATATGTAGTATGACTAGTTTCACTACAGACACTTCTTAACCATTCACCAGATTCTCCTCTATAGTATCTCTATTTGGTAGTAAAATTAATTCTGATCAATTTTTTTTTAGAAGTCAGTTCTGTTTGTCAGTGTTTAATTCAGAAAGAGAATGACTCCATGCACTGGTTCTAATTGAGCACACACCTATGAGTTACCCACCTGGATTTGGAGATAAGAGCCAGAGAGGAAGGAAATGATGAGCAGAGTGGTAGGAAGTAGTTGTATCCACAATTCGGTTGAAGGAAGGTCTTTGTCACAAGTGCATGAAGGAGTGAGCAGGGTAATTTTTTAGTTTGTGCGTCTCTCTATGTCAGAAAATAAAATATCTTCGAAGGATAAGGTAATATTAACAGTACGGGCTTCTAAACCAGATTACATACAACATAAGGATATATACTGCTGACATGATAAATTATATTAAAAATACGATAAATTATTAAAATTTTAGTTATATTCCACCAAATCCATAAGTTGTACATAACAGTAAGCAGCAAGGATTTTGTTGAACTAAATAAATGAGAAAATTCATGTAAAGTGAACTGTGTTCAACCATAGTAAATGTCCAAGAATGGAAATTATAGTGACAAAGGAGAGAAATGCATATAAAAGTCTTTAAGTATGTGAGGAGTAGAGACTCCTGGGAGGCTTAGTCAGTTGAGTATCTAACTCTTGATGTTGCCTCAGGTCACGATTCCAGGGTCATGGGATCAAGCCCCACCCACATGGGTGGTGCCGGGGGAGCCTTGATCAGTCTTCAGTAGTCTCCATGTTTAACGTTGATCTTAAGAAAGATTAAGAAAGATTGTCTCCCGCTGCCCCTCTCCCCCACTCACATGCTCTCTCTCAAAAAAAAAAAAAAAGTATGTTGGGAGTAAGTTTCATACTCTTTGACCCAGCAATATCCACCTTGAGAAGTTTTTCCTAAGGAAATAATTGGATATATATGCAATGATTTTCATAGAAGGTAATTTGAACAAAAATATTGTTAGCAACCTAAGTACTAAAAGGGGAATGGTTAAATTAATCATGATTTATTATGAATCATGCAACACTATGAAACCATTTTAAATGATGTTGAAAAATAATATTGGACAACAGCGTACATTTTTAATGGTATATTGTTAAATGGTAAAATTTGTATACCTGGGATGATGTAACTATGTTTTCATTATGCATAAATAATGATATTCATATTTTAAAATTTACATACAAATTATACACACACTCACAATGAAAAACATGTACCTAAAATGAGCAACTATATCTGTGTGGTAGTTTCTTGTGTCTTTTATTCTTTTTTCTGTTTTTTTTTTTTTTCTGTGTAGTTCCAATTTTCCATTTAACTATGTGTTATTTTTCTAATGTTAATATCAATTGAATGATCTTCTGAAGGACTTTTTTATAGACACTGATAAGACTAGGAAAATTATTTAATGAGTACATTGATTTGATTTGAAAATTTAGATTCTAAAGGATACTAGAATCATAAATCAAGAGTTATGGCCAATGCTGGAATGAATACTGGAATGAATGACTGAGAATCTATAGGGTCAACTTTAAGTATTTTTGTAAGCTACAATCAAAGAATGACCCACAGAGCGTTCAAGTAGTTTAGGACACCAGTACACTAAATCAAGTAGGCACTTCCTTAACAAGTTCATTATGAGGTGATCTTAATGAATGCTAACGCCTTAACATCTTTTAGAAAATGTGACCCTCCCTTGACATCCTGAAAAACGGAGGGAAAAAGCTAGCATAAAAAGGTCGGCAAATGGGTATGAGAATCCAAGAGGCAGATGGCTCTGGTGGTCTTCAGCAGGTGCTCATTTACATATTATGGCCATAACCCTTCTTGCTTTTCCCCCAGCATGGCACTATGCTCTGGCTTGAATGCACATTTAAACCAAAAGCTGTGTGATCTAGTGAAAAAATGTACTGAATACAGAGTCTTAGGTTTGATTTATGATCCTGGCTCTTATGCTAAGTACATGGCACAGTCTTAAACATGTCTCTTAAACTTTGTGAATGCCCCTTATCTCAACCAGATTTCTTGGTTGTATTTTTCATGCAGAGATTAAAGGGAACTAATGGAAAATTGTGCTTGGAAAGGCTGAGAGTCTTCATAAGTCATGGCTATGTTAAAAGCTCAAAATTTGGGCAGAAGCAGAATGTTGTAGTGGGCAAAAATCACACAAATTGGAGGTCAGATATTTTGGTTCTTTCACTGTCACTAATTATAGCATGGCCTTCAATATATATATGTAATATCATTCATCTTCAATATCCATGCATGAAATAAGGATAAAAGAAAGGGAAAAGAGATGATAGGGGTTAAGCTATATTGTCTTTAAGATTTTATTAAAGTATAAGATAATTTTTTCTATGAAGTGATTAATCTGGTAATTTTTCCCTTGAGAAAAATAAATTTATCCTGAAATTTTAAATGACTTATACATTAATGGGGATACATAATGTGATATTGAAATAAAGGGTATGTATAACAGAACATCATTGAAACAAAATGATATATAAGTAGACATAATATTGAATAATATTTTGCCAATACATTTTATCTATGAATAGATACCAATTGATATATCCCCTAGATGTATGTTACTTTTTTTCTTTTAATACTAGCTCAATATAAGGGTTCCTTCTTACGTAATATTTTTCTGTATTATTAGGATCATAAACTTTTGTCATTATGATCCTTCCAGATAGCAGAAATATTGCCTAATTTAGTCTTTAGAGTACCAATAAAAGTTTTGAAATAGTAGATTAAATAAATATTAAAATTTTAGGGAAATTATTTAGACAAGTTTAAAACATATTTTGTGGAAAGTTTTTTTATTCATTGCTATTTATTTAATATCCTAGTATTCATAATCTGTGTATCATAAAATCAAAATAATTATGAAAAAATGTCCTTGACAAAGTAATAAAATCATCTGGAAATAGTAAAATGATGTAGTAAAATATGTTACTATTGCATTAAATAAAGTAAAAAAAATCAAATGCAAGTTTTATTCGAAATTCATTTCATTTATTGAAGAAGATTTAATCAAATGTGTAATGTGTATGCAGCATTGGTGTAAGCATTAAAGTCTTCAAATAATAATAGGTGAATATTTGAGAGGAAAATCATCATAATCTCAGTTTCTCTGTATTGTTCTTTGGTCTTTATGATATGATAATCTTTCTACTTGTACTAGCATCTTCTTTTCCCTGAGAACTCTCAGTTATTTGGAACTTTAGACAAATGTAAGCATAGAGAAATTTTATATGTAAAGACCAGCTGAAATGAATAGCATTAGAGATCACAGAGAATCCCAACAATAAAATTATTTTCATCCTAGGATGCAGAAAAATAAGCAGGTTTCAAATAAAATAGAGGTGAATCATTTTGAGTATGAATTATGTCATCACCTAAAAGAATAGTATCTCCCATGTTGAATTTTCATAGATTTTGGTGAGAAAATGACAGTGAATCATACTCAAAGGTAACAAACCTTATTGCCATAGAATTTTTTACTTGCTGAGAGAAATGCATTTCCATCCCTGAAAGAAAATAATGATAAGATCCTGAAATCTGAACAACTTATCAAGTTTTCAAGTAAGTATAATACAATATAATAAAATACAGAAAAAGCAATGCTCAAAATCTTGTGAACAATCCATTTATTTTACAATAGTTGCTTCAAATAAAAAAAAAAAAAATCAAGAGAGTCCCTGTTACTGAGACTTAAATATTTTCTGAAGAACTCACTGTCTAAACTTTTCAGAAATCTACTCTCCAGATACCAATTGAATTTAGGTTTTAAAACAGACATTGAGGGGCACCTGGGTGGCTCAGTTAAACATCTGACTCGATTTCAGCTCAGGTCATGATCTCACAGTTTAAGAGATCGAGCCCCGCGTTGGGATCTGTGCTGACTGCGTGGAGCCTGGGATCCTCTCTTCCTCTCTCTCTGCCCTTCTCCTACTCACGTGCTTGCTCTCTCTATCTAAAAATAAATAATAAATAAACTTAAAAAATAAAATAAAATGGACATTGAGAGAGGTCAAATCAATTGAAGTGATAGTATTTTTCAATAGTGATATAAAAGTCAATTGTATTCTAGAATTGTTACAATTTTTTACAGAGCTAGAACAAACAATCCTAAATTTGTATGAAACCACAAAAGACTCTGAATAGTCAAAGCAATCTTGAAAAAGAAAGCAAAGCTAGAGGCATCACAATTCCAGACTTCAAGTTATATTACAAAGTTGTAATCATCAAGACAGTATGGTACTGGAACAAAAACGGAGACATAGATCAATGGAACAGAATAGAGAACCCAAAATGGATCCACAACTGTACGGTCAACTAATCTTCAACAAAGCAGGAAAGAATATCCAATGGAAAAAAATACAGTTTCTTCAACAAATGGTATTGGGAAAACTGTGTAGCAACATGCAGAAGAATGAAACTGAACCACTTTCTTACACCATTCACAAAAATTATTTTAAAATGAATGAAAGACCTAAATGTGAGATAAGAAACCTCAAAATCCTAGAGGAGAACACAGGCAACAACCTCTTTGACCTCGGCCATAGCAACTTCTTACTAGACACATTGTCAGAAGCAAGGGAAACAAAATAAAAGATGACTTGGGACTAATCAAGATAAAAGCCTCTGTACAAGTGAAGGAAACAGTCAACAAAACTAAAAGGCAACCAACAGAATGGGAGAAGATATTTGCAAATGACATATTGGATAAAGGGTTAGCATCCAAAATCTATAAAGAACTTATCAAACTCAACAGCCAAAAAACAAAGAATGCAGTTAAGAAATGGGCAGAAGACACGAACAGACATTTTTCCAAGGAAGACATACAAATGGCTAACAGACATGAAAAGATGATCAACATCACTCATAATCAGGGAAATATAAATCAAAACCACAATGAGATACCACCTCATACCTGTCAGAATAGCTGAAATCAACAACACAGGAAACAAGAGATGTTGGCAAGGAGAAAGGGAAACCCTCTTGTACTGTTGGTGGGAATGCAAACTGGTGCAGCCACTCTGAAAAATAGTGTGGAGGTTCCTCAAAAAGTTATAAAAATATAACTAACTACCCTATGACCCAGTAATTGCATTACTATGTATTTATCCAAAGGACACAAAAATACTGATTCAAAGGGTCACATGTACCCCGATGTTTATAGCAGCACTATCAACCATAGCCAAAGTATGGAAAGAGCCCAAATGTCCATAAACTGACGAATGTATAAAGAATACACACACACACGCACACACACACATATGCACACTGGAATATTAATCAGCCATAAAAAAAGAATGAAACTTGGAGCATCTGGGTGGCTCTGTTGATTAAGTGTCTGACTCTTGATTTTAGCTCAGGTCATGATCTCACAGTTTGTGAGTTTGAGCCCCAGGTCAGGCTCAGCGCTAACAGCACAGAGTCTGCTTGGGATTCTCTCTTTCTCCCTTTGCCTCCTCCACCCCCCCCCCCAATAAGTAAATAAACATTTAAAAAAGGATGAAATCTTGTCATTTACAATGACGTGGATGGAGCTAGAGTGTATTGTTAAGTGAAATAAGTCAGGCAGAGAAAGACAATTACCATATGATTTCACTCATATGTGGAATTTAAGAAACAACAGATGAACATAGTGGAAGGGAAGGAAACCTAAGATAAAAACAGAGAGGGAGGCAAACCATAAGAGACTATTAACTACAGAGAACAAACTGAGGGTTGCTGGGTGGGGGGGGAGAGGATGGGCTAAATGAGTGATGGACATTAAGAGGGGCACTTGTTGGGATGAGCATTGGGTGTTAGATGTAAGCCAATATTATATGAAACCAATATTACACTATCTGTTAAGTAACTAGAATTTAAATAAAAATTTGAAACAAAACAAAATCAGTTGTGTTACCTTAGGTATAAATGGACTCAATATGCTTATGACTAAGTGCAATGAAAGAAAGAATTTGATTATCACATAAATATAAAGTGTTTGCCATTAGTTTTCTTAAAAGGCCAGGATAGAATTGATGCATAATTACATCAAAAGTTGCAAAGCAATTTCCAGTGGTCACCCACCATTCAGTTAAGAGGACTAGGAGGCTACTTTTGGCCATCCTTCCAATGGTTGCCATTTCATGTTTTCTTATTTATTTATTTATTTTTCTTCCTGGTTTTAAAATGAATCCTGACAAATTAACTAATTAATTAATTAATTAAATCCTGACAGCTAGTTTTAAAACTTCTTTCTCTCATTGGAAAACTTGCAAACAGAATCATTTAAAATAATAGTTAATAATAAAAGCATGCCTGGCATCATGTACTTGAAAAATAATTTTACACTGAACATTTTGCTTTTCAGATATCTTTTTAAAGTCCTTATTGATACATCACACACTATTTTGTTTCTTAAAGATTGGTTGAGATGCATGTAGAACTTAAAGGAAGTTGTTTTCATGATAGTAAGGGTTAAGTTGTATTCAAATTCATTGGTGCCTCTTCTACTTTTCACACATATTCGAAGTAAAATTGAACTCCAAAATAAGTTTATCAACACAAAATTTAATATTAAAAAATATATAAGCCCCCAAATTGGGTAGGGGCAATTCATGAAAATATACATTTTTAAAATCATTCTCAAGAATGAAAGAGACAGAGAATCAGAGAAAGAAAGAGAGAGAGAAGGAGAGGAAGAGACAGAGAGAGACAGAGGGCACAAGCATCCAGGGGAGCTAATTTTTTTTTCCTTTAGAAATTGCTTACATTTCATTTTTGTCTCAAAGGAACAGAAGTGTCATATGGAAAGTTTCACTTTGACAGAACTAACATCTTAAAACCAAAGGCAAAATGTGACAAAAATGTTAACAAGAGTGATTGAGAACTCTTTTTAATTTGGAGCTGCATAATGAATCAGGATGCAAGAACTTACAACTGGAGGAGAGAACAGAAAAGTGTTTTCTCAATAAATATCTTCCCAAGAGCTTTTAGAAATAATGCTCTCCTCTATAGATTATATGTTGTACATTAGCATCATCTTCCTAATGACAGGTGGCAAATACCACAGAGGAAGTTTAGGAGCTGGACAAGAGAATATAGAAAGAAGTGAAGTAAAATCCTCTGAAGTATATGGCAAATATTTATTTATAAATAAATAAATAAATAAATAAATAAATAAATAAATAAATAAAAGTAAGAACCGACTAGAAATAGATGCCCAAACTTTAAATTTTCTCTTTGTTGCTCAATCCATTAGACTATGTTATCTCTAGGGTGTATCGAATTGAGCAATTCTTATTCACAATGCTAGAAACAAATGGGGAAACGCTGATTCTGTTTTAAGCCTGAATGGGTGTGAACCGACGGGTAGTTTGATGAAGGTAGTCATATGATGACTCTTTGTAAGAAAATGTTTGACAAGCTGTCAAAACTCTTTTGGAGAAAAAAATAGTGGATAGAATTGCTCTAAGGAATACATGTCAAATCAGTTATCTTATTTCTACATCATATTTTGATGCTAGATGAGTAATCTCTGTGGATCTCATGCTAAAAATCAGGTTAAAGTGAGTCAGATTGATTTTGAAGCATTTAGCTAATGTTATCAGAATATTCATGCCAAAATTTTATCACAGGGTAAGCTTGGTTTTACTAAGATTCAAAACAAATATTGATAATATACAAATACAATCTTATGGCTTGATCAAGTAATTCTACACAAACCCTGTTGTTCAGAGTTTTATGTATCAAATGTCAAAAGTTAGAATCTGAAGAGAAAAACTGTCAGGGAATAGGGATGAAGGGTAATTCTCTGAAACGGACAAAAACCTGCAATCTGTCATCTGGGTAATGAGAACAAGAGAGTTGTACAGTTGACATCTTAAGTGGAATATGATTAAAAAAACAACTCTATCACTCACTAAAATTTTTTTTAATGTCTTATTTTACTTTTGAGAGAGACAGAGACAGAATGCAAGTAGGTTAGGGGCAGAGAGAGAGGGAGACACAGAATCTGAAGCAGGCTCCAAGCCATCAGCACAGAGACCGATGCGGGGCTCGAACTCAGAGCTGTGAGATCATAACCTGAGCCAAAGTCAGATGCTCAACCAACTGAGCCACCCAGGCACCCCTCACTAAAATATTTTTAAGACTTGCCATTTCTCAAGGAATATCATGCAACTACTTTAACTTTGGCATTCTAGGCCCTCTGTGATCTCAATGCCATGTGTCTGTCCTCATTCCCAACATTCCAGCAGACACACTAGACCTCTTACCTGATGTCTACATTTACTGTCTAAAGCCTTCACCGCTAGTCTCTTTGCCTGAATTCCTCTTTCTCTCTGATTGCTGAGACTTTACCTAACTTTTAAAGCTGAGTTCACATACTCAAATCTCATATCTTCAACACTTCTGATTTCTTAGTGAGAATTATGCTCTCATTGTACATACAGATGTTGACTCTCTAATTGACTCATCACATTTTGCCATAAATTATGGTTAATTTTATATATCTGTCCCTTTCCTATATCTAGTCCTAGAGCATAGGAACTGTATTAGTCACTTTGTATCTCATTTATATTTGAAAGGTTTGTGGAATTTGACTAGCACTGACCCTTGAACAACATGGGTTTATACTGCATGCGTCCACTTATAGGTGATTTAGGGTTTCTTTTTAATAAATACAGTACTATAAGTGTATCTTCTCTCCCTTATAATTTTCTCAATAACATTTCTTTTCTCTAACTTTTTTTCTTGTAAGAATACAGTATATAATACATATAATATTTAAAAATGTGTTAATCAACCATTTATGTTATTAGTAAGGCTTCCAGTCAACAGTAGGCTATTAAAAGTTTTGGGAGAATCAAGTTATATGGGATTTTTGAGTGCGTGGAGGGTCACTGCCACTAATCCCCATGTTGTTCAAGGGTCAGCTGTAAATGAATTAATTAGCAGATTAGCAAACCACAGATGATGTTTCATTAAAATATCCTGTATAAAAAAAAAACAAAAACCTCAAAAGGGCTTTGCAGACCTTGATTTCCCATTTTATATAAAGGGGGAAACATCCCCTGGGGTCTTCGGCCCACGTCTTCTTTGCCATTTGAACACCCAAGTATTATTCTAGAGAAATAATGTATCTTTGAAAAATTCTCAGACTTGCCTTATTTATCTCCTGGATCTTGACTATAGCATCACATATTCATTTCTGTTAGCACCACATATTCCTTCTCATTTGGGGTAACAATGGTCTCCAGGCAAAACACACAGACTATACTTTGAAGGCTGAAAATTAAAGTTGGAGGCATGAGATATTGACAATAATTTTTATATACTTTTATATCTATGTATGGTTTCCGACACTAGACTAAAATGAGGAGTATTTCTTTACCCTGCCATAACTGCAGGGTGTTTTGCAATAACATTCTGAAGTTTCCTCTGTAGTGAAAGGGAAATGTATCTTTGGGTTTACTGATTTAAAAAAAAAAAGACTATGTTGGAGTTACAGTCCAACATAAACTCAGACCTCACCGGAGCTCTCAGCAGTTAACATCTTCTAACTAAGCCTTGTAATGTTAATATTTTATGAAGAGATTGGCTTAAATGATCAATATAAGAATTACGTCAGCCAGAAAATTGGCGGATTGCTCTGGCAATCTCGCAGTACTCAGTTATTTGTTTTTAGATTCTAATACCTCTATAGGCATCCAGACAAGAGTTACTTAGGCCTGAAACGTCTTTCGTGAGACAAGAATAAAGAAAGTTGAGATTTGGGGAAACAAACAACCTCGGCTTCAGAATTATTCCTTTTCTTTCTCATTTCTCTGGCTGTGTCTCCGTTCGTGAGTTACATCGCCCTTGTTCCTTCAATTGATGAAGATGTCTGATCCATCAGAGTCGTAACCAACCCATCTCCTACTCTTGCTTCAGTTTCTTCAGATCTCCCTGATCCTGATTAATACATGAAACTTACACCTCCTGCTCTGCTTTGTCTCTTATTCTACTTACCTGGGCACTGGATACTTCCCTTGCCTGGACATGGCATGTTTGTCTGTGTTTGGCTTCCCTCATTACACTTCTTCAAGGAGCTTCTCTATCCACTGCTTGAAGAGGCAATCACAAATAATAGTTTTCACTTTCTCATCTTTTCTCAAATACCAATTGGCCACAGCTTATTAAAAGCATTGATAAAAATGTTCACTGTAAGGAGAGGATAAGGGAGAAGAATGACATATTAGTTTTCCAGGATGGCATAAAAAAATTACCCCAAACTGAAGGACCTCAAAAAACCAATTTTTTCTCCCCCAGTTCTGGACGCCAGAAGTCCAAAACCAAGGTATCGACAAACTCTGATGGAGATAATCTGTTCCATGCTTCTCTCTCAGGTTCTGGTGGTCCCTGGCAATCCTCAGTGAGCCTGGTTTGTAGATGCACTCACTCCATTCTCTGCTTTTAACATTTCATGGTGTTCTCTCTGTGTGTCTTTGTCTCTATGTCTCCTCTTTTCTTCTTATAAGGACACTATGTATATTGGATTAAGAGCCCACCTGACTCTAGTCTTAATTACATCTTAATTAATTACATCTGCAACAACTCTGCATTCAAATTACATCTTAATTAATACATCTGCAACAACTCTGCATTCAAATAAAGTTGCATTCTGAAATAGTTGAGATTAAAATTTCAACATATCTTTTTGGAAAACACAATTAAATTCATAACAAATGGTTATAGGCTGACTGGTCACATTCGTTAGCAGAAATTTAGGACTGTTCAAAAGTATTAGAATTTCTGACCTCAGATAAATATACCCCTGCTTCTATAGGTACGGTTTCTCTGCCTCAAATACAGTTTTGTTTTTTGTTTTTTGTTTTTTTTTTCTTTTTGAGAAGAGAACTTCTCAAAGTCTTTGTCTTAGGTACATTAGCGGGATTCAGGGTGTTTTGTTGTTGTTTATTTTGTTGGCTGTAACTGCAAATACTTTCACATTTGTACTATAAGCAGGCATATACTTTATTCAACAAATATTTACATCTCTATTTATCATAAAATACTATTTTGGGAGAACAGGGGTTTACAAAAATATGTAAGGGCAACTCATTCCTTCAGGGATGTTTTAATTTAGAAGACCACCTACATTTTAATTCAGAAGACTATCTAAATTCAAAGGTATTTACTAAACTTCTAAAAATTGTACAAACAAAGCATTATAGATTCCAATAGAGGTGAAAATGACATCAGTTGAAGAAATGAAAAAAGCTTCCCACGACTACAGTTGTAAGTTTAGGTGTTAAAGAATACGTTAGGAGAAGAGCAATGATTACTGGAGTAACTGCAAGTGTGTATATCTTGCCCCAAAATTCTGAACTTCTTTGATTCCACCATCTTACAAATATGAACATAGATTGATAACGGGCAACATTCCAGGCAGAAGAAAATCAAATTGTGAATCACTGAAGGACGGCAAGGAGAGTACATCTCAGTGTGGTTGGATTAGAGCTAAGGGAACTAATTGGAGATGAGACTGGAAAGGTGGGCTGTGCATGACCCAAGCTAGTTGCTAACAGCAACAGCTGAAACTTCTGCTTTCAGGACCAATCTCGATCAGAAATAAGAGAGTTACAAACATTTCCCAGCTAAAAATCTTAAGTCTCAAATCACCTTTGCTGCAAGTTCTGCCTGCTTCCTAAGCCCAGTCATGTCATTTGTGTCTCAGTTTGCAAAAACCTAAAAGAGCACTCTGGGGAACGCATAGTCCCTATGTATTACTAGTGAAAAGTTAAATTGTTAGATGTTTGCAGAGCAATCTTACAACATCTGTTAGAAATGAAAATATACAAATTCCTCTATCTCTTTAGCATTAAACAGCTAGTAGATAAAAATCTAATAGAAGGATGCATGGTAGCATTGTTAATAGTGAAGAAAAGATTAAAAAAAAACAATGTGAAAAAATAACCATTAACAGAGGAATGATTGAATGGAACAAAATTTATTAATGACTTAATTTTGCAGGTATTAGGCTGTTATTTGATCTATTCAAGTTGATCTGATTTCACCATTCTGTTTGGAAAGGATTACTCTATTGCTATTATTAATAGTGTTCTTATCTTGATTAAAATCATGAAGACAATTCTTTTTCTGCTTTCAATACCCTTTATAGAAGAAACATGTATTATAGAAAATAGAAAATGATATAAGCAAAATTAAAAAAAACTTTACTTATTGGTAAATATTATAACCCTTTCAGTGTATATTGTCTCAGGAATTTTTTTCCTCTGAAACATATTTTTTCACTAATATAAGATGATACAAAATGAGATGTTGGGTGATAAATTAGTTTCCTATTGCTGTTGTAACAAATTATCACAAATTTAGAGGCTTAAAACAAGACAAATGGACGATATCACATTCCTGGAAGCCAGAAATCTTAAATGGGTTTTGCTGAGCTGAAATCAAGTTGTCTGCAGAGCAATGTTCCTTCTAAGCATCCTTAAGAAGAATCCACTTCCTCAACTTTTCAGCTTCTAGAGGCTGCCTGGTTTCCTTGGCTCATGGCTCCTTTCTTAATTTTCAAAACCAGCAAACTAGCATCTTAGAACCTCTCTCTGAGTCTGACCCATTTTTTTTTAATCATATCTCCTCTTCTGAATCTGATACTCCTTCTTCCCATTGGTAAGGACTCTTGTGTTTAAACTGGGCCCATATATTATAAAAAAAAAATAATTAAAAATAAATAAATAAATAAATAAATAAATAAATAAATAAACTGGGCCCACCCAATAATCTCTACCCATTGTAAAATCTTAAACTTTCTCATACCTACAAAGTCCCCTTTGCCATGTAAGTAAACATATTCATAAGACGCTGGGATTACAACATAGATATCTCTGGGGGGAATTGTACCACAGATGAGTTCTCCAGAAGCAGATGCTGAGATGGAGTTTTGGATGGAAGATGTTTTTCAGAATTTCACCTGTGAAAGGGAAGGGAAAAACAGGCTTGGGTGGAGGAAGAAATTAAGCTTTGTCAGGTCTGAAAAACCTCAGCCAACCCAAGGAGGACTTCTAGAGCAAATCTTACCTTTCAGGGTGGTTTATGTGAGGTCCAAATTGTCGAGTCCCTATACCCCAACCTGCATCAATCACTGGGTGTGGGCTGCCCCAGGAAGGGAGTGAGGTGAGGCTCTCCAAAGCTGAGCTTGACCCCAAAGGAATGGACAGCTGGAGGCTGTCTACCAACCACATTTCCTGTGACTGAGCAGGAAATCTATCCTTGAAGAAGGGAACTGCATGGCATGTCCCCATGTCATCTACATAATGTATTCAAGACATTATCTATGGATTACTCTTTCATAAATTACTTTTTTTTTCATTTAATATATTTTAAACATTTCCCAAAGGACTGCATAATTCTTAACGTCTAATACTCATGGTATCTGTAACAGGTATCTCATAGTTGAACATTTGTGTTATTTTCTTTTTTTCACTCTTATGAATAATTCTGCCATGAACTATGAACGTTAGAAATATTTAATAATATTCACCTTATACTTGCTCTTTCCTACCTGCCTAAAATACTAATCACACTTTTTTTCCATCTCTCATAACAATGAGACATTGGAACGAGACATGGTAAATCATTCAAAGCCTAACCTCGGCAATTTACCTTTCAAAAGTTGTATTTTAGGACAGGATGTTGTATTTTTTGTGGCATTAAGATTTGGAGTGTTCCTTATGAATATACTTTTACCCTAACGAATACTAAGACAGGAAATCTTGTCAAAATTTGTAAAAGCTAAACATTAATTCTAAAAATAAAAATCTGTAGCAAATCTGATATTCCTTATTTTTTTTTTCAACGTTTTTTATTTATTTTTGGGACAGAGAGAGACAGAGCATGAACGGGGGAGGGGCAGAGAGAGAGGGAGACACAGAATCGGAAACAGGCTCCAGGCTCTGAGCCATCAGCCCAGAGCCTGACGCGGGGCTCGAACTCACGGACCGCGAGATCGTGACCTGGCTGAAGTCGGAGGCTTAACCGACTGCACCACCCAGGCGCCCCTGATATTCCTTATTTATAGTCAACCTGCCTCTCTATTTTTTTTAGGTATGCCAGGTGCTCTCACTTCCCATTGACTCTGTTTTGTCAATCCCATTGTCATGGATTTTGTCTTAATCCCAGGGACACACAAAACACTGTTCTCCCAGTCCTTGAAATTTAAGCCTAGACCTGAGATAATACCTTAAAATCATGCAGACTAGGGATATTTATACATTCTCTTTATATTAAGCCTATCCTGAGTGCACGTTTATATTAACCGAGGAGAGCAAGAATTCTCCAAACACAGAGAAAAAAGTGGTTGGGAGATTAACAAACCTCATCTCTCTCTGGACCAAAAGTTAGTCATTTTAGGAATTATGTCTGCTTATCTTCCTGGCTAATGTCTTTATCCAGATGCACTGAGAAAATTAGAACACATTTGGGAACAAATTTGTACCAAACAGGGAAAAATTTGATAATGTTTTCAAATACGAATCTCCTTCTACATAGACAGTTACAGAAATAATTCTGCCAGCATTTGGAAGTAAAATTGCATTCATAAAAATAACTTTTTACATCCTTAAAAACATCCTACTCATAATTGCTCAGTACAGAATGTTTATTTTGTGCCTGTTTCTTTCACTTTTAAAAGAACACTAACTTTCAAAATTTAATTGGCTACTAAACTGTCATGTCACAGATTATATGGCCACATGTAATTTTTAAGAATACTATAAAAGAAATATTCAGGGCAAATATTTATAATGTTAAATGCTTAGTGAACATATATTAAAAATAGTTTTAAGTTTGTATTTTAAAAATTTCATGTGCCTATACTGTCCTTCACTTAGAAAATTAAAGTGAAATATTTCTGAAGACACATAAAAAGTTCTATAAAAATATTCTTGCGTATGAGATAATTCATTAGCAAAGTAAGTGCAGTTATTTTTTGCTAGAATTTACATGTCTGTGTCTGTGTACAGAATTTTTTATATTCCAAAGTAAGGAATATTACACCTGAATATAGAGCAGTCACTATGACAGATTATTGATGAAAACAAACAATAAGCTATTGCTTACTTTTATGGAAAAGCGTTGGGTGGAAATGAAACTAATTGAAGTAAATACGATCTGACAGTAGGATGATAGTTTTGAACTAATTAGTGTAACACTAAATGAAAAGAAGGCATAATCGGGTGCCAAAAAAAGATATCTCATTTTAAACAAATGCTTCTGCATTCTTTTAAAGTATGTAAAGGAAATGACAATCTCCAAATGAATCTCTCACCTACCTTATAAGTTAAGACACTAACGGTGAAAATGGGAAAAAAAAAAAAAAAAAAGGATCACAAGCATCGGTGAGATTGTGGATCACTTAGCACTTCTATTTAAGTTGCTATGTTTTTTTTCTCATTATAAAGCCATTTTTTAATAACCGGTAAGACAGTAATACCTTGAAACATAATAATTGTGTAATTATTGTTATAACCTGCTAAAGTTTTCCATCAAAGCAACTGTTATCAATGGAATTTATTCAATATATGGCCATGGTAGACCCGAGCAGTATACAGGTGAAAGATGATCATTCTCTTCAGATCCTGGTTCTCAAGGAGATATTTATGGTAGGAGGAATATAAGCCCTCATATACAAGCACTCTAATTCCCCATTTTTAGTTGTTGGAACAGGTTATAAATGTCTTGAGGGACCTCATAGAGGACTGGTTGGCAAGGAAGGACAGACTTATGTTGATAGAGCATTTCTAGTGATAAATGTTGCTTTGGCTCATTGTTCCCACAATTCATTATAGAACCGGGAATTGGTCCCCAAGTTCGTAATGGTATTGGTTGGTGCCAAAAGTTTGGCAGTTTCTTAAAGCCCTGGACCTTCATCTGAGGCTGACTCACTCCTATATTTGTATCTAATGAGGTAGAATTTTAGTTCTTTCATCCCTGTTAATGGCAAAATGTCTGGACCTTCTTTTCTTGCTCTTTTCTCTTTTCTTTTTTCCCCTTGAGATCTATTCTTGATTTTATTTGGCTCTTCCTGCTCCTACGTGTGTTGCCCTGGAAGTTACAGAAGACAATGGCTTTCATATTCACCCCTTGTTCTCGGACTCCCTTTACCTCTGGCCGTGCCAGGGAAAGAATGAGAATGAGAATCAAGGAAAGTTTGCAAGCGAGAAAATGGTGTTAAATAACAGTCGGGCAAGGCAATAAAGACAGAAAAAAGATGTAAGGTCAAAATAGTGAAAGATTAGAGACAAATTAGAATGTGGTGGATGTAATATTAGGATTTAGTCTTTATGAAAGTTACCAAGAAAAATGCAAGGATGCTGCTGACCACTTATGTGAAATGCCAACTGCATGTCATAGAAAGGAGCCAGACAGCGTGTCCCTTGGAATGTATTTGTTTACCCCCACCTCATCTGTCTGAACAACTATACATTCCTCAGCTTCCTCCAGTGGTCGGTCTCTTTCAATTATCTTCTTATTTCTTTGATAGGCTTTGCCACCATTTGAAATTAATGTATTTTATTTATTTGTGATATGTGTTTATTATCTCTCTTTCCTAACAGAGTGTATACTGCGTGATGTTAGGAGCCTCTTTCTTGTTTACAGCTATAGCCAGCAGTAATGAACAGTGCCTGGCACAAAACTGATGTTTAATAATTTTGATAAATGCATGCATGCATACACAAATGGATGAATGAATGAATTCAAGATCTAGTTCAAGCATTATATCCTTTGTGAATTGTTTGCTATATAGCTTAGTAATTTCTTTCTTGTTACAATGATGGCACCTTCTATATACAATGGTATTCTGCTTTAATAAACTCATTTGTTTACTTCTTATCTCTAATAAAATGAGTCCCTTAAAGATTAGGTCCTGTATTATTCTCGTTAGAACTCCCAACCATTTAGTATATAGTTTCGTGAGTGAATGAATACTTTTGAGAAAATATTATTAGGTTTCCAGAGCCATATTGACCACATGAAAAAACTTAAATTTTGTAAGTTATCAGATGTGGAAAATACAATTTTTTACAAGTCAGATAGCAGAGAGGTTTATATTATTTGTTTATGGAAATGTATCATAATTTAACTACACGTTTTCTCCTTACCTAAATTCTATAGTCAATTTTATCCACTTCTTTGACCAAAAAAAAAAAAAAAAATAGCTGTTCAATATAGGCAAATGCAAGGTTAAGAAACATTACTGATGGGTACTAGTCTTAGAATTTCTTTACCTTCTTCAACTTATCAGATGCTGTGATGTTTGAAAATAATTGTTTCCCTAACATACTTAATAAAAATTCCAGGAATACCGGAGACTTCCTGACAACAGATGTTAGTTTAAAGCAAAAGTCATTTTCCACTGCTTTGCAAAATTTTCACTTAATAGAATAGATACCCTACATTTAAACAAATTAGAAAGAGGCTACAAAATATGAACATTTTTTAAACAATAGAAATAGAGAGCTCAGAGTAAGGAAAACTGTTTATATTTTTCTCCATTATGGATATTAACTTCTTGTCTTTTTGCCTAAACATTTACTCAAGTGAATTTTCAATCAAAAGTGTAAAATGTATATGCTTTGGCTTTCTTATGAGAAACGTGATATTATTGAGCAACCACGAATCCCCGGTGCCTGAAGAGTTTCTTGGGATACAGGACTTTGAGTGCTAAAATCAGGCAAACCAAGACGGTTGTTCACCCTAGACTGATAGAACAATTTTTTTCTTTTTTAACTTGAATAATATACTTGAAAGAGTTTTTAGTATTTTACAAGAATTCATCTCTAAGGTATAGTTAAAAAGAGAAAGGTAACTCATTTTTGTTTGAAAGGTTGACACTTTTATGTTTCATTTTTATCCCAAGATGATGATGATTATTTATTTATAATAGTTGTAAGGGTACATGGCACTTACAAACACATAAAAGACAAAGCTCCTGTGAGATTTCCCATCTAACTCGATATACAATATGCCATGTAAGAGCAAAAGGGGAGACAGAAAAAGGTTGGAGAAAAATCAATACTGGAAAGCTTAGTGAAAGAAATGTGTTCTAAGCTTTCAAGGAGAGATGTCAAGGAATAAAAGGAAGTTTATTCAAGTAGGACTAATCTAGTTTTAAACCTTTTGAGAATTATACATGCATAAGTAATAAGAAAATGGATTTCTAGATCTTTTTTCTTATATTGTCTTAGTGAAGTATTTTTTTTTAATTTATAATTTAACAATGACTCTCTTTAACCTTACTAATGTTTTCTGCCTTAAACTATTTTCCCTGGGAGTTGTATAGCTACACCAGATTCTTATGGTTAATATTTTTCAGATATATAATTTTTATTCCTCTTACTTTCAAATTTACCATGTTACTATGTTTTAGATGTGCCTTTTAAAATAGCGTACAGCTAGAAATTTGGAATCCAGTCATCAAATTTTCACATCTTAATTGTCAAGTTCATTGCAGTTTCCTTTACTGTGTTTCTTAGTATTTTATTTCTGCCAACTTACTTCGTATTTTTATGTTCTTTGTTCCTTTACTGTCCCAGTTGCACTGACCAACGAACTGTCTTTATTCCATTTTTTTCCTCTAAACTATTGGAAGTTACACATTATTTTTCTGTTATTTAGCAATTCCCCTTAAGTTTCTAATATTTGTAACCTATGCTGACAAAGTCTGATATTAATATTCTTGTACTCCTCACCCATAATATAAGTAACTTCTAATCCCTCCCCTGTAATTCATGTCTAATGTTTTAGTTGTCTTATTTTTAAACCACATGCAATTAGTTATTTTTATAGTAATTTTAATTTAGATTACCTCATATTTTTCAATATCCATTCTTACCATCCATTTTAAATCCTGCTACTACCTCCTGGGTATAATTTTCTTCTTCCTACAGTAAATTGCTGAGTGGTAATTTAAGTGATGGAAGGTCTCTGGTGAATAAAAAAAAAAAAAAAATCCAGCAAACAAAAAGTCCTCTCTATCTGGAAATATCTCCACCCACAACTCTTGAAGAATTATTTAGTGAGGTATAGAACTCTAAACTGGTAGTTATTTTCTTGAAGCACTGTGAGACTATAATTTATGCTTTATTTTTTTAGCTTTTTTATTATTTTTGACATACCCGCTGTGGTCCAAATGTTATTACCGTGTAGTTAATCTCTTCCTCTCTCACCTTTTCTTTCCTGGTAACCTTCTTTCTCCTGATTGTCTTTATTTTCTCATTGCCTCTAGGGTCCAGCCATTTCTACTAGACATTATTGGTAAAACTTTATTTTTATTTAGCCTGGAGAGAAATCATTTTGCTTCTGGACTGTAAGAATTCTTATTTTTCTTCAACTGGGAAAAACTTTTAGCCATTATCATTTCAAATATTGCCCCTCTCCTACTTCTTTAACTTATATGAATATATATGTTGGATCTTCTCTTCTGGCCTCTATGTGTCTTAATCTCTCTTCCATTTGTTTAATCTTTGCATCTCTATGGGCTACATCCTGAGAAATTTCACCAGCCATCCAATTCAACATTTTCTGTTTGGCTTTATTTCATCTACTATTTGGCCTGCTCATTGCTCATTTTCATTTCAAGGATCTGTAAAATTTTTTAATTTTTAGAAGTTTTAAGTGGTGATTTTTCAAATCAGTCTGCATTTTTTTTCCTCGTGTCTAATTCTTTTCTTATGGTTTCTGTTCATAGATGGGTTTAACTATATTAAATAAACTCATTTTATTTTCTGTCTCAAACTGTTTTATTATTCTTTTATACATTTCAAATATATCTGCTGGGTCTCAGGTAGATCATTTCCTTGTGATTTTTTTAAATATTTGATTGTGATCTTAAGTTGCAAACCAACTACTCCATAGGCATTTTGTGCAGCGTAGATTATAGAAATATCTCTTGGAAGTAGTTTTACATTATTTTTTCCAAGTGTGTCAGGAGAAACGCTGACCCACAAATAATTTTTTAAGCATCTTTACTGAGATACAGTTCACATACTATAAAATTCATGAGTTTAAAGCGTATCATCACAAAAAGAAAGACTGTACACATTAGAAGTTACTCCCCATCCTTTCCCCTTCCCCAAGCAACCACGAATACACTCTCTGTCTCTAAGGATTTGCCTGTTCTGGATATTTTTAATATATAAATGGAATCATGCAGTATGTGGTCTTTTGACTTCTTTGGTTGATCATGTTTTCAAAATCCATCCATGTATCAACACTTTATTCCTTTTTATCACCAAACAATATCCTGCAGCATAGATATACTGCATGTTGTTATTATTTTTTAGGTGATGGATATTTGGGTGGTTTTTACCTTTTGACTATTATGAATAATGCACTTATGATTATTCATGTGTAAGTTTTAGCGCAGAAGTATGTTTTCATTTCTCTTTGAGTATATACCAGGAGTGGAATTACTATACCATATGGTAACTCTATGTTTAGCATGTTAAGGAATTACCAAACTGTTTTCTACAACTTTCACACCATTTTATGTGCCCATCAGCAGTGTTTGAGGGTTCTGATTTCTCCACCTCCTCATCATTTGTTATGATATATTGTTTTTATTATGAGCCATCTAGTGAGTGTGAAGTGGTATCTCATTATAATTTTGATTTGCATTTCCCTAGTGGCTAATGATGTTGAGCATCTTTTTATTGGCCTACTGGAATTTTGTATATCTTTTCTGGAGAAATGTCTATTCAGATGATCATCCCATTTTTTGATTGTGTTATTTGTCTTTTTATTATTGAGTTATAAGTGTTTATATATTCTGGATACTAGTCCCTTATCAAATAAATGATTTACAAATGTTTTCTCCCATTCATTGGGTTGTCCTTTCACTTTCTTGATGGTATTACTTTCAGAAAAAGCAATTTAATTTTGATGTAGTCCAATTTACCTATTTTTTCCTTTTGTCTATGTTGCTTTTGGTGTCAAATCTAATAAGCCATTGTCTTATCCAAGTTCATGAAAATTTGTCTTTACTCTTATGTTTTCTTCTAGGAATTTTACAGTTCTAACTCTTACTTTTAAGTCTATGGTCCACTTTGAGTTTATTTTTGTATATGGTTTAAGGAAGGGGCTCAATTTCACTTTTTTGCCTGTGGATATTTGTTTTTTTCAGCACCATTTGGTGAACAGGCAATCTTTGCTTTTGACTTGACTTGGTATCTATGATGAATTTTATGTGTCCACTCGGCTAGACCATGGTAACCAGATATTTGGTCAAACATTGTTTTGGATTTTTCTTTGGAGGAGTTTTTATATGAGATTATTATTTAAACAGCTAGTTTTTGAGTAAAGCAAATTACTCTTCACAATGCCCATTAACTACAGCCAATCAGTTGAAGGCCTTGATAGAACAAAGACTAATTCCCACCCACCCACCCCATCCACCCCCTCAGCAAGAAGGAATTACTCTAGCAGATTGCCTTTGGACTCAAGCTGCAACTTTTCCCTGGGTCTCCAGTCTGCAGGTCTACCTGAAAGATTTTGGACTTGTCAAGCCTCTACAATTGTGTAACTGAATTCTTTAAAATCTTTCTATGTATCTGTGTATCTATGTATCTATGTATCTATCTATCCATCCGTACACACACACACACACACACTCACTCACACACTCACTCACACACTCACACACACACACACACACACACACACACACACACACACATCTCTATTACTGGTCCTCTTTCTCTGGAGAACCCTGACAACCCTGACTAATACAGTAACATTGTCAAAAATTAACGGGCTTTAATTGTAATGGTTTATTTCTGGAATTTCAATTCTCTTCCTTCTATTCCATATATCTATATGCCTGTCCTTATAACCCAAACTACCAATTTTAATATTTATGCTTCTATTTCATGATGCACACACATAGGATTCATGCATATAAACATTAATTTAGGATCAGGCTTCAAACGCATGCATGGCACACACTTGGCTTTGAATTCTTGTGAGATATTTCTGTTTTCTATTCAGAGAACTAAACATACACATGATAACTCGATTCATTAGGTCACTGGAAACATTTTGTAATCCCTTTATCACCAAAGGTAAAAAATCAAAGGACCCCAGATATGTGCAGGTGCCTTCATTCCAATTTCATGTCTTAATTGCTCCCAAAGTCTCACCTCTGTCTCTGCATGGCTATTAAACTCAAGACTTTGGGCATTGTAACTCATCTCTGAATTTGATAATCACCTCCTAGATGTACAGCAACTTGTGTTCTTAATTGATCTTTATTTTTAACACTTCAAGATCTGTATTTATTCATTGCAAACACACTTATAGATATATGTTTTTATATTTATATCTGTATCTATCACCTTGAGTTGCAATTTATTATGTCTTCTAAGTATTTATGGGAGTAGAGACATTTTGGTCAAAATCTTTGCTGGAAGCAGAATTCAAATATACTGATTATTTTTCTTTGACAACTTCAGAGGTCCACATTGAAAATTCAGATGAAACACAGATGGAAAATGTTCAAATATGGATTATATTCTCCTATGAAGACAAAAAATAAGTACTCTAAATTCTATTAACATGAATACTCTGAATTATTTATATATTGAATATGCAAAGCTATTATCAGGATTAAATGAGATAGTCTGAGCCGGTGTATTAGTAATTAGCATAAGTTAGTTGCCACTCAGTAAATGGAATTATTATATTAATTTTGTTATTAGTATTTAGTTATACATTGAATTACATGTGTGTCTGATTTACTTTAGGAGTTACTTAATATTATATTTCTTTCTTGATAGGAAAAAATGCATTCTGAATAAAATAACTAATTTACAAATGGATTTTGAAATAAAAAAATTGCTATCTGTCATTCTATAGTATATGTAAGGCTCTATTTACTTGAAGTTGAAGCCATTTAGTGAAATATAAAGGCAGGTTATAGTGTAGTGAAGCATACAATTTCTAAATGTTGTTTCTCCCTCATTGCAATGAAACATTCATAGAGATGCATGATTTGAATAATTGATTTTTAAGGTCTCAGAACAAAGGTTCCAGAGAGAATTTTAACTATTTTACTGAAAAAAATAATTAGTTATGGAAAACTTTCCAACTTCAATTATTAGTGCACTGAAGTAATGTAACAAACCACACTAATCTTGAGAACATTTATCTTTAATTTTTGAGATGGACTATCCATCTTTCATTTCTAATGAAGGGACAAAAAAATAAATACTTATTTCTAATATTTCTGATATTTTTAAAGCCCTAATTTTACTTATATTGATGACATTATTCTAAAGGTTCATCTATGAAATATATTTTTAAACGTTAAAAAAATTCTTTAACATTTATTTATTTTTGAGAGACAGAGAGACAGAGCATGGGGGGGGGCAGGGGGGAGGGGCAGAGAGACAGGGAGACACAGAATCTGAAGCAGGCTTCAGGCTCCCAACTGTCAGCACAGAGCCTGATACGAGGGGCTGGAACCCACGAACCGCGAGATCATGACCTAAGCCAAAGTTGGACGCTCAACCGACTGAGCCACCCAGGTGCCCCATACTAAATATATTTTTTAAAATAAAATTTTAAACATTTAATTTTTTTCTTGTCAAAATGTCTTCATTTCTGGAAAGCCATTCCTTTGTTGTATGCTGTCAAATACATTTTGAAAATAAATAAATCAGCATTTTAACACCAACATTTATTTTTTCCTAATAAATATTCTAATAAAACATTAATTACAAATCAGAGGTTTTCTTACAAAGCACGAGCGATTTCACGTAGCCCAAGAATATTTTCTAGCCATGCAACAACTTTGACTACTACCATCTTACTTGGTTAGAGAGCTAGCAAGTTTGGTATCTGTATTAGATTTCTATGGGTTTATTCAGGAAAGACAAGCAAAACAAAAGATACAAAATGCACTTACTATGTATCAGTTTATCAATATGGCTTACTCCATCAATTAGACCAATGGCTAAGCTATACATCTCATAAGTGTATGTACTATATTGCATAACCAGAATTGTTCTTAGGTTCAACACAAAGATTTTACAGGAGCAGATGGCTATGTCTATGAAATGTAAACCTGTCTTATTTTATATAAAATGCTGAAATTATTTCATGCATTTTTGAACTTGTGGTTTGGACGAAAATTGATCTCATTTAAGCACACTTCCAGTTTATTAAAATAGATATTTGGCTTTCCAGAATTCTATATGTTTGATGTAGAATGAAGCTTTAAACACGCTTTCTCAACATGATTAACAGCTGATATAGTCTGCCTTAGCTGTGTGAACTTATTTCATAAAGAATTGTTTTGCTCTGTTGCATTTCCCAATAGATGTCATTCTCATTTTCTCATAATTTAATCTTTTAAAATCTTTAGAAGTGCCATTTTTATCATGTTAATTAATTTCTAAAGAACATTCCCAACCCCCCCCCCCCCCGGGTGGAAATATAATCTGCTCATTTTCACATTTAGGTGAAAGTGTAAGATTTTTATTTTTAGGATATCTGTTTTTGTAGCATATTTGCTTTTTTATCATTCATCATTTGAAAGTTTCCTTTGAGTTGTTTGATTTCAAATAACAATGGTGCCATAAAATAAATATAAAGGGATTTTTGTTAAATATATATAAGATCTAATAGTCTATCAGTTATTGATAAATAAAAACTACATTCTTCCCAAAATGCCAGGAAGAAAACCCTCACTACATATATCCTGGAACTTTTTTCTGTTAAGATAAGGGGAAAAGATATGATTGCCTGCATTACCCATATTTAATAGGTGAAAATTCACAGTGAAAAGTTAAATATCTGGCCCATCCCAATAAAGATTTTGAAAATGATGACTTCATTTTCTAGACATTAAAAATTAGTCTTAAAATAATTCTTAAATATGTTGAATTAGCAGAACTGCAAGAATAATGTCAAGTACAAATACAACATATGAGTTTTTGTCACTTGTTATATTTACATTTTTTATAGCAATTCTCATTGGTGTTATAGCTTACCTAGCAGTTTTCCTGATACGTGTGTTGACAGAAAGATTTTGAAGGCTGGTAAGAGATAATGGCTAA
Source organism: Leopardus geoffroyi (assembly GCF_018350155.1). Taxonomy (NCBI): domain Eukaryota; kingdom Metazoa; phylum Chordata; class Mammalia; order Carnivora; family Felidae; genus Leopardus; species Leopardus geoffroyi. The sequence goes on along the minus strand of NC_059331.1, from coordinate 142,310,966 downwards.
TCATTAGAAGTGAGAGTATGACTCTGTTTTCATCTTAAAATAGCTTCATTTTTCAGATGATTTACTCTAAGTTCCACATGAGCTCTGAGTATGAACAACAGATTGTGCAGGCATGCTCTTCTCTGTATAGATTTTGCTGTATTTTCACAGTCTAACATTCCAGTTACCAAATAGTAAAATGGAGAGCCTCTCTGGCCGCAGAGATGGGCTTTGTGTATCAATCAATGCACTCGCTTCTTGTAAACTGCTATGAAGCCAGACAGCCTGGAACAATTTAATACTGAGAGAGAGGTGTGAATTTCTTCTACTTATCTTAATAAAGTGTTAACTTCAGAATAGTTAAGTGCTTGCAGTTATATTCCAAAATAAAAATGCTCAGATTCAGTTGTGGAAACTTAATGAAATAACTTCTCATTTCTTAGTACTTCCTTAGGCTCTGCTGTTTAACTACTACTATTTTGGGGGCGCCTGGGTGGCTCAGTTGGTTAAGCATCTGGCTTCGGCTGAGGTCATGGTCTTATGGTTCGTGAGTTTGAGCCCCGGGTCAGGCTCTGTGCTGACAGAGCCTGGAGCCTGCTTCAGGTTCTGTGTCTCCTCTCTCTCTGCCCCTCCTTTGCTCATGCTCTGTCTCTTTCTATCTCTCAAGAGTAAATAAACTTAAAAAAAAAAATTAACTACTACTATGTTTGAAAGGGTTCTTAAAATTAAAGTAATTGGTAAAATAGATTTCTGAGCATAAACACACAAAAAAGAACTTTGCAATACTGCCAAAGGTTTTATGAGTAATAAAAATGAATAATAATTCATCTATCATGTAATAAAACTGCAATGTTACTATAGAATACTACATTAGAACAGGAATTTAGCTTGATTTTAAAGTGATGAGTCTGGAGTGAGATTTTCTGGTTTGAGATCTTGGCTCTAATATTTACTAAGACTTTTTTTGGGTAAATTATATAACCACTCTGTACCTCAATTTAGTCATCTGTAAATGGAATGATAACGGTACTACCTCATTGAGCTGTGATAAAGGTTAACTGGGCTCATATTTCTATTTGGAACAGTGCCTGGTATATATAAATATTATATATGAGTTCAAGATGTACTTGGTCTAATAATTTATTATTATATCAGGCGTTGAATAACATACATTTCCAAGTCTGTGTTTTCTATCATCTTTCTGGATATTGGATTATTCTAGAGAATAACTAATCCTAGTCGTCAATCTCTTATTTAGAAAAAAAATAAAAGATAAACTTATCAAATCTGTTACTAACCCAGAACTGAAATCACAGCTCACACTTTGGAGAACACACTGACATTCAGAAAGAACTGCTAGGAAAAAAACGAGCTGATTATAACCAGCTAAAATTGAATAAAAAAAAAATATATGGTTCTATGTTCAGGTTTTTAAAAGTAAATGCCAAGTCTAGAATGGAGGAATTTTGTTTACCAAGAAAGAGAACTTGACAGCACTATTTGTCACCATACATAGTTCATTCTAAATTTACCTGGTAATTGATGTGACCATCTGTGTTAGTTAACTGGCTGTTTCCAAAGGAAAAACAAACTTCTTATATATTTATGATAGGAGGTAGTCTTGCAACTTGGAGGGAGGCAGCCACCTAAGTGAAGCTACAGAAATGGGGAGAAATAAGGGTGCTATATCCCTTGATAATTATATTTCAGACATGGCTCTCAGGTCCTTGAGAGAGACAAGTTGTGCCATAAAGCTGATAGGGGGTCTATTTTTCATCTAAAAGATGTATATACATTTCAAAGAGACAGAGAAAGGACTTACAAGTTTTCTCAGTAAGTTCTCTAAGAAAATGGTGAGGCAGTCTCTTATTTTCAACATGGAGAATTAAATCTGTTATTTTTAATTTATATTTGCCCTTGCAGTAGAAGAGAGAAATTGGAAAGGAAAAGGAAAAGCAAAGACAGAGTCCCTGCCATATATCATCAGACTTAAGATGCCGAAAATACAATTGGCTAAAGAGAGAAATCAAGAATATTTATTTTTAACTGCTTATAAATGAGTGATATCAAGGCAGATGGCTTTCATTAAGAAAGGAAATGTGTACCATAATGTAATTTAACGTTATTTGAAATATATACCATTTATATCTAAGGTAAGTTCAGCCCAATAAAATTATGCTTACAAATGTGGTGGGGGCAGGGGGAAGGGGAGAAAACGTTCTTTATTTGTGCCCAGGCTCCATTATTTATTTTCCCAGGAAGGTAACTGACATGCTAAAAAGAATTGCACTGGGAAGATTCGTACGTATTACCACAAACCCACATCTGAAACACATTTTCAGAAATGTGCTCTGGGAAAAGAAGAATGCATAGAAATAGAAGAGAGTAAGTAGGAGAAACCCTTCTTTTACCTTCCTGTGTCGAAGTTTCACAAGGCATATTTCCATATTAAAAGCTTCTATGAAGCTTTTAAGTCCTTTTAAATTTTGTAGAAATAAGATAGGCTTATTTTTTTCAGAGCTAGCTATACTAAGGGAGTCAGCCACTATCATTTGTCTGCTGCCTTTACAGATAAACAAGAATCTAGAATAATCACAAAATATTTAGTCACACTTCCTCTACTTGAGGATTTTCGAGAATTGTTTTACTTTGCTCTCACGCTGAAAAATGCTGTAGAGAAGGTTGAAACCAATCTTATGAGTGCCTCAAGGTGAGTTGATCGTTTATTTTACTTAGTTTTGGTTTCTTGTGTGCCATAGAAATCTTTCTTTAGTTTTAAGTCCAGGAAATTTATGTGAAACTGTCACAGTGTTAATAAGGCTGAGTCCATTTTAATTAGTCCACCTTCAATTTATTGAGTCAAGTGTCTTTTTAATTTCAGGAATTTTTTCTTGATTTATATTTTCAAGTCTACTTTCTGTCCTAATTGTTGTTTTCTTTTTTATGTGGACCCTGGGTGTGTGTATAATGGATCTATTTTGGGCAAGTTTTCACATCTTTTTCTTCCTAATTATTTAAATGCTTTTTTTTCTATTACATAATTTAAGGTACTAAAAGTTGTCCTTCATTTAGGTAGATATTTATTTTCAATGGTGTGGATGCTTCAACTGTTGCATCACTTATATCATTTTATCTTTGTTCCCACTTTTTTGTTGTATTATTATTTCTTCTCTGAGTTCCTGTATTTTCTGTCTTGACATCTTCATGCATGGGGAACTCATTTTTTTTTTTTAACAAAGCTATTTGATTCCATAGGAAAATACTTCACCAAGGTTTTTATTTACTCTGTGTTAAAATATTTTGTTGGCCATCTTTGTTTATGGCTTTTCATGGTTTTTTTCTTAATGACTTTTGCCTTGTATGTTCCTTTTATAATGCTGCACACCTGTGAACGTGAGACATTCTTTCTGGCCCCAGTTATTTACAGAATTTGAAGTGGGAAGAGACCATATGAGTACTTTGGGCTAACATGAAGAAGAGCGTGGTAAACAGCTTTGTTGCAAAAATGGAACATACGTAGGTTTTTTTCCCTTCGGCTCTAACTCCCTTGCCGCTCCATGAGAACAAAGGATTGGGAAAGCTTCTTCAGCCCACACATTTGAGCCTGATTTCTAACACGAGAGTTAATTTCCCACTGGCTGGCACCAACCACTTTGGAAACCTGCTGCTCTAACAGGTTTGCTAGAGATCTGAAGTGGTCTGTGATCTCTCAGCCTTCTATCTCAAAATGGTCCCTTGTTCAATGCACATCGTATCCTTTATTAAAATTTTTTAAAGTTTGGGATTATCTGTGCTAAATGTCATCTAACATAAAATCTCTACTTCCTATTTGTCATTTTCTTTGTTAGAAGTTGGCAGAGATTTTGTTTCTCCTCCAGCTTAAAAGTGAAATGTCTTCATTGTGTATTTTTTAAGAGTAGTTCTTTTATTCTCTTTTCCATTTTATTTATAATGGCTCATTAATTCAGTTTCTTTCACTCTAGAGCCCATTTGAGCAATTTATATTTCCCCCCAAAATTATCCATTTAAGTTAGCCTTTAAATTTTATTGGTGTAAATATTAACACCAATTAATGTTGTTTCTTTGAGCTTTTCTTTAATTCTTAATTTTTATTTTTTTTAAACGTTTATTTATTTTCGAGAGAGACAGAGAGAGCACGAGTGGGGGAGTCCAGGCTCCGAGCTGTCAGCACAGAGCCCCATGCAGGGTTCAAACTCACAAACCACAAGATCATTACCTGAGCCAAAGCTGGACACTTAACCGACTCATCCACTCAGGTGCCCCTGAACTTTTTTCTCAATACACGCATTATAGCATAAATTTCACTCTAACACCTGCTTTGGCTGCATTCCATAGGTTTTGGAATATTGTGACTTTTTCTTTTGTTTTGAGACGTACCTTTTTTTTTTGAGACATATTTTGATTTGCCATTTGATTTCTTATTTGGTCCATTGCTTGTGTAGCAACGTGTTGTTTAATATTTACATATTAGATATTTCATATTTATAAGTAATTTTTACACCAAGTGTTTTATACTCATTTAGTATTCTACATCTATAATAGGTCCCTTTTTTTCTGATATTTTTATAACATCTAGACTTACTTTGAAGATGTTAATTACATTCCTTTTAAAGTCTACTGTTTGTTCTCTAAAATCTTGAGATTAATTTCTTGTCAAATTGGGTTTGGTGACTATGTTAAAACATGTTTTCCTCAAAATGTTGGTGTTTTTTTTCCACTGGCTCCTCATATTTTTGTTTGATGATTTGTTTTTGCCTGGCTGTGGATGTACATTCTGACATAAGAGCTGGCCTCAGGAGATTGTGGGAGCAAAGTGCTGGTAGACTATGCCAGAAATCTCTGTCTGATTATGTCTGGCTTCAATGATGCAGGCGCTCACCCTTGACACTTTGCTCCAAGGGCAAATGTAGCTGATGCCCAGGGAAGGAGAAGACTCTGTCCAGCTATTCCACATTCACTCACCCAAATAATCCTTCTCTGGGGGACTCCCCAACTGTTTGAATGTGTTGCTCTGGGCTTGAAGCAACCTTTGGTACCATTTCACATCTGCTGCTCAATCCCCTTCTGTAAGCCTTTTGGGCTGTGGTTTACATGAGCCTCTTTTCTCTGTTTTCTCTATTTAATGGATTCCTCAAATGACAAGACTAATTGATAAAAGATATTCTAGTTTCCCATCACCATTTTAGATTTATTATTTAGTAATATCTTTGGGCACTTAAAGGTGATTTGGGGGCATCTGGGTGGCTCAGTAGGTTAAGTATCCTACTCTTGGTTTTGATTCAGGTCATGATCTCACAGTTTTGTGAGTTCAAGGCCCACATCGAGCTCTGCACTGGCATCACAGAGCCTGCTTGGGATTGTCTGTCTCTCCTCTCTCTGCCTCTACCCCACTCATACTATCTCTGTTTCTCTCAAAATAAATAAATAAATAAACTTAAAAAAAGTTAAGGTGATTTGGTTTGGAGAGAGTTCTTAGGTTTTGTCAGCCATCTTCATCCAATGTCCTTGTTCAGCACTTCTGTGACTACTGATTTGAACCTGTTTTATTTTTCTGTGGCCTGGATTAAACGTTTCTAAGAAGGTAATGTAGTGTCTGTATAGATTTATCTTTTCTAGGAATCTGGAGGTTTGTTTTAGTGGCATTTTTTTGTAAGGGAATTTGTCACTGGCAGAATGTTTTTCCATGTCTGTTTAAAGACAAGGCAGCTTATAAAGGCCATAATGGTAGAAGACTGACCTGATTTTACCTTATGTATAATTCATGGTGCAAAGATCTGAAAAATGTTGTTAGATATTTTATTATCTAACAGTCCTAATTGAAACGGCCTTTTGTAAATTTTTTAAAAATTATTTATTTTTTAAAACTTAATTTTTTTTTTAATTTTTTAAGTTTATTTATTTATTTTTGAGGTGGGGGGGGGAGCTCAAGCAGGGGAGAGACAGAAAGTGAGAGGGAGACACAGCATCGAAAGTAGGCTCCAGGCTCTGAGCTATCAGCACAGAACCCGACACGGGGCTTGAACCCACAAACAGCAAGATCATGACCTGAGCTGAAGTCATATGCTTAACCGACTGAGCCACCCAGGGACCCTGAAAGGAACCTTTTTAAACTTTTGATTGAGGTTACTTGGGGGTTTTTACATATTTAGTGGTGCCCATGTTTTCCATCTCTGTGGTAGTCATCACCACAGAATGCAAATATTAGGGTGCAGACATAGTACAGAAGATGCTATGAAAAATGTGGCTGTTTGCACTCCAACTTAAATGGCTGTTGTTTTTGTTTGTGTTGAGAAGGAAAAACTTTCTTCTACCATTGAAGATTCTTTTGTGTAATCTAAGAATCAAATTGACAAGAGACAGATTAACAGGAGAAAATAAAATTTAATTGTACATATACAGGGAATTCACATAAACATGAGAGACTCTAAAGACAGCAAGGCAAAGTGAAGTGTATATATATATATATATATATATATATATACTTTTTTTTTTTTCTAAACTAAGGACAAGGGGGTAAGGAGTCTGGGACTTCAAAGGGAAGGAAAGCAATTCACAGGAAAATAAACAAGAATGATCAAATGTTTGCGGATTTGGTAATCAAATTGTTGCTGGGCCATTCTGAAACAAATGGCATACAGAGAAATTTTAATAGGTTTTGCTGAATGCCTTTCTGTCTATCATACTCAGCTCATATTATACCGTAGTTATTTATGGTAATAGCTCACTTTCTGGAATATGTCCTCTATCTGAATTCTTTTAGGCAGTTAGGGAGAAGGTGAAAAGTTCATCCTGAGCCTTCTGTTTCTTAAAAATAATCAGCCTAAAATAATCCACACGCCAAAGAGACATATTTTGGGGTGGCAAATTTTGCTCCCACACATTTTCTTGCATTAAAAAATGGGGGATATGCCAAAGATAACTTGGAAAATCATATTAAATCTCGGAGCTATCTGAATATAATCAAACTATGCAATTATAATTAGAATATACTTAAACCATCAATCTACAAATGTGACTCTAGCTGTACTGTGTATTTTACTATTTGGTTCTGAAGAAAGCTAGAAAATTGTAAAGTTTATATAGGCTTATAGAAATTAGCCCATGTAAAATTTCTGGGAAGTCTTAGAATTTTAATATTTCATCCTTACATTAATTTTTAACCAGGCTTTCCAGGATTTATAATTGTACTAAAATACTATGATAAATAATTGTATTTACTAAAGGGTCCTATGAAACTGGAATAAGATTAACAACTCATCACAAATCCCAGTTATGTCCTGAAAAGTGTCTTTGTTCCTGTTTTCTCCCAGATTGCTTATTTACCCTCAAAAACAACCAGTTTGAATTAGGTTTGCTTTGCCTTGAGGTACTCACTGTCTGGACTTGTTCTTTTTTATTCAGTAATCCCTAAAGGGTAAATACTTTACCTCCTAATTCATATCCTGAAAATAGTTTTAAAGTAGTCTTCAAAAAGTGGAAGAAAGATTCCTCGAAAGACATGCCATATATTCTCCCTGTGTCTTTCCACACCTTCTTGCCATTCTGTTTTGACCTGCTGCCAGGTTCCTGAGAAGGCTGACAGGTATAGACCACATTACGGCTATCCCATATCCTCTGGCTTCTGGATGGCTTCAGCCAATGGTAGCCCTGGTCGTAGATCTTAGGGACTACGGATCTGTGGGGTGGCCTGAAGTCAGCCGCCTTACTACATTGAAGTCCTGTCTGTGCTCTAGGCAGCCTCCATTTAGCAGAGAGATTGAGGGGGTTATTTGAATACAAAGGTGAAGAGGTGGTGGGAGGCTAGATTCTTTCTTTCTGGGTTGATAAATTTTTTAAAAAAATATTGCATAGAGGAGTGTCATTTTCTAATTATATTATAATTCATTTATTTAATATTTATTTATCTTGAGAGAGAGAGAGAGCGCACGCACAAGTGGGGTAGGGGCAGGGAGAGAGAGGCCCTTCACTGTCAGCGCAGAGTGCAATAAGGGCTGGATCCCACCAACTAGGAGATCATGACCTGAGCCAAAATCAAGAGTCTGATGCTAAACTGGCTGAGCCACCCAGGTACCCCTAATTACTTTTTAAAAGACTCACTCTGGGTCCTATGTGGAGCATCAAATGTAAGAGAATAAGAATAGAAGTTTGGAAAGCATCCTGGATCCAGGATGGATATGTTCTGAAGATAGAGACAACTGGACTTGCTTACAGATTGCTTATGGGCTTTTATAAGCATTAAGTGTATCTTCAAGGCGGCTTGGAGTAAAGTGATTAGTTGCATGAAGGTGGTGTAGTTTGTTGAGTTAGGGAAGCACAGTATTAAAGAGGAGCAATTTATTTATTTATAAAATAAAATCGAGTGTTCTTTTTTAGGCTTGGTATGGTTTGAAAGTTGGAAATATCTTCTAGACATCTGAGTGGAGATCTCTAGTATGCAGTTGAAAATATAAGTCTGGAATTCATAGCAAATATGAATTTTGGAAATATGTCTAGCATAGAGGACATATATTGGGAAGTCATGAGCATGTAACTGCTTTGAGAGTGCGAAGGGAGGGATTCCAGAATAGAATGTCAAGGTGTTGTAGGATGGTGGATGGACAAGAAGTTAAAATCAGAATTCTTAGAGGCTATTTTTTTTATTCTCTCATTTAGTATTGGATTTTGCTAAGGGAAGATTTCTAGTGATGTTAGATGTCTTGTATCTATGAATTCAGGTGCTCACCTGATTTGACAGCCAACAAAAACCTGAAAACTCAAAATGATTTAAACAGTAAGGAAATTTCCTAGCTCATAGACCTAGGAATTCAGAGAAATGTCAGGTTTCAGAGTTAGTTGATTCAAGGGCTTAATACTATCATCAAGTTCACATAATTAAAAAACAAAATCCGACATTCTGCAGAGTCACCATAGACTGGCTTCATCTTTTAATATGTTTTTTTTTTTTTTTTTTAATTTTTTTTTTTTTTTTCAACGTTTATTTATTTTTGGGACAGAGAGAGACACAGCATGAACGGGGGAGGGGCAGAGAGAGAGGGAGACACAGAATCGGAAACAGGCTCCAGGCTCTGAGCCATCAGCCCAGAGCCCGACGCGGGGCTCGAACTCACGGACCGCGAGATCGTGACCTGGCTGAAGTCGGACGCTTAACCGACTGCGCCACCCAGGCGCCCCAGACTGGCTTCATCTTAAATTTGGTTCCTTTTTAGTCATGGAATGGGTGTCAGGGGTCACTGGTCTATGGGTTTCCTCACTTAGTACCAGGAAGAAGGGAGGTTGATATGTCATGTTATCTCTACAGAGAGACCAAAAAAAAAAAAAAAAAGCCTCAGCCAGTAGTCTCCAGCAAGTATCTCTTCATCTCTTCTTGGATTGCATTGGGTCACATGCTCCTTCCTGAATCTGTAACTGTAGCAAAGAAGATAGGATTTTTTAAATGGGGGAATAGGTAATTTATTATAAAGAAAATCATGCAGAAATGGGAGGTGGGGAAGAGGCACTTCTAATATAAGGGAAAATTAGGGAGGAGGTTGATCAAGCTTAGTATCATTAGCACTTGGAAGTATAAAAAGAATAGAATTAGCAGATTACTTGGAGTACATAAAAGACTCTTAATGGTCAGATATAAATGACAAAACAAAAAAGAATATATTTCGCTTTTATCTTTTTTTTAAAACTCTAATACACTTATGAGACTATTAAACAAACATGCCTCTAGACCTTGGACCTGTTTACACCATCTTAATATGAAAATAAGTAGGAATGGCAGAGTATTTGTTTTTATCCATCTGTTCTATTTCTTTGGCTGTGCCAGACTCTGACACTGCACTCTGGGTTGAATGTACCCTAATTAAACAGAAGTTTTTCAAATGTGATTATATAGTAATCATTTCTATTCTGCTCTAATTATAGGAAAGATGTCTTGGACTAATTTTTTACTATTGAGAACTAGATAAAAGTAGGGCCAACACAAATGATATTTTATCCTCTAATTAATACAGTAGCTACAACTTTATCATCCTAACAACATATAATCTTTGATGGGCAAGTTGTGGGAAGAAAAGATACCCTGTCACTTAGCCATAAAAAAGTCTCACTGTTATTGTACACGAGTGGAAAATGAATAAAATACCTTCAATGCTCATCAAGGGAACTCTGTGATGTTAACTTTTCCATTTCCTGAAAAAAGGTGTGAATATAATGAATAAATGCAGATTCTATTTAAACTAATAGAAGATCTGACAGAGTTACAAAATGTCTTTCTGTGTTAAAAATGCATTTTGAACCTAAAGCAAATGGTTCTCAATTATTCCAAATAACTGTGATGAGTTTAAAAAATATGCAACTTCCTAATCAATTTTCCATTACTTACAACCTTTCGTTATAAAGTGTTTTAAAAGTGCCTATTTTGGGTCACCCAAAAAAGAAGGGAAAAAAGAGAAAAATATCAGGCTAACAAATAGCTACCTGCTATGGTGCTCTTCAACTTCTAGACCATTGACTTTCCAAAACAAACATCAATGCAATTATTTATCCTAAGATTGCCTAGAAATAAGGTTCTAAATGTGTTATTGTATGATTTTTCAGGACACACCCTCATGGTATAAAATATAGGGCATGTAGAAAAGAGGTACTCCAAACGCTAGACATAAACCTTTACTTTTACAGTGTTAAGAAGTTGAAAGATCCTCTAATCTATCCTACATGTCTGTTAATTTCCAGCAGGTCTTTTCCTCTTATTTTTCTTATTTTTCTAACTGGATCAATCGGAACATAAACCAAGTTCTTCAGTTCCTTACTATGAGCTGAATTACTTCAGTAAAGATTATTTTTTCTTTTCAGAATGGGTGAATGGAGGACAAGACAAGCATCAGAGGGTATACGCCTTCTAGTTTTCTTATGGTTCCTCCTCAATTTCTCTCTTCCCCACCTCCACAGAGAAACCTGAAGAATCAACCATATTCTTAGGCAACATGGTTCTTCTCACACATAGACACCTGTGAGTCTCATTTTTTTCTATAAGCCAGCTTGTCAGAGAATCTTTTTCTGAATTAATACTCATGTTAATGTTTGTGAATGCAGGTTTTTTTTCATCTCAACATGTATCATTGGTGTAACTCAACAGAAGGCTATCTTTGTTGAATCAGCCTACCTCAAACTTCTTATACACTGTGAGCCACTAAGTGCCACATGGCATGGTCCAAAACAGGAGAATGACCCCTTCCTCTTCATGTGAAAATTTTGGCCCTTCTTGCTCGGACCAGGCCTTGATTTACACACTCGGATTCCATATTATGCTACCTTGGTGTTTAGTCATTTATTTTCTGTTTTCACTGATTCACTTTTCCCTTAGTATATGGCTTGTCCCTTAGCATTCCTCTCAGACAGGGCTTTTTGCCAAATTTGATTTGAAGGAAAATGGAAGTTATGCATGTACAATTTCAAAACTTTGGCACTAAAATACATAAGTTTTGGGGTGATCTCTTCAATAGACATAAGTTTTGGGGTGATCTCTTCAATAGACACTGATGTTTTTCTCAGTTTATGGTACTCAATATTATGATTTTAAAAAATCTTTATCTTCTTAATACACCCTGATTACAGACTTCATTTAATTATAAATTAAACTTATAACTTACACATAAATTTGCTATAAATTTGTTTGAATTATCTTGTTTCAAACATAGAACAATATAAAAAGCTGATACTTCAAATAGGATTTTATACATTGATCTAAATGTTCAATAGGATTGGACAAAAACGCCATTAGGTCACCAGGAAATGAACTCCAACTGATGTAGACTAGCTAGGAAATCTGCTAGGAAATCTCAGAAAACAGTAGCAAATGATATTGTCATGTTGTAGGGATGCAACATGACAACAATGGCTTGCAGAGAGATAGTAAATCACAATGGGAATGGGTTAATGATGCAGCAATTATTGCAAAGAAAATAAATATAAAGTGTTGGGTGATTAGAACATGTAATTCCAAGTCTCAGGTTACAAAGTAAATAGTAAAGAGCATTTTGAAAATGCTAAAGAGGGAAGAAGTATATCAGGGAGACACTTAGCATGTCTGACTCCAAATCGCTTCTATTTCTTTTGCTGCTGTGACCTATGGCTTAGAAACTTCTGCTTAACTCTGCACATAGGCATGTTACAGCTAAGATTTGTAAAAACTGCTTTTTACCCAAAATCTACCTCATCCAAGGAGATAAGGAAATACATACAGAAGTGATTATGCTATGTTTAAGATTTACAGAAATGGCATGACCAGATTTCTGTATGCAAAGATCAACTGACCAAGGACAAAGAAGTTACACAACCTTTACTTGGATGTCTACAGATGTCAGTCACCTTTTGACTTGAACTTCCTCCTACTTTTCTCTTTTGCTAACATCAAAGATGCTGGAATTTCATGCCAGGGGAGATTATAGTTTGGGACAATACTCCACCATCTCCTCAGTTTGCTGGCTTTCCAAATAAAGTTGCTTTCCTTACCCCAACATCTTGCCTCTTGACTTATTGGCTTATTGTGTGGTGAAAGAAGGAGCTTGGACTCAGTTACAGAAGTACCAGATATTTGCAGATTAATTCCTTTAATCTCTGCTCAATTACTTATAAACAGCACCGTATCTTTATATTTATGCTTTTATTAATAAAAATACCCACCCACTTTTAATGCTTATTATTTATTCGTGAGAATCTCATTTTAACTTTTTAAAAATTAAACATTTCACATTGTAGTTTGAAAACTTGACATGACCGCAGCCATTTTGAAATAGAGCTCGAGTGGCCACAGCAGAGAAAGTGCTTATGCTATCTTTGTTTGAACTGGGCCATAACTTTTGCACTGAACAAAACAGAAATTGTTCTAAGCAATTGATTGAGAACGGACATCCTGATTACCAACTGATTGTTTGAACTTTCTGAAGATACAATTAGTAGCCAAGGTGAAACTTAGAATTACCTGTTAACACCCGCTGATAACTTTTTTTCCCTGTTCAACTCATGTAATTGGCTCCCTTTCTTTCCCTCATAAAAACTCTTATAATCCACAAAACTAAAAGTCAACTGACAGAATGGGAGAAGATATTTGCAAATGACATATGGGATAAAGGGTTAGTATAAAAAATCTATAAAGAACTTATCAAACTCAACACCCAAAAAACAAATAATGCAGTGAGGAAATAGGCAAAAGACAAGAACAGATATTTTGCCAAAGAAGACATCCAGATGATTAATAGGCACATGAAAAGCTGCTCAACATCACTCATCATCAGGGAAATACAAATCAAAACCACAATGAGATACCACCTCACACCTGGCAGAATGGCTAACATGAACAACTCAGGCAACAACAGATGTTGGTGAGGATACGGAGAGAGGGGAACCATTCTGCACTGTTGGTGGGGATACAAACTGGTGCAGCCACTCTGGAAAACAGTATGGAGGTTTTCGAAAAATTAAAAATAGAACTACCCTATGACTCAGCAATTACACTTCTAGGTATTTATCCAAAGAATACAGGAGTGCTGATTCGAAGGGGCACATGCACCCCAATGTTTATAGCAGCACTATTGACAATAGCCAAAGTATGGAAAGAACCCAAATGTCCATCGACTGATGAATGGATAAAGAAGATGTGGTGTGTATATATATATGTGTATATATATATATATATATATATATATATATATATATACACAAGGGAATATTATTCGGAATAAAATTCCACATATGAGTAAAATCACATGATATTTGTCTCTCTGACTGACTTATTTTGCTTAGCATAATGGATTGCTTTAACATTTGATCTCAGTGCCTTATCTAGTTGGTCCACTCTTGTGTTTCTCTCATTATCTTAAGTTGTATTGTATATCCATATTTAATGTTCAATTTTCTTCACTTGTAGAACAGACTAATTGCTAATGTGAGAGAAAGGCGTATAGGCTCTGGAGTCATATGTACCCCGGCTCTACCACTAACTGGGAGACAGTAAAGAAGAAACAGGACTGGAAGTTACTTGGATGTGTATGAAGTGTTTAGGTCCTAGAGAAAGAGAGAGCAATCACAACCAAAAAAACCAGTTATAGGTATCATCATCAGGGCAGAATATGAACATTTATAGGCTAACTGGAGGAAGAGAGAAAAACTTTAAAAGATTCAGTTGATATAGGATGAGGTAAACTAAACATGTCAACAAAATGAAAATGTTTAGAAAGATAAGAAAGACTAAAGCATGTAAAGAGTGCCCTTTGGCTTAGCAACAAGGAGGTCTTCAGTGAACTTGGCAAAGGCAGATTCAGTGTAATGGGTGTGGAGGTAGGGCCAAGATGGAGAGGAGGAAGCCAGAGGTGAGGAAAGAGAACACTTTTTTCTGAGCATTTGTTCAACAAATATTCAGCCCCTACAGTGTGCGAAATACTGAATAGGCTCTAAGCATATAATAGTAAACAATTCTCCCTGCCAGTAATAAGCTTAGGCCGTGGAAGAGTATGTTTAAATGCCAATGGGAAAGAATAAGACGTTGAAAATATGTTGAGAGAAGATACATAACTGATGGTAGGAGGTGAAACAAAAGCGGCCTGGGGCGCCTGGGTGGCGCAGTCGGTTAAGCGTCCGACTTCAGCCAGGTCACGATCTCGCGGTCTGTGAGTTCGAGCCTCGCGTCAGGCTCTGGGCTGATGGCTCAGAGCCTGGAGCCTGTTTCCGATTCTGTGTCTCCCTCTCTCTCTGCCCCTCCCCCGTTCATGCTCTGTCTCTCTCTGTCCCAAAAATAAATAAACGTTGAAAAAAAAAAAAAAAAAAAAAAGCGGCCAGAATCCAGAGCCAAGGTGGAGGCCTTCACTTAGGGAGAAAAAACAGTATTTCTAAGCTGGGTGAGGCTAGGGTACGAACAAGGAGAGGATCTAAGCCTCACTTAGTCTAGTTTTCTACAAATGGACAGCTCAGCTTGCGAGTTCAGACTCCTGTCACCGCGGGTTTATGCATGATATGTGAATACAGGGGGGTGAGGGGAAGGTGCGCTAACGGAATGTTTCCTCCTAAGAAAATAGTTACTTTAAGCAGCTATTTCCTCCTGCAAATAAGTATCTGTAGCAGATATTTTAGTCCAAATTAGCCTTGGAAATATTTATGTAATTATTACATCAGGTCTTTGAACTGAGGTGGTTTCACTTTCATCAAATGATCGGGAAATACAAATCAGAAATTAGCAAAGAAATCACATTTAATAATATGTCTTATTAATTATACTCCCAAACCATAGCCCTATAGATCAATGAAGAAGTTAATCCAATCTATCTAAAATAGCATTACTCACTGATGGAATTATTTCTTTGCAAAACCTGCCTTTGGTTAATTGCTTCTGAGGTAGAAAACCTGCAGTTAAAGGAAGTGCCCCGCCCACAGGAGCTTCTAATTTCAAATCCCGCCCGGGTTTGGGGAAGACTTTTTATTGGTTGCGGGATTTATGAATCGCGCTGCGGACCGCCCCCGCTTCCCTGGCCGGCGCCTACAGCCCAACCCCAGGCGGAGCTAAAAGGGAATCGGACAATTCCGAAAAGATACTGTGCCAGCCCCCCACGCCACCCCGGGCGCGGCGCCGTCTACTTATCCCGTGAAACTTCCAGGACACTTTATGCCTGGGAACCATCATGCAGTTTGTCCTCCGCGGGCGTAGGAGCAGTAAGCGTAGCCCTGCAGACCGTGTACGCATGCGTGAGACCTGGGCCGTCGGCGTGCGTGTGGCGTCACGCGCGCGCCCTTCTAAACTTCCTTGTTTTTCTCTAGCGTGGGTGAGTGAAACTCTGAGTCGGTTTGCAGCTCGTTGTCTGAGTGCAGGGTGGTTCGGGTTGTGAACGGGTATCCCAAAGAGGCTGATTTAGTTTAGATCAAAAGGTGGTGTAGTTATTGCAGAAAGACCCTTCATACTTATCTATAGCGTGAGCCTGCTGTGGTTAGTAACTTGCTTGGCATTTTGTGAGCAGCTGACTTGAGTTCATCCAAGTCCCCGCCCTCACGGAACTCAACTGGCTTGGGGAAGGTTGGTGCGCACACATTAAAATTAATATTGACACTGGTGGATGTCCCAGTCAAGAGGTATGACAAATAAGATTGAACCTAGGAAGCACGATTTAATATCAGTTCAGTAGTTCTTTCGATTATGTATAGGGGCTGGAGAGAGGAGGCAACCGGTATGTTTTGGAGTAATAAGCTTTTGGTGCCCAGTTTGCCTACACAATATTACCATGGCCAAGGGGATTAAAAAACAAAAATTCAATTCCCCTCCCTTTCCCAATAGTTTGTACATTTTAAAGCACAATTTTGGTAAGAGACATTGTTAGTGTGGTTTTCGCAGATCCTAAAACTGGCTTTTAGAGGTAAGTCTTTAAATGGAAAACTAAATAGAAAAGGCTGGAGTCTCAGTGTCCTAGGGGAATGGGTGTATTGATCTTTGTAATAAAATTATAGACTAATCCACCCCACCGCCAACAGTGGTTACTAACTTAGAGGAAAGGAAAAGCAAAACTAAGTCAAAGAGGCTTAAAGCAATTTTTGACTGCTTTTTGGGTAAAACGTTGGTCTTTGTTTTCAGCCGCAAGCTGTCAAATTCCCTAGTTGAATTTGCTCTGGACAGCATTTTGAAGCAGATCTGATATGCCCCTTGAATTAATAAAAGAAGTGAATGGAGTGCCCGAAGTTGAGCTGCTAAGTGAATTAAACAAAGTAGATTTCAGATCTCTACAGCCAGGTTGTGATTATAGCAAGAAATACATCCAGGTAAGAATTTTCATAACTCAGAATGCTTTTTGTCTTCAAAAAGGGAATGCTAATTTTTATGTTGAGCTTATAATAGTTGTTTTAGAAATGGTTTTGTGTGTGTCATAACGTGACTATTTTGATGCTGTTGTTCTTACTTAGCAAACATTTATTGAATTGTTTTGTGATACACTGGAATAAATTTTGAGGGTACAGAGATGAGTGAATATGGTCCTTGAACTAAAGGGGACTGAATTTTTGTGGGTTTGGACAGGTAACCTAATCTCTAATTATAATAAGTTGGTATTAGAACTATGGTATGTGAACATTTAGGAGGGAACTTTTGGTTCTGACAAGTTAGGTCTGGAAACTAGAGCTGGAACTTAAAGGGTGACTCAGACTATACCTTTTATTTTGGGTGTAATAGTCCTAATGTGCATTTTGAAGAATTTAGATGTTACCCTAAAAACTATGGGAGACCCTTAATAGATTTTAAGCAGGACAGGGACATGATTCATGTTGAGTTTAAATTACTCTGCCTTCTGGGTGAAGAATATATCAGAGAAGGCAAGATTAGAGGAAGGATAATTAGTTAAGAGGTAGCTGCCATAATCTAGTTTAGAGTTGATGCTGGTCTGAAGCAGGAACAGAGGAGATGATAGGAAGGAGACAGACAATATAATAAAATTATAATAACAAAAATTAACATTGAGCTCTTTCTAGGAGTTAGGTGGTATTTTAAGTGTTTTGCATATATCAATTCATTTAATCATCACAAAACCCTGTGAGTTAGGTCCTATTATTCTTCATCTATAAGTGAGGATACTGCATTTCCAAAAGGTTAAGGTTAATGATTGGCCTGAGATACAGCTCGTAAGTAGTAAAGTTGGAGTTACAGTCTAGACCTTCTGCTTTGGAACTGACAGAATAAAGAGGTAGAATCAACAGATCTTGGAGAGCAATTAGATGAGAGAGGTCACGAGTTCAGGAAACTTCCATGTATTTAAGTCCTGTCAGCCTTGGGAAGATAATAGGAGTCACACGTTTAGGAAGAAAGAGGAGTTAGTTCCGTTTTGGATGTCTTCATAAATTTTTGGAGGTATCCAAGTGGTGATGTCCTATAAGCAAATGGATTTGGGATTTGGGAGCTTAAAGGGTTTCCTTCTCTGGGAGATTTGGTCCAAAGAATAGAATGAGGAGTGTTGAAGGATTTCAGTGAAAGAAGGTAGCATGAATAAGAGTCTGAGTTGATCCAGAGGTGTAGGAGAAAAACTAGGAAAGAATGGTGTCTTGGATATTTAGTAAGTTTCAAGGAATGAGTAATATTAGTAACTTTTACATAAATTGCCATATTGTAAGCACTCTTCTAAGTGCTTTACATGTATTCCCACTTTTAATCCTTGAAAGAATCCTATAAATAGATATTATTATTCCCATTTTATAGTTGGGAAAATGGATACAGTTTAAGTAATTCATTCAAGGTTAGACCCAAGGTTAGCTAGTAAGTGGCTGAGTGTGATTTGAATTTTCATTGTCTTTGCTAGTAACCAAAGCATTATGTTGCTGCTAGATACTCAGTCTAGTCTGAAAAGAATGTTTGATTTAATAGCCAAGAAAGTATAGATCATTTGGAAAGACTAGTGTTGCTGGGTTGGCTTTTTAGTGGTTTGAGAATTGAATGTGGGGTGAGAAAGTGACAGCAGGAAATGTCTTTTGAGGAATATGTACTGGTATTTTTATATTTTAATTATGGTAAATCGTAGTCCTGAAATGGGAGTGGAAGACTTTAATTTTAGCCAAGTCAATTTTGCAGTTGGTTAACAGTGACTGGCTTTTGCGCCACCTAAAATCAACTTCATAACTAACTACTGCACTAAAGTGAAATAAATTCAATTTTTAAAAATTTGTCCGCATTTCCTTTTCTCTTCTGTTCTCCCCTTGTCCCATCCCTCTTCTACCAACACATTTCCAAACTCAAACTCACAGGCCCTGGTCACAAACTTACTCCTATAATAGTTTAGTATTCTAAAAAGGAGTGGAGGTCCTGAAGATATGCTGACTGGATTTAAGCACAGATCCACCATTTACTAGCTATGTAATTGGAAGTGATTTTACCTGTTGATACCTTATTTTTTTCATTTGTAAACTAGGAATTATAATAGAACCTACTTCATAGAAATGCAATGAAGATTAGATGTAACTTGCTTACTTAGTAAATTCAAAGCATTTGGTAAATGCTGGTAAAGATAATGATATCATAATAACACATCTTCGGGCAAGGAATTTACCTGGTATCGGTTTTCAGTGAAAATAATGTACCATAATCCCATTGACCAGTGACAAAATTATTTTGCAGTTAGTAAAGTTGAAGCTTCAAAGACTCTACTTGAACAAGCCCTTCTAAGCCCATGTTAGGGGTCTTAGAAATGAATTTACATTTTCACATATTTGTAAAATTTACACAAATGGGATGTTTTAACCTAGAGTGGTTAAGATTGGTGTCTCTTTCCATTTTGACTTCCCCTCCGTCACATTTTCTGTCTTATCGAGTGGCCTTTGGAGTGGCTGAGAACATTTTTGGAAGGTAGTTAAGGGGAAGTTGACTTATGGAATAATTTTAGTGAGATATATTTGTGTGGTTTGCAGTTACTTCTGCTTATAGGTAGCATATGCCAGCTCTTCTGGTGTAGGAATGTTTTCCAGGAACATTCCAACTCACTGGGTAGTGTAGGAGAAAAGTATGGGGACCGAAGTTGTACCAGGGTACGGATATATACTGTCACACGTAGCATCGGGTGTGTGTAGTTGGTGGACAAAAACAAGTACTGAAACTATGGAATCTGAAGCTACTTTGAGGACAATTGTTATAAATCTTACAGCTTATATAGGAAAGAAACTCAATAGAAACTTTTTTCAAACTTGACAACGGTCCTAAAAATTTACACGAGGTTACTAATAATGAGTGGTGAAATTAAATACAATTGTTGTAAACTGTCAATAACAAAAATAAAATTTTAATCAACTATGCTATAGGAAAAACGGAATTTCTTTATATTTTATGTAGAAACCATACAGGGCTCAATCCCACGAACTGTGAGATCATGACCTGAACTGAAATCAAAAGTCAGATGCTCAACTGACTGAGCCACCCAGAGGCCCCCTATTTTTCAATGTTAGCCCCTTATTGCAATAATTCCTTTTAGACATAAGTGAACATGTTAGTATTCAGTAGGGTTAAACCAAGGAAACACCTTTTACTCATTTCTCATGATTATCACATTTTCATGAACAATGCTCATTTTTAAAAGTTAAGTCAAAGTATATAATCTCTTTCATCTATCAGAATGAATCTCTTATTTTTCATATCTCAGTTTGAATCCTTAACCCTTTTTTAAATTTAAAAATACTTTATAAAAAAGTTTATTCTTGAGAGAGAGAGAGCACTCCTGCGAGCATGGGGGAGGGACAGAGAGAGAGGGAAAGAGAGACTACCAAGCAGGCTCTATGTCAGCACAGAGCCCGACACGGGACTCCGTCCATGACTGAGATTGTGAGCTGAGCCAAAATCAAGAGTCCGATGTTAAACCGACTGAGCCACCCAGGCGTTCCACATAACCTTTTTTAGCCTGCAAATATCTCTTACTTATGTTTCTTGAATTTTATTAAATGCATTTTACTGCTAAATTCACTTTTCAGTATACAGTTCTGCAAGTTTTGACAGATGTATAAAAACATATAACCACAAACATAATTAAGCTGCATAACAGTCCATCGCCCCCCAAAATTTTATAGTCAGGTGCTACTCCCAATTCCAACCCCTGGCAACCACTTTTTACCAATTTTCTGACAGTATACTTTTACCTTTCAAGAATGCCGTGTAGATGGAATCCTGCACTAAGTAGCCTTTTGAGGCTGGCTTCTTTCACTTAGCATGATGCATTCAAGATTCTTCCAGGTTGCTGTTTATTAGTACTTTTCCTTTTTATTGGTGACTAGAATTCCATCACAGTCCATTTCTTTGTTCCTCAGTGTAGCAGTATTTGGATTCTTTCCAGTTTTTTATAATGATGAATGAAGCAGCTATAAATGCTCATACAAATTTTTACATAAACGTAGGTATTCATTTCATTTGGGGTAAATGTCAAGTGGTCAAATAGTTCTTAAGCAACAGTGTATAATCCACCTTTTGAGTTGGTGTGCAGATTTGGTTGGTCAGGAGACAGGTTCCTACTGTGCACAATAGCATTTGTATCCCAAAATAGATCAGGTTCCTACTGTGCACAAAAGCATTTGTATCCCTTTTGAGAGGCACTGACCTTAGGAAAACCCCACTCTTATAATGATGGGATGATACATTTTTAATATCTAATACTAATTGACTTTTATTCTGGAAGCTAGCAGATTTCTGGAGTATAAGCCAGCTATTATTTTTACTCTCAGCAGTGACTGCATCAGTTTTCTATCCCCACCTTCCTCATTCAAGACAGTACAGTGAGGATCAAAAGTCTTCCTGTGTGTATAAAGGGGATTTCTTGTGCTGTAGAAAAGGAACCTTGAAATTATGAATCTGGGAGTTTATATAGGATAGCTACCCAGCTTTACCTTCCCCTCCTGAGAGACAGAGAGAAACCTAATCTCCCTAATGTACATACATCGTTTGCAACGTAGAGAAATGTCTCTAGGTTTCAACCACCCCTTATTGAAATGAAATGTAAACAACTGGGGACATAAATCCCCCCTGCAAGTCTCTCATTATACAGTCATCCTTAAACTTCAAAGCTTAATCTTTAGTTCAGCCTCCATTTTTCTCTGCTCACTTCAGCTGAAGACAGGAACAAATTTTGTATTATCGTTCTAATGGAATAACTCTTACTGTGAATAAAACTGCCTACTTTATATATAACTGAGGGCCGCATAATCAACTGAGGGTGTTTTCTTAAACTTTTGAATATTTTTTATAACTATCCCTAGGAGCAAATCATACTGTTTGTTTTTAGTTAATTTCTGCTTTTCACACAGGAAGCACGATAGTAAGGGCATACATGCTACCCTTGGAAACAAAGAGTTTACAGTTGTTAGGGGTCCTCAAGAAAGGATGTGGATCAATCAGGCAACATAAGTTAACAGGTCCTCTGTGTGGTCTGCCAGCTGGGAAGCCCTAAGGCCCCCAGTTTATTCCTAGTACTTCAGTTTAGTCCTTGTGTTCAGAGAGATTGCTTGAGGGCAGTCACTTAAATCTGGCCTACTTGTCCAGTTCATTTGCCCTGTAAGTTTTGGAATCATTTGAAAGTATCTTCTATTGAAGGTACAGGAGCTGGGCCATACCCCTCAGGTGGGGATGCAGTTAGTTTTCAGAGTTTCCTATAGTTTGTGAGAGCAGCTCCAGGACCTTTCCTTTGTGGTGAGGGGACGGCTTCTGGAATAGTTATGAAAGACAAAGATTAGAATTCCTTCTTTCCCCTTTACCTCCTGATGTTTAAGAAGTTCCTTTTCCAAGTTTGGGGGGGCTTCTCCCCAGGTGCTGGACATCTCTCCCTAGTTGCTTGAATTTTTTGCTCTCTATTATTATAGACCTGTGTATCCCATTCCAGAAAGCATAACATCACATTTTTTCAGTCATTCTGGACTCTCACTTAGAGCATACATCCGGTGGGATCAGGTGCAAGAGTAACAAAAGCATCTGTTTTGAGTTCGGTTTGATTAATTTGACCTGATTGAGGTTCTCTTGATTGCTTTGTGTCTTGACAGTGTTCTTTCCTGTTTTGTTTTGTTTTTTTTTTTTAATGTATGCCTCTGTAATTTGTTGTTGTAAACTCTGGCTCTTGTGAAGAGCAGTGGAAACCATATTCAGTAGTTTTTATTCCTGGAAAAGTGCAGGCCTTTCTGCTCAGCCTTTTGTGTGGTGTTGAGTTAATCCAGTTAGAAGTTGAGCGAAGTTTGGGATTTGTTGTTCTGGTTACTTCGGTGCACTACAAGCTTTTAATTCCTTTAGAGTTACTTTGTATGTAGGATGGGGTCTGGTTGGCCAGAGGGGTTTTCTCATTGTCTAGTTTTAGGTCTTTTCTTTGTGCTTAGCCTCAGCTAAAGTTCCTCTCCCAGTTCTTTGCTTCTGTCTCAATAGTGGGTCATGTTGATTTTTACTAGACACTTGTTAGTCTTTCGATGAGTGGATGTTCTCTGTTCCGGTTTAGCCTCAGTCTTGTGGCAGTGCCACCTCAGTCTTGTGGGTGAGGTCTTCTTAGTGATTCTGGCCTGTCCTTAGTTGTAGGTCTGGCCCTCAACACCTGTATACCTTTTCCTGCTTATCGCTTGAAGGGGTAGAGAGTGGTTTTTTTTTCCTACAGCAGGTTTTCACTGAAGCTCTAGTAAGATACATAAGTTTGTTGCTCTTCTCCCAGCAGTTCAAGGACTTCGTTCTGAGAAACATGGGGAACATCCAGGCAGGGTTTCCTACTGTAACTCCTACCATCCTTGTATCCCCACCCCCTCTTGGCCTCAACTTTGTCAGGTTTGTGCAGAACAGCTTATAAGCGGGTGAGTTCCCCTTGTGTTTGCAGCTCCCAAAAGCCTCATGTCCTGTCACTACCCACACTTGGCCTTTAGCAACATATTAAAAATGTTAGACGGGGGCACCTGGGTGGCTCAGTGAGTTACGTGTCTGACTTGGGTCCAGTCATAATCTCGTCGTTTGTGAGTTTGAACCCCCGTATTGGGCTCTGTGCTGTCAGCGCAGAGCCCACTTTGGATCTTCTCTCTCTCTCTCTCTCTCTCTCTTTCCCTCTCTCTCTGTCTGTCCCTTCCTCCTTCGCGCTCTCCCTAGTTCAAAAATTAATAAACGTTAAAAAAAAAATATTAGATGAATTTTCTGGCACATGTCAGGCAGCTTTACCTCAGGTGAGCAAGTGGTTACCGCCCATCTCTCCCTGAAGATTTTCCCTTTACATTTCTGATAAGTTGGTTGCCTTGTGACCTCACCTCCCTGCTGCCCCTGTCTTATTGGAAGTTTTTCTCTTTTCCTAGATTTCTGATTAGTTGGTTGTCTTTTGACTTCAGTTCTCTGGTGGGTCAAGAAAGATGTTGAAATTTGTACATTGTCCACCTTTTTGTTGTTTTTTCCAGCTTTCTGCCTCCTAAGTGGAACTATTTACTTTTACTTTTGACCAAATCCCGCACAACTGATAGCCTTATTTTAATTTTTTTCGAATTCCTATCTTATAAGTAAAATTGGTCTACACACATAGTTTTTTGTTGGTGGTGGTTATATCAAAGTCTAGAATATTAGCATGGGAGATATGTTTTACGTGATCCATTTTAAAAGTCTTTTAAACTTTTATTTCTATATGGAAGTTTTCAAAGAAACCTATAATGTATTTATTGATAGAATCATTAAATTTTAGAGCCAGAAGAAATTACAGAAACTACCAGGTTAAATACTTCATTTTGTCTGAGGAACTCTGATTAAGTAACTTTTTAAAGCAGATAGCTGGTTCGTTACCGAACACCGAGGACTAAACGTGATGTGTGCCTTCGTCCTTTGCGTCGTCCACACAGACCTTACTTACGAGATGACCATTCTGCACTTTTTAACCCTTCTTTATTTATTTAAAAAATTTTTTTTAATGTTTATTTATTTTGAGAGAGAGAGAGAAAGAGCACCAACGGGGGGGGGGGGGGGGGCAGAGACAGAGAGAGAGAGAGACTGTTGATCTCCTGAACTGTGAGATGATGACCTGAGCCGAGATCAAAAGTTGGACACTTAACTGAGCCACCCAGGTGCCCCTTCTTCAAATTAGTGTTTCCTTCTTTCCAGGAGCAAAATTTTTGTTTTTCTTTAGTAGAGCATAACTTTTTAGGTTAAAATGGAACTGAAGGTGAGCTTCTTCACTTTATCTGTAAAATGAGGTATTGGATAATATTTGACTAACAAGATTGTTTAACAGTTAAATTGTGAACCTAAATAATTAGGTCTTTGGACATTGCTCTAGTAAAATCACTTTCATGTCTTAAATATGGTGACATGAACACAGTCCCTTGTTTTTTTGGGTTTTTTCCCCCCTTTTTTCCTTATTTCTTGCTGTTATAAGAAGCTCTTTTGGCTCTTCTGTATAACTATTTTTTTCTCATTTTAGGGAAAACTCTCAATTATCTCTTCTTTAACTTCTGGTGGAAATAGAACAGCTGTTTTGAAGATTGCATTACAAGGTATACAATATAATACGACCATTTCTGCTTAACCTTTTGCTTGTAATCTGCAAATGGATAACTTCATATATGTACATACTCACATAGGCACAGGAGTGTAAGAAACTATAGGATGAAATATTTTTTTTCCATTAAATTTTCCCCCACTATCTATCCTCTCTCCCCTCTCCCATTGCTTCTGTTTCATTTCAGATTTCTTTAATCTCATATTTAGACTGTTAAATAGCTAACTGATGCCTCTACCTTCTAGTTTCACTAGTGTGACCTAAACAGCCTAGCAAACTTAACTTTCTTAAAATACTACTTTCAGCATGTTATTTGTTACCTAGATATAGTTAGGAGATTATTCCTTCTTCCTAGTAACCTGCAAATAATCCTAGTAAGCTAGGATAGAGCTACCATGGAGTATTTGAGGACCAAAATAGATCTCATCTAAAGCCTGAAATTGCTTTGAAGAAGGGTCTGCAGGGAAACAGACTTTGAACTACAACATTCTGTAACTACTGAAAACCAGTTACATATGAGATACTGTTTTAGATATGGGAGATACAGCAGTGAGTGACCAAAACAAAGCCCCTGCTTTCATGATGTTTACATTGTAGGGGAATAAATAATTACAAAAGTAGTTAGTATTAAGTAGAAATGTCTGAAGAAAAATAAAGCATG
Organism: Leopardus geoffroyi; assembly: GCF_018350155.1. Taxonomy (NCBI): domain Eukaryota; kingdom Metazoa; phylum Chordata; class Mammalia; order Carnivora; family Felidae; genus Leopardus; species Leopardus geoffroyi. The sequence goes on along the minus strand of NC_059331.1, from coordinate 142,285,337 downwards.
ATCAAGTGGTAGGCCTGATGTATCATCCTTTTGATATATTGTTAGTTTGATTTACTAATATTTGGTTAAACAGTTTATGAAGAATGTTGTTCCAACTCTGTCTTTTCTGTGGTGATTTTGACTGTGGTATCAGAGTAATGCTGTCCTCCTGAAAGGAGTGTTAAGTGCCTCCTCTTATTTTCTGGATGAGTTTATCTGCTTTTATTTCTTCCTTAAGTATTTGTAGAATTCATCAGTGAAGCCAGCTGTGCCTGGAAATCTCTATGGGAAACTTTTAAACCCTATGTTCAATGTCTTCATTTTTTATGGGGCTTTTTGGGTTATCTTTTTTCCTTAAGTAATGTTGATAGTTTGTTTCTAAAGGAATTTTTCTGTTTCATCTTAGTTGTCAAGTATATTGGCATAAAGTTATTCCTAATATATTTTTGATATACTTTTAATGTTGGTATGATATACTTTTAATGTAGTGATGTCCTGTTTCATTGATTCTCTCTTTCTATCATTTTTTTTTACCCTGATCATTCTGGCTAGAGATTTGTTTTGTTGACCTTTAAAAATCAGCTTTTCATTGATTCTTCTCTGTTTTTCAGTTTTCTGTAACAGTTTATTCATTTTAATCTGTTAACTCCACTCGGTATACTTTTAACCTCTTTTTTTTTTTTAATGTTTTAAAATTTTTTAATTTTAAAAATCATTTTTTTATGTTTGTTTATTTTTGAGGCAGAGCAAGAGATAGAGTGCAAGCCAGGGAGGGGCAGACAGAGGGAGACACAGAATCTGAAGAGGACTCCAGGCTTCGAGCTGTCAGCACAGAGCCCGACGCAGGGCTCGAGCTCACAAACTGTGAGATCATGACCTGAGCTGAAGTCTGATGCCCAACCAACTGAGCCACTCAGGCGCCCCAATTCTTTTTTTTTTTTTTTTAATGTTTGTTTATTTTTGAGAGAGAGAGAAAGAGTGTGAGTGGAGGAGGGGCAGAGAAAGAGGGAGACACAGAATCCACAGCAGGCTCCAGGCTCTGAGCTGTCAGCACAGAGCCCAACGTGGGACTCAAACCCATGATCCGCAAGATCATGACCTGAGCCAAAGTTGGCCATTAACTGACTGAGCCACACAGGTGCCCCATATTAACTTCTAATGTTATATTTTTCTACTCTGAAAGTTCATTTTGAGATTTTTTTTGCATCTTCCATTTTCTCTTCATGTTCATAGCTGATTATTTTTCTATTGGATGCTGGATGCTTAGAATTTTATATTGTTTAATGTTGGGTTTATTTGCTATCCTTTAAATACTATTTGTCTTGATTTTAGGATATATTTAATTTTCTTAGAATCAGTTTGATTAGCTTTGTTGGGGTGTGTATAGAACAGCCTTTATCTTCAGGCCAATTTGGCCTTATCACTAAGAAAATACCCTTCCGACAACTCTATTCTAGGCTTTGCGTGTGAGGATTCCATTCTGTCTGGTTGGAACCAGAACAGCTCCTAGCTCTATGTGAGTGTCAGAACTGTTCTGCCTACTCCTTTCAAGTGGTTCTTCCGCTTCTTGACCTTCTTGCCTTCATGCCATTGGGGATCAATATTCCACCAAAGATCTGTAGGCACCCATCTTCGTATCACCAGGGCACTCTCTGTCTGTGCTGCTGTCTTCCATTTGACACTCTTCTCTGCAAATTCTAGCCACCTTAGTATCCTTGTATCTGAGCTCTTCTGAATTCACTGAGGCTGCTGAGCTTTGTTTGAATTTGAGCTCCACTTTCTGCTGCCTGGAAACTCTCCAGGAATTAACCTAGGGGTATTGCCTTATTTTCCTCCTCAAAGAGATTGCTCTCTGGGGTACTTGGGGCACTTGGGGCACATGTTCAGTCCCACTTGGGCTCAGGTCATGATCTCACAGTTCGTGGGTTCAAACCCCAAGTCAGGCTCTGTGCTGACAGCTGCTTCAGATTCTGTGTCTCCCTCTCTCTTTACCCCTCCCCCGCTCATGCTCTGTCTGTCTATCTGTCTGTTTGTCTCTCTCTTTTAGAAATATTAAAAAAAGAAAGATCGCTTTCCTACACTTACTGTTGTCTGATACCTGAAAACTGTTGTTTCATATTTTTTTTTCTTAGTTTCCTAGTTGTTTTAAGATGAGAATAAATCCAGTCCTTATTAGTCCATGATGGCCAGAAACAGACCCCTGATAGGTCGTTTCAAATATTAACAAAGTGTGTTATATTTTGATTAGAAGCCACTATGTGTTTGAGAAACATTAGTGTTTCAACTTACGTATATATTTGCTTTGAGGAGTTGAAGAGGTAAGTGAAGGGAGGTAATGTGCAGCCATGTGTTAGTTATTTGACTGCTCGGTGCCACCAGATCTGACAGAGTAGCAGACTCAACAGTTCTGACTCACACGGAGGGCTGTCAGTTTGGCAAACGTCTTTCATGCACTGCATAGATTCAAAAAATCTGAAATGATGGCAGTTTCTTGGAGTAGTTGAGTACTTGAAAGCTGATATGAATGAGACTTTCCTCAGATGGTATAACTGAGTCTTAGCATTTGGCCCTACCACACTGGTTACAGGAGGTGACCTCTGGAGAATGCGGATTGTGCAGATTCTTTTCCAAAGCCTAGAAGATCCAAATGAGGTTACTTGTAGAATATTCATTCCTTATTTCCCAAGTAAATTTCATTTTCAGAGTCACAGATACTTTGGTCTTTACACATACTCTATTCTTTTACTCTTCCATTTGTGAGTGTGGGAGGAGAAAATCACTTTTCTAGAATAAAACTTAATGTACTGACACTGTGGATTACTAGAAGTTCAGTAAAAGTGAACTGCTTTGGGGATGATATGTTATACAGTATAAAAATTGAGTAATTGTTGTATTTCATTTCCTTTTATTACAGACATGGAAAATAAATAGAAAGTGGTTATTGTGTGCTGTTAATGTGATATTTATAGAAATTTATAAAATATATTCTAGTTGAAACTTGTTATAGTTTTGATTTGGTACCTAATAGCATTCTGTGCATTATTTTTGCAATACTTAAGGTTAACCTAACAGTGAATGATAAAATTTTTAATTCTTCATAATTGCATTTTGAATTAACTATTGTTTTTAGAATATAGCTGTCATCAATTTTCTTGTGTGTGTAAACCTGCTGTATCTAATTAAGTGTTTTTTTTTTTGTTTTTTTTTTTGTATGTGTGTTTCTCTTTGTAGAACAAGAAAATTCAGATTCAGACATCAACACCATCAATGTATTATTTTTTGGAAAATTAGCAAAGGACTGTGCAAAAGTTTTCTATGAAGGGGTAAACCATTTTCATATTACTTTATTGTTCTAGAAGTAGATTGAAAATTATTGATACTATATTCATCCTATAGATCTTTTTTTAATAGATTCATTATATATTTGTAGTTATGTAAAAAAATGATATTAAGCAACATCTTTAAAATTGCAACATTCTTAAGAGGTTGTAAAATTTATCATTGACATAAAAAGCGACAAATTTTCCTCTCACTTCATCTTAATGTTTAATATTAAATATAGTCAGTATTCAATGTATATGTACATAATTAAAAATAATTCTTAATAACTAAAAAATAATATAAGCTATAACACTCTGTATTTTTTAGTTATTTTCTAATAATTGTTTCAAAATACATGCCTCCTAAATCCAAAAAGATACTACCAAACTGAAGCAAACAGCATATTAAAAGGAATTGACAATATGACCAAGTGGGATTTATCCTAAGAGTGCAATTTGATTCATCATACAGCAATCAATCCTTATAATACATCACATTAATAGAACAAAGGGAAAAAACAAATAGTTGTCTTAATTGATACACAAAAGGCATTTGGTAAAATCCTAAACCCTTTTATAATCAAAACACTCAGGAAACACGACGGGATAGAAGGGAAATCCTCAACACAATACAGGGCAATTATGACAAACCCACAGCTAACATCAAACTCCATGGTAAAGGAATCAAAGCTTCCCCCTAAGATTAGGAACAAAACAAGGTTGCTCATTTTACCACTGCTCTTCCATGTTCTACTGAAAGTTCTAGCCCCAAAACAAAAGGACAACTATTGTGTGTTTCCATTCATATGAATATGTGGAATAGGCAAATTCAGAGTCAGAAAGTAGATTAGCAGTTGTCAGGGTCTGGGGATGGGAGGAGGGGATGGGGAGTATATTGCTTAATGGTTAAAGAATTTCTGTTTGGGATGATGAAAAGGTTTTGGAAATAGTGATGATGGTTTCATGCATCGTGATTGTAATTAATGCCACTGAGTTACACACTTAAAAATAGTTAAAATGGCAGAGCTCCTGAGTGGCTCAGTTGGTTAAGCATCTGACTTTGACTCATGTCATGATTTCATGGCTTGTAGGTTCAAGCCCCACATCGGGCTCTGTGCTGACAGCTCAGAGCCTGGAGCCTCCTTTGGATTCTGTGTCTCCCTCTCTCTGCCCCTCTCCCGCTCTCTGTCTCTCTGTCAAAACTGAACAAATATTTTTTTAAAAAAGAGTGTTTTAGACCAGGAAATTGCAAGTACAAACACTCTGAAGTATGAGTGCATGTTCCAGATGCAGTAGGGGGTCAGAGTGTCTAAATCCTAGCAGGTGTGACTGGGGCAAAACACTTAATTCCATTCAGCCTTTTTTATTTTAATCTTTAAAGATTAAAAGAATTCTTAAAATTTTTTTTATTAAAAAAAATCTCAAGTTAAACAATAAAAATTAATTTAAAAAAATCTTTAAACAAATCGTAAGATAGGGATAATACCTACCTTTCTGGATTGTTGTTCGGATTAGAGATAAGTGTGCCTACTGCTGGGAATAGGTGGGAACTCAGTACTGACAGCTGTTGTTACGACTCTTTTTATCTTCTCTTACTGAAATTAGGTGCAGCCCCAATGAGGAAGAGCAGGGTGGGGAAAGGGCAACTGAGTCTGAGCCCCAGAGTGTGGCTTCCAGTTAATTACTGGATTTTGAGTAACCATTGATAATCTCCAGATATACATTTAATCAAATATGAAATGAGAATGTTGGATTAGCTGTGATTTCTGAATCAGTCCGACATACAGTAGTTTCAGAAACTGGTGATGTATAAATAGTTCTGTGGACTTGAGAAATGGTGCTATTTTGTAAGATCTGTCTTTGGAGTCTAGAATAAAGATCTATGTCAAGGAAACTGTAAGAAAATCTGCCTTTTATTTATTTATTTTTTTTCTACAAGCATTTTGGGAATAGATTGCCAAACTCAAGTTTCGTCTTTTTCGCTAAAGCTTCTGTGAAGAGGTGGTAAATCAGTTAATTTCTTCCTAATTTATAATATGAAAGAAGGGAAGGAGAATCAGCATAGTGGTTTTTCCCTCCTGTGAAAAGTTGTTATTACATCACTGGTATATTTTAAAATCTTACTTTTAGAATTTAAGGAAATGAGGTATTTGCTGTGTAATTTATGTACTGAAACTCCTAGTACATTTCATCAGACTTTCTCTCAGAATGATAGCTAGAGTAATTTGGGGTACAGTTTTAAAATTTTGAGATGTATAGTTCTAATCTAGTTGATGTGGTACAGCAGAGTTCCAGAAGCAAATGTACTGAAAAGTGAAGTGTTACCTGACCGTCTGCTTCAGGCCGCTTAGGTAGGGTAGTAAGCAGTTGCTCTATACGGCTGTTTTGATGGAGCACTTTTGTGGGTGCCTCCAGTAAAGGCATGTTCTTCTTCTTGCCCTTGAAGACATGACTTTATTTCGGCTTAGGTAAAATAATTAATATTCAGGATGGCAGTTCTAAAAAATTCAGTGCTTAAGATCTGAAATCATGCCATTTTTTAAGGGAGATATTCTTCAGAAATGATGAGGTGAAGGAGAAAGGAGAATATGGATGAAAGCGAGAATATTAAGTAGGTGTTTAACAAGGGAAGTTTCACTTATTTGGGGGAAAAAAAACCTTACATATCCTTTTTCCTCTGAACTAGAAAATGGTATGTTACAGTACTTTGTTAGATAGGGAAAAATGAAACAATACCAGTTTGGTGACTAATTTGCATGTGAAACTAGCTTTAACAGATAATTTCTCTGGCTCTTCATCCTTGCAAAAACAAAACAAAAACAAACAAATGCTGTTAACGCTTCCTCATTTTTTATGCTACTAGGTATGCATAGGCAAGTTTTGCTCTAATAGATTGAATTAGTAATATTTAGTGTTCTTGGATTACAGGGGATATGAAATACATATGAAATGTAGTTTTATGCTCTTAATTCAGATGAACTCTTTCCATCTGCAAAGAGGTATACTTTTAACAGAGAGATTTTGGAGATCTCACACACCAGGGCCAGGAAATTATAGTCAGCTTCCTTTCAACTTGCTCAGATCATTAAAGTTGCCTTTGCTTTCTTCTCTCCTGATATTTTATAATAAGTAAGACATTAAATTATCTGCTTTAAATTCCTGCTGCAGAGAAAAGACAATTTTAATGCATGATCAGGAGGGAGGCTCTATTATCTTTTTTAAAGAATCAACTAGCTATTAAATTAAAGCCTACTTAATTTTTGTGAAAGGACCATTAGTTTGTAGATGAAGATGAGTATTCTAGGATGCAGAGATTTCCAGTGAGCCCCCAGCAGTGTATAGATCATCAGAAGATGCTTTTGAATCAACTAAATGTGTATGTAAATGTACATGTGCCCCCCCCCCCCAGAAGGCCATTTATAACTCATTCTGAGAGATCCATGAACCCACAGCCATTAAGAACTGCTTTTTAAGGGCAGAATTTCATATGATTCTATTATGGTATATAGTTGTGTTAATATTGAATTCTAATAGTAGTCAGTTATGTGACCACATTATACAGAAATGATAATGATTTGATATTAGAAATGAGTATCTTGTAAAAATCCTGTATTATTTTCAGAAGAATTTGTGAAAGTTAAGTGCTAATATGAGTACAGTGTTTTACATTCTTAAATTCTTGGGGCGCCTGGGTGGCTCAGTCGGTTGAGCATCCGACTTCGGCTCAGGTCATGATCTCGCGGTCCGTGAGTTCGAGCCCCGCGTCCGGCTCTGTGCTGACAGCTCAGAGCCTGGAGCCTGCTTCAGATTCTGTCTCCCTCTCTCTGACCCTCCCCCATTCATACTCTGTCTCTCTCTGTCTCAAAAATAAATAAACATTTAAAAAAATTCTTAGAAACATTTTTAAAAAACAATACAAAAGTGTATCTTTGAGGGAAATGTTCTAGGTAGAGTTTGTATGAGAAAAGTGTGTGTTACATTTTTTATGTATACATTTAAAAAATTATTTTACTTAAGTGTATGGATCTTTATCTTATACTTCCTCTTTACTCCAGGGGTGTTTCTGTGACTGTGTGCACATGCATGTGTGTGTTCATGTTTTTGTAAAGGGGTGGTTTAGAACTTTTAAAGAGGTTTTCTGGCTAGCATAGTTGGTTGCCTTGAAGTACAATGATATAAAGAAATTGTAAATATTGATTTCTAGTGATTTAAGGAAAATGAACCGGTGTCATCTGTTTTTTATTTTACATAGTTCAATAGCCAATGATAATGGCTATACTTAGGAGACTGTTAGCTAGATTTTGCTTAAGAAGTACGTAATAGAAAACATTTTTTCTTTTTCAGACGTTTGTGATAGCCAGCTTCTACTGTTTAACTAGTGGTTTTTTTTTTTCCTAATCCTTTTATTTAGGATATTAAATTTGTATGGAATTTTATGGATTACAAAGTGCTTCTATATATGTTTATCATTTGAACTTTTAATAACCCTCTGTGGTAAGGGTCATCATAGTTTTAAGAAGATAACCACTGTGAAGCTAAGATTTGTTACAGGACTTGTAGTAGTAAGTGGAGACATGACTGTATCTCCACGACTGTATTCTTTTCTTGCCTCAGGAAGATCATGTGGACTTGGGTTAAATCTTGTAAATATTTGGTTTAGAAGATTGTGTTTTTCTTGTCTGGTCATGGTTTTATTTATTTATTTATTTATTTTTTAACGTTTATTTATTTTTGAGACAGAGAGAGACAGAGCATGAACGGGGGAGGGGCAGAGAGAGAGGGAGACACAGAATCTGAAACGGGCTCCAGGCTCTGAGCTGTCAGCACAGAGCCTGACGCGGGGCTTGAACTCACGGACTGTGAGATCATGACCTGAGCCGAAGTCGGACGCTTAACCGACTGCCACCCAGGCGCCCCATGGTCATGGGTTTAAAAAACATTCAAGTGCTATGGAAGGATATAACCGGGAAAGCTAAAGCTGCCCCTTTTCCAGTGCCTAGTCCCTTTGTTAGGTAAAACCACCACTGTGCTGCTTCTCCTTTCATCTTTCTAGCTGTCCTGTATATGTATAGTTATGTGTATACTTCTGTATGTGTGTGCACACAGATGAGCTCATATATGCACATTTTTTGTCAAATGACAATATTATTCATGTTTTGTGAGTTGCTTTATTTTACAACATATCTTAGACATCTTTAGAGAAGAAGGGTTTTTTTGTTTTTTTTTTTAATTTTTTTTTTCAACGTGTATTTATTTTTTTGGGGACAGAGAGAGACAGAGCATGAACGGGGGAGGGGCAGAGAGAGAGGGAGACACAGAATCAGATACAGGCTCCAGGCTCTGAGCCATCAGCCCAGAGCCCGACGCGGGGCTCGAACTCACGGACCGCGAGATCGTGACCTGGCTGAAGTCGGACGCTCAACCGACTGCGCCACCCAGGCGCCCCGAGAAGAAGGGTTTTAAAAATAAATACATGGTATTAAATATTAGAGGTCTAGATTTTATATTTTATTTTATTCTATTTTATTCTATTCTATTCTATTATTTTATTTTATTTTCATTTAACTTTGAGAGACAGTGAGAGCACGAGCAGGAGAGCGGCACAGAGAGAGAGAGAGAGGGAGAAGAGAATCCCAAGCAGGCTCTATGCTGTCACCATGGAGCCCGACACAGTGCCCAATCCCACCAACCGTAAGATCATGCATGACCTAAGCTGAAATCAAGAGTTGGTCGCTCAACCTACTGAGCCACCCAGATGCCTGGATCTGTTTATATTTTAAAGACATTTTCATCTTTCTTCTTTAAGTTTTTTAAATTAAATTCCTATTTGGAAACAAAAGAGTTCTACTATAATGGATTAGCAGAATATGGGCAGTGCATCTACAAAACATGCACAATGTATGAGATATTAGTATTTTACCTAACTGGAATATGAAAGGTGTTTTCTGCAGTTGAAATATATTTTAAACAGGTATTCATTAAAATAGAATAAAACTACACAAGCTAATTAGTACTTGTCAGATAACAGAGGATGTTAATGATAAGTCAGAGTTTCTCCTTTTTAAAGTACAATGGTGAGAAGTCTGAGGTCACAGTTTACTTTAAAATCTTTCTGGGTTTAAATTCATGAATGCTGATCATTTGGGAGGTCTAATTAGGCTATTTATTTTAGAGTTTGTAGTATTAAGGTTAAAAATTGTTGAAAATCAAAAGTAAAACTTTTTGCATAAAAGAATGGATTTTCTAATTCAATTCTTAAGCCTTTCTCATTTGTCACTTGCTTATTCCCTTAAGGTTAGCTCCATATTTGATTACAAGAAAAATCCTAAAACATTAAAATGAATTTTAACAAAACTATAATCCTTGCTTTGCTAAACTAATGATACATTTTGTAGGAATACACATACAGTAACTGAACCTCTCTCCATTTGAGGCATTTTTTTTGAGTTTAAGCTTTCCTTTAAAGTGAGATTTAACATTTAATATATGCATATAAAATATGAGGAAAGACTTTCAAAGTATTTTGAAAGTTAAAAAAAATTTTGTCACAAAACCATCAGAAGTATAGATGTTTATCAGTACATTGTTTATCCATCCCTGTGAGATTTAGTTCTGAAAGATGTAGAATAGTGAGGAGATTGTGATTCTTGTCTTAATCTACAACTCGTTAGCTGGATGTGACCTTAGACTCATCCTGTCTGGTCCTTATTTTCTTATCTGAAAAATGAACGTGTTTGAGTATATGATCTCTAAAGTCCTGTTTTCAGTTGTGAGATGCTAAGATTCTATGCAGTAAGTTTTGTAGTACTTGCACAGTTTATTTAATGAGGGTTTTATATATATATCTCCCTCCCCCGCCACGTATTTGATTATTCATTTAGTTGTCCAAACACTTGAGTGTTTTTGGTCTTCTGTACCGGATGTCAGAAACATCTTAACTAAGAGGGTTATGGACCTTGCATCGTGGGACAGTGCTCAGTGGAGTAGAGGGACTTAAACAACTGTTATATGATTATTTTATCCAGATACGATACATAACTAAGAAGATTGAGTATTAGAATGAGAAAAGTAACAGAAAGAAGGAAGGTGGGTACCAAGAGAGTGGGTTAGTCAGAAAGAACAGCGTATACAAAGGCCCTGAGTGAGGATCTTGGAATATTCAAGTATCATGAGAAGGCAGAATTCCAGAGTGGGTCACAACAATATATGGCTGGTGAGATGGTGGGCATCCGATCATATAGTGGTTTCTAAACCATTTAAAGATTTTGGGTTTATGCCAATCTGACATATATTACTTCCAATTAAGTTCTTGGCATTATGTGACCAAATGGATGTTAATGCTCATGAAATATGTGTTTTATATTAGAAAAACATTTTCTGTCAGTCACTACCCTACCAATGACGTCAGATTCCTGGCTTCTCCCTGTACTCTTTCCTTCTTTAATGGTGTTTTGAGGTATGATAACAAGATTTGCAAGTCACTATAACAAGATTTGCAAGATTTAATGCCTATTAAATAAGTGTTTTTCTTTTTGGACTATCAATTTTTTCATATTTTCTCTGTCCATTTGCTACTCAGTAAGTGTAACAGCTTGAGAATTTTGGATATACCATCTATTAAAACTTAGCAAATTAATTCACTAGTCTTGTAGTTTACATTTTTGTTAGTCACATATTAATTTCTTATTCCACCACTGATTATAAGATATTGGCATATAAAAATCACATTTGTTAATATGCAAATAAGTTGCCTGATTTTTTTTTTCTTTTTAGGTTTACTGTTGATTATTAAAAAACACTTCTTGATGTTAAAAAACTCCTGTGCTGATTTCATTGATTTTTCTGTGAAACTGGTTTGCAGTAGATGTATTCTTATTGGCTAAACCCAAAAGGAAATTGTTTAATAACAAAGGCTCACTCCTTTTAAGGCACTGTGAGAGAGTAGGTCACACACAAAAGGGAAATGACCCACTTGTTGATATCTGAGTATCCTGAGTAGGTTAAAAGATTTCAGGTATACCAAATGTGTTTTTATTTTTAGCGTGTTCATGCACAGATACTGATAAAGCCTTACCACTTTAAGTCATATGGTATTCTTCTCAGGCTGGCTGCCTCCTAATACTTTTTTCAGCAGATGGAGATAAATACCTGCTTTGTGTATCAGTATACACTCTTAGCACTGAACTGTGTAATTCCTATTCTTGTTTGAATGGCTTCAGTATGCTCTTTTCAGAAGCTTAGAAATTAGAACAATGCATATTAAATCTCATTTTCAGCTCAATCTAATGAATGTTTATACAAACTAATACTGCCTATTATATGTTTATCTTTCTTATCCTCTGTGCATTTGAATTAATTTAAAAGCTATTATGATTTGTAATTCATGGGAACTGGATTCTAAGAACTGTTCATTTTTTCCCCTCTTTTGTTTAGATTTGTACTTTAATTTTACCAGTATTAATTAATTTATTTAACATATACTCTTTTGAGCACTCGCTATGAACATAAGCCCCTTCAGTCGCTTGTATGGGATATGTAGGTAGATAAGACATTCTTAGTCCCAGGGATCTTACAGACTTCTAAGAGCATTACAAACATTAAGAAATCTTTGTAAATAACACACAAGTGAAAAAAAATTAAAATACTGCATAAGTTGAGTTCAGAAGAAGGGTGAATTTTTTTTTTCTCAGACAATCTAGGATAGACCACATAAGAAAAGAAGCATTTACAGTCCAGGCTTTAAAAGATAGATAGGATCAGCCATATGCAAAAGAGAACAATGCTATTTATTATTAGTGGGGCTCAGGATAAGCAAAGAATGTATGTGAAAAAGCAGTAGGCATATAAGAGAATCTGATTTGTGTAGTATTGTATAGACGTATCTGGAAATAAAACAGGCCATGTTGGTGGGGATGAAATCTCTGAGGGCCTTTAGCAGTTTGTGTGTGTGTATATACATATATTCAAATATAAGTTCATCTTTATAAATATAGTAAATAAACACATTGTTTTTCTTTCCTTAAAGAATTTTGGTTGTTATTCTATGTTGATTTTGTCCTAGAAGAAAAGTTTTCTTGTAACCTTTTACTGAATTGTATTGCTAATGTTAAAGTAGAATTACTTTTGAAAAATTTTTTCTTACTAATGCTAATGTCCTGCTTTTAATGATGTATTCTATTTAAAATGTTTTCGTTATTAAATATTCATTATTCTTAAGTTTATACATAAAAATAGAAAAATATTCATCCGTAGCACTAACACTTATATTTAGTAGATTTCTTTTCATATAATATTTAAGATATTTTCAAGTAAAATAGCAAAGGACATGAGATAGGTTAGTTTTTGTGCTTTTAAGAGAATTTAGAACTGATAAATCAGTGATTCCCTACTTCTGTGTTATTCCTGTGTTCCCTATTCCTGTGTTAGTTTGATTAAACAACTTTAAATCTTAGACTAAAGTCGTAAGTTTTCATTTAAATCAGAATATATTGGTCTGAAGTTGAAAGCATTGCATATTTTTCAGTTTATAAAAGTAATTTATTCCAGAAGCAATCTTACTGCTTATTTTATTTCCCATTAAAACTGCCTAAAAACATGGTAAAAACATAAAGAATATTCAGTGAGGATAATTTTCTCCCATTTAACTATGAAGAGTTGTGTTTATTTAGCATTATCAACACAGACAATTATGTTTGCAGTCTCATGTAAAGAATGGAAAAAATGCAGAAATTTTCAGACTTAAAGTATCTGAATAGAGCTAGAGATCTTAGAAAGGCAATATAAGGTCTATACTTTGATTCAGTTTGTTCATGGAGGGCCTACTTTGGGCCAAGCTCTATAAATACAGAGCAGAATAACACATGACCCCTGTCTTCAAGGTGTTCACAGCCTTGTTTAATAGTCTAAGTAGAGAATCCTGGGATTGACACGGGACCCTTTCTTGTATGTACAAAGCAAAAGTCAGTAATGCAGAAGGCTTCCATTTGGTGGAAATTAAGATTATTGAAGGAAGCTGCCTGAAGCCCAGGAGTTTTTATGTATCTTCAGATTTTGGTGTTAAAATTAGAAGAGTAGAATAATATATATAATGCATAAATATAAAACATGTTGAATGTATATGTTCCAGTATTTAGAAAATAAGGCGGTTTAACTAAAGAATGAGAGAGGCAGGAATAAATGGGAATTGGCTTCTTATTACTATTATAAACCTAAGTAGAAAGAAAATATTTTTTTCATATTAGTATATAAATGGAAATTTCTTATTTATTTTCATATTCTGGATTTATATGTACATACGTTAGCTTTGTGACAGTGTGGAGTTTTTACACTAATGAAATGTCTTTCTCAATGTAGTCTCTCAACTCTGATATTTAGTTTCATTTAAATTTCATTCTTATTACTCTTGGTTCATCTCTTGTCTCTTCATTATTTGTGCAAACTTATACAAATTGAGGTAAGCATTGATTTTTGAACTCTCACTAAATAGCAATTTTCAAGTGATTTAGTTGGTGTTTTCCTGGTCCATGAATTAGGACATTGCACTAGTCTATGGCTACATTGTTGATGCCCTTTCAGAGGAAATGATAGTCTCAATCTTATATTCAGAAAACATTAAACATGTGTAGGCTAACCTATAAAAAGTTTTCCATTTTATAGAAATCATTCCTGTTTTTAAATAATAATAAAAATAAAAATTTGTATGACATTCGGAATTACAGATACTTTGATGATTTAAAACCATTTTTTTTCTATGTAGGACACCATTGCAGTGGCTGGATTTTCTGTCTTGTCAGCGTCTTCATCTACAGGCAGAGACGGTAAACATTGCTTATTTTTGAAAGCATTTGAGGACTTCAGATCAACTGTTTATGTAAGTGTGTAATTTTTAGTCTAATCATATCATGAGTTCAGGTGATGGAATAGGAGTAGTATTTCTATAAATCTGTACATAAACAATTTAGTCTGAATTTTGTTAATTAAATATTTTAAGTTTAAAAAATAGAAATTCTTTTATTGGCTTTATGTTTAGAATCACTCCAGGTAGAAAAGAAAGATCCTTTAAAGTTAATTATTTATTAATGGAATTTTTAAAACTTCATAGGTACTCTAAACCTGATATTATTCTTTGCAGTTATACCATCAGACTCTTGATGGTGTACTTGATTTTGCTTTAAATTTATCAAGTGCTCCTTTTTAGGTAAAACTGATTTCCATTTATCTTACTCTTTATGAAGATGCCCATTCTCTACCTCCTGCTTCACCCCTCCCCCCACAGCCTCTATTGTGTGTGCACACACACGGAGACTACCTGTTTGGTCAAGGCTGTCAGAGAAGTAGAGTTGGGCCAAGCCATGTGCCTGCAGGCCACTGTCTGCCTGTTTTCTCTGGTGTCCGGAAGGGCCTTGTATAGGCTAGGGGTGGTCCTGTGATATTTCAAATTGATAAATTAGACTTAAGCTAAGCTTAGACAACTTTACATGTGTCAGTCTTAATTTGTAAGACATAATTTTATGCTATTCTAGTGAATTTGAATATTATACAGTTAAGTGTGTAGCTTTATTGCAATTAAAGGTCTGCAATCACATTGGAGGTTATTTGTATACAAGTAAATCCTCTTTCTGTTTTCAGGTTTATGTTAAATCCGTAAGAGATTTTTCTACAGAATCAATGTCTTTGGTAAGATGACATGCAGTTTAATATAGAGTATGCACACATCTCCCACTCACACACACATAAAAATGCACACATGTATATGCATACATATATGTATTTTTTTGATCCACTTTACAGTCTGATTTTAAAATACTATCAATACAGTGGGAAAACATACTTATACACCCCCCCCACCCCACCCCCGCACCCTGAGAGAGATTGAGAGAGAAAGAGAGAATTTATCTTAGCACAGAGCCCAACATGGGGCTTGATCCCATGACCTGAGCAGAAACTGAGTTGGACACTCAACTGATTGGGCCACCCAGGTGCCCCCATCCATCCATCCATTTATTTATTTATTTATTTATTTATTTATTTATTCATTGATTGATTGATTGTATATTTTTTATTAGATTAGTACTACTTTCAAACCTCAGGCAAATTCTTTTGTTTCATCTTCAGCTATATTTATAAGCAGATTATCAGGTGCCAAGTTGCAATTTGACAAATAATTTAATCTAAATTTTTTTTATTTAAAAAGTTTTTTCTTTAACGTTTATTTATTTTTGAGAGAGAGAGAGGTAGAGCACAAGCAGGGGAGGGGCAGAGAGAGGAGGAGACACAGAATCCAAAGCAGGCTCCAGGCTCTGAGCTGTCAGCACAGAGCCTGACACGGAGCTCAGACCCACAAACCATGAAATCCTGACCTAAGCCGAAGTCAGACACTTAACTGACTGAGCCACCCAGGGGCCCCTAATTTTAAGGATTTTATTATACTTGTGATACATTTTTTATTTTTATTTTTTTAATATTTTATAAAATGTTGTTATAGCTGTAGGAAAGATCCCATTTTTGTATGTAAGGTACATGTAGCTGAGTGAGACTGGATAAAAGGTAATATATTGATGAAGTTTAATGTAAAGTTTACCTTCTACCTGTGTTCTTAAACCTTTTGTTTCTAATGGACAGAGTCCAGGGACTTTGTTTTAGTTAACAATGATTATGGGGTATAGATTTTATATTCTGAATAATACTATATGGTAGAATAATTTAAATTTGTTATTTAGGGAAACGGTAACCAATTAAAGGGTCGATAAACTTTTTTCTTTTTTTTTTTTTTATTTTATTTATTTATTTATTTATTTATTTTTTTATTTTTTTATTTTTTATAATATATGAAATTTATTGTCCAAATTGGTTTCCATAAAACACCCAGTGCTCATCCCAAAAGGTGCCCTCCTCAATACCCATCACCCACCCTCTCCTCCCTCCCACCCCCCATCAACCCTCAGTTTGTTCTCAGTTTTTAACAGTCTCTTATGCTTTGGCTCTCTCCCACTCTAACCTCTTTTTTTTTTTTTTTTTTCCTTTTTTCCTCCCCCTCCCCCACGGGTTCCTGTTACGTTTCTCAGGGTCCACATAAGAGTGAAACCATATGGTATCTGTCTTTCTCTGTATGGCTTATTTCACTTAGCATCACACTCTCCAGTTCCATCCACGTTGCTACAAAAGGCCATATTTCATTTTTTCTCATTGCCACGTAGTATTCCATTGTGTATATAAACCACAATTTCTTTATCCATTCATCAGTTGATGGACATTTAGGCTCTTTCCATAATTTGGCTATTGTTGAGAGTGCTGCTATGAACATTGGGGTACAAATGCCCCTATGCATCAGTACTCCTGTATCCCTTGGATAAATTCCCAGCAGTGCTATTGCTGGGTCATAGGGTAGGTCTATTTTTAATTTTCTGAGGAACCTCCACACTGTTTTCCAGAGCGGCTGCACCAATTTGCATTCCCACCAACAGTGCAAGAGGGTTCCCGTTTCTCCACATCCTCGCCAGCATCTATAGTCTCCTGATTTGTTCATTTTGGCCACTCTGACTGGCGTGAGGTGATACCTGAGTGTGGTTTTGATTTGTATTTCCCTGATAAGGAGCGACGCTGAACATCTTTTCATGTGCCTGTTGGCCATCCGGATGTCTTCTTTAGAGAAGTGTCTATTCATGTTTTCTGCCCATTTCTTCACTGGGTTATTTGTTTTTCGGGTGTGGAGTTTGGTGAGCTCTTTATAGATTCTGGATACTAGCCCTTTGTCCAATATGTCATTTGCAAATATCTTTTCCCATTCCGTTGGTTGCCTTTTAGTTTTGTTGGTTGTTTCCTTTGCTGTGCAGAAGCTTTTTATCTTCATAAGGTCCCAGTAATTCACTTTTGCTTTTAATTCCCTTGCCTTTGGGGATGTGTCGAGTAAGAGATTGCTACGGCTGAGGTCAGAGAGGTCTTTTCCTGCTTTCTCCTCTAAGGTTTTGATGGTTTCCTGTCTCACATTCAGGTCCTTTATCCATTTTGAGTTTATTTTTGTGAATGGTGTGAGAAAGTGGTCTAGTTTCAACCTTCTGCATGTTGCTGTCCAGTTCTCCCAGCACCATTTGTTAAAGAGGCTGTCTTTTTTCCATTGGATGTTCTTTCCTGCTTTGTCAAAGATGAGTTGACCATACGTTTGTGGGTCTAGTTCTGGGGTTTCTATTCTATTCCATTGGTCTATGTGTCTGTTTTTGTGCCAATACCATGCTGTCTTGATGATGACAGCTTTGTAGTAGAGGCTAAAGTCTGGGATTGTGATGCCTCCTGCTTTGGTCTTCTTCTTCAAAATTCCTTTGGCTATTCGGGGCCTTTTGTGGTTCCATATGAATTTTAGGATTGCTTGTTCTAGTTTCGAGAAGAATGCTGGTGCAATTTTGATTGGGATTGCATTGAATGTGTAGATAGCTTTGGGTAGTATTGACATTTTGACAATATTTATTTTTCCAATCCATGAGCAGGGAATGTCTTTCCATTTCTTTAAATCTTCTTCAATTTCCTTTGTAAGCTTTCTATAGTTTTCAGCATACAGATCCTTTACATCTTTGGTTAGATTTATTCCTAGGTATTTTATGCTTCTTGGTGCAATTGTGAATGGGATCAGTTTCTTTATTTGTCTTTCTGTTGCTTCATTGTTAGTGTATAAGAATGCAACTGATTTCTGTACATTGATTTTGTATCCTGCAACTTTGCTGAATTCATGTATCAATTCTAGCAGACTTTTGGTGGAGTCTATCGGATTTTCCATGTATAATATCATGTCATCTGCAAAGAGCGAAAGCTTGACTTCATCTTTGCCAATTTTGATGCCTTTGATTTCCTTTTGTTGTCTGATTGCTGATGCTAGAACTTCCAGCACTATGTTAAACAACAGCGGTGAGAGTGGGCATCCCTGTCGTGTTCCTGATCTCAGGGATAAAGCTCTCAGTTTTTCCCCGTTGAGGATGATGTTAGCTGTGGGCTTTTCATAAATGGCTTTTATGATCTTTAAGTATGTTCCTTCTATCCCAACTTTCTCAAGGGTTTTTATTAAGAAAGGGTGCTGGATTTTGTCAAAGGCCTTTTCTGCATCGATTGACAGGATCATATGGTTCTTCTCTTTTT
This sequence comes from Leopardus geoffroyi, assembly GCF_018350155.1. Classification (NCBI taxonomy): domain Eukaryota; kingdom Metazoa; phylum Chordata; class Mammalia; order Carnivora; family Felidae; genus Leopardus; species Leopardus geoffroyi. The sequence goes on along the minus strand of NC_059331.1, from coordinate 142,266,915 downwards.
TTTTGTTAATGTGATGTATCACGTTGATTGATTTGCGAATGTTGAACCAGCCCTGCATCCCAGGAATGAATCCCACTTGATCATGGTGAATAATTCTTTTTATATGCCGTTGAATTCGATTTGCTAGTATCTTATTGAGAATTTTTGCATCCGTATTCATCAGGGATATTGGCCGGTAGTTCTCTTTTTTTACTGGGTCTCTATCTGGTTTAGGAATCAAAGTAATACTGGCTTCATAGAATGAGTCTGGAAGTTTTCCTTCCCTTTCTATTTCTTGGAATAGCTTGAGAAGGATAGGTATTATCTCTGCTTTAAACGTCTGGTAGAACTCCCCTGGGAAGCCATCTGGTCCTGGACTCTTATTTGTTGGGAGATTTTTAATAACCGATTCAATTTCTTCGCTGGTTATGGGTCTGTTCAAGCTTTCTATTTCCTCCTGGTTGAGTTTTGGAAGAGTGTGGGTGTTCAGGAATTTTTCCATTTCTTCCAGGTTGTCCAGTTTGTTGGCATATAATTTTTCATAGTATTCCCTGATAATTGTTTGTATCTCTGAGGGATTGGTTGTAATAATTCCATTTTCATTCATGATTTTATCTATTTGGGTCATCTCCCTTTTCTTTTTGAGAAGCCTGGCTAGAGGTTTGTCAATTTTGTTTATTTTTTCAAAAAACCAACTCTTGGTTTCGTTGATCTGCTCTACAGTTTTTTTAGACTCTATATTGTTTATTTCTGCTCTGATCTTTATTATTTCTCTTCTTCTGCTGGGTTTAGGCTGCCTTTGCTGTTCTGCTTCCATTTCCTTTAGGTGTGCTGTTAGATTTTGTATTTGGGATTTTTCTTGTTTCTTGAGCTAGGCCTGGATTGCAATGTATTTTCCTCTCAGGACTGCCTTCGCTGCGTCCCAAAGCGTTTGGATTGTTGTATTTTCATTTTCGTTTGTTTCCATATATTTTTTTTATTTCTTCTCTAATTGCCTGGTTGACCCACTCATTCGTTAGTAGGGTGCTCTTTAACCTCCATGCTTTTGGAGGTTTTCCAGATTTTTTTCTGTGGTTGATTTCAAGCTTCATAGCATTGTGGTCTGAAAGTATGCATGGTATAATTTCAATTCTGGTAAACTTATGGAGGGCTGTTTTGTGACCCAGTATATGATCTATCTTGGAGAATGTTCCATGTGCACTCGAGAAGAAAGTATATTCTGTTGCTTTGGGATGCAGAGTTCTAAATATATCTGTCAAGTCCATCTGATCCAATGTCTCATTCAGGGCCCTTGTTTCTTTATTGAGCGTGTGTCTAGATGATCTATCCATTTCTGTAAGTGGGGTGTTAAAGTCCCCTGCAATTACCACATTCTTATCAATAAGGTTGCTTATGTTTATGAGTAGTTGTTTTATATATTTGGGGGCTCCGGTATTCGGCGCATAGACATTTATAATTGTTAGCTCTTCCTGATGGATAGACCCTGTAACTATTATATAATGTCCTTCTTCATCTCTTGTTACAGCCTTTAATTTAAAGTCTAGTTTGTCTGATATAAGTATGGCTACTCCAGCTTTCTTTTGGCTTCCAGTAGCATGATAAATAGTTCTCCATCCCCTCACTCTCAATCTAAAGGTGTCCTCAGGTCTAAAATGAGTCTCTTGTAGACAGCAAATAGATGGGTCTTGTTTTTTTATCCATTCTGATACCCTATGTCTTTTGGTTGGCGCATTTAATCCATTTACATTCAGTGTTATTAGAGAAAGATATGGGTTTAGAGTCATTGTGATGTCTGTATGTTTTATGCTTGTAGTGATGTCTCTGGTATTTTGTCTCACAGGGTCCCCCTTAGGATCTCTTGTAGGGCTGGTTTAGTGGTGACAAATTCCTTCAGTTTTTGTTTGTTTGGGAAGACCTTTATCTCTCCTTCTATTCTAAATGACAGACTTGCTGGATAAAGGATTCTCGGCTGCATATTTTTTCTGTCTAGCACACTGAAAATCTCGTGCCAATTCTTTCTGGCCTGCCAAGTTTCAAAAGAGAGATCAGTCACGAGTCTTATAGGTCTCCCTTTATATGTGAGGGCACGTTTACCCCTTGCTGCTTTCAGAATTTTCTCTTTATCCTTGTATTTTGCCAGTTTCACTATGATATGTCGTGCAGAAGATCGATTCAGGTTCCGTCTGAAGGGAGTTCTCTGTGCCTCTTGGATTTCAATGGCTTTTTCCTTCCCCAGTTCAGGGAAGTTCTCAGCTATTATTTCTTCAAGTACC